>NC_142501.1:24959687-25265887 GCF_057876585.1 Rhinolophus sinicus | reverse complement strand
GAGAAGATGGGGGTGTCAGGTAAGCTTCACTCAGGCATGCGTTCTAGTGCTGTTGGCCATGAGTTCCGTGTTAGCGAATCAACAATGTATCTTAACCAAAGTGTCTTTAAACAGAAACACACATAAAACAAGGTTATGTATTTGTTGGTTGATGAAAATGTGACCCTTCACAGGCACCCCACCCTCGTCCTGTATTTCTCCTGCGAGCAATATTCGCTAAGTCAGTATTCGCAGCGACGGTACCATCACCACCATGAATAGCAAGAATCAACTGTGAGTATATCAGCTCGTTTTATCATCACAATGACCCTGCCAGGTAGCGCTCTCATGGTCATCTGTATTTTACTGATGAGGACACAGAGCTATAGAGAGATTGCCTGGTTTGTCCAAGACCGTACAGTTCTAGGTGGCAGAACTGGGATCAAAGCCAGGCAGTCTCTTCTGAATTAGGTAAAGCAACATGCAGAGAACCTTAGGCAGTGCCCCGCACACTGTGTGCTCATCGGGTCTCTGCCATGCGGGCCACAGAGGCCACGGGATTGAATGGTCGCTAAAATCCCTTCTGTTCTGATATGCGGAGGCCCTGTGATTTCTGCCAGTTCTTCCAAGCCTGCCCACATTGTAGTGGGCTGGCTCTGCAGGCTGGGAGGGTGGGCAGCTGGCTTTAAGAGTGGACTTTGGCAAGGACAGACTGTGCGTATGGGAGGGAGCATGCGGGGATGAAAGACGCGGGAATCGCCTGGGGAGAAACTCGGCGAGCTCCCCTCTTGGTTGTACGTCTTTAGAGCTGTCTTCTTGCCAGCTGAGCGTGGCTTGGAGGGGTATGATGGGCTCGTCTGTTTTGTAGAAGTGGAACTTGAAGCTCTGAGAGCTTCTCCAAGATGACAGGACAGCTTGGGACTGACCAAGAATAGATCTCATGAGGGGTGATATGAGAAATGTTTAACAACCGTGTGACACAGACACCACCAAATATTCCCAGATGCTCTTGTGGACAAGCAGACCGTCTGCACTGGGACGTTGGCTGGTCTCAGATTTGTCCTGCTGCTCGATTCTGCCTCTTCTGCCTCAGTGTCGACACAGACTTGCAGGAGTGGATGGATTTTTTTCTCTTCAATAAGAATGTTGGGTATTGTCTGTGTTCTATCAAGTTGCACCTATCTGTAGTAGCTGTCTTTCCCAGAAAATTCTAGTGGTGGTGGCATTAGTGGTAGGGGTCATCTCTCCCTCACATCACAATAATTATCTCAGTTAGTGAGGAGTGAGGGCAGGGAATCTGGAGAGAAGGTCTGAGTTCAAATCCCAGATGTTCATCAGCCTATGACCCTGGGCAAATCCTCCCACCAGTTAAGTCTTATTTCTCTCATGGGAAAGTCTGATAAAACACCCTACGCCTCATGGTGTGTTGTGAAGATAAAATGCAACTTTATGGATGAACATGCTTCATAGGTTGAAAAATTCTGTGCATAAAATGAAAGGGATTGAGCTGGGCCCTATCCTGAGAGGCTCACATAGGGAGCAGGACCTGGACATTTAGGTCAGATGGAACTGGTTTGGATACCCATGTGGTAGAACTGCTACCTGTCCCCCACATTCTCCTTCCCTTCTTCCACAGTCATTGGGTTTTAGCTGGGGACATGACTTCCCAGAATAAAGTCTCTATGTCCCAGCCTCCTTTACAGCCAGCGTGGCCGCATGGCCAAGTTCTGGCCAATGGCATATGAGCAGAAGGGATCTAACTTCTGGGCCTGTCCTTAAAGGTCTCCCCACACCGCTCCCCCTCCTGGCTGTCCAGAGCACGGATAGGATGATAAGCTGTCTGAGACCATGCAATAGGGCCAGCCGTCTGGAACGGCAGAGCAAAAATAGGTGGTGCCAGGTCTCTGCCATGTGGAGCTGCTGTAGCAGCCTGGACTAATGTACAGGGTAGTACCTGCGGGAGAAATGCTCTCTATCTCATTACATCATGGTTATTTGGGTTACCTGTTATAGCAGTCAAATCCATAGCCCACCCATGTGAAGATGAACCCGACGGTGAAGGATAAGTGGTAAACCAGTTCTCAACAGGCTAGTTGCTAATGCGTTGCTTTTGCTCAAGAATGGGAGTTGGGGCCGGGAAGATGGGAGGGCAGGTGGCTATGAGAATACCCTTGAGGAGGGCCCAGCAAGACTTCAGCCCTCTCTGGGACAGTCCAGGAAGACTGGATGGGGGAGTCAGGACTTTAGAGATAGCAATGGCACGTGTACTCTCTCCTCCACTTATCCATCCTCCCATGCCTCCCTCTGTTCCTGGCTCCCTTCCTCTTTCCCTTATCATGGGCCAGGCACTGTACCCACTATCTATACTGGGAGTACAGTGAAGAAGAACACACTTCCTGCTTTCACAGACGGCATGAAGGGCCACAACCTCAGGTCATCCAAGACCCTTCTCTTTCTCTCACACCCCATAAAGAATTCATCAGCAAGTTTTGTCAGATCTAGTTTCAAACTATAACCAGAATCGGCCTTCTGCTCATGCTCTCCTGGCCTAAGCCACAACCATCGCTTGCCTACACCTTGCCGCTGCAGTCCTAGGGTCTGCTGGGGCGCCTGCTGTCCACTTTCAGGCCTGGCTCTTGGTTTACTTGGCCGGGAGTTTGGGCAGCCTTGGGTTTTACTGGCTGAATAGTGCTTGCTGAATTCCTGAGGAGGAGTTAAGTAAATACTGACTCCCAGATACGGGAACCAGAATCATACAGGAAAGGTGGAGGGGAGCCAGAGGACTGGCAGAGGAAGCCAGTCATGGGCTTCCTCTGCCAGGGGCCCCTAGAAGTGCACACCCGACTCATTCATTCCCAGCCCCTGTGGGAGGTGAAGTGGGTCATCGTGTGTTTTCCAGTGGAAACTCTTCTTGGTGCTTTTTCACAGCATTCATTTGTTCATACAACTGGCAAACACTTATTAAGCACTACATGCCACCAACAAGCTAGGAATACAGAAAACCTTAAGTGGCAAAAGTCAATGTTCATAGCCTCCCTGATCTGCACTCTTTTTTTTCCTCTTGCTCTTAAAACTTTTCTGTATCAATCCCATGCCCTAGACAGGTGCCACATGCCTGGGAGCAGCGACAAACTAGTAAATGTTTAACAACTGACTCTGGAAAAAAATCCCTGATCCGTAGTTGATGTCCATGGTACAAATACTCCCACCATGGCTACATATGGTGAAACCAAGGCTCCTTATGACTTTGATTAAATTCCCCTGGGTAGTCAGCGACACCTGAGGCAGCAGAAGACAGTAGCCCTTGTCTGACTAATGATCACAAGGTCCAGACCTCGGCAGGCTAAAGATAACATCTTAACTTAAGTTATGTTTCAGCTTCTGAGCCCTAAGGTAGAAAAAAACTCCCTGGCTGCTTTCCCAGGAGATCAGCTAGAGGGACCCCAGAACAGACCTCAGAACGGTCCTCAAAACTTGAAGAAATGACTTATTCCCCTTACTTCACCTCTGACCAATCAGCTCCCAGCACAACCCCAAATCCCCTAACCCATGGTGTCTTGTGATTTTGCCCTATATAATCTGTAACCTATATGCCATGGGAGAGTTGGGTTTTTAAAGCATAAACTCCCCATCTCCTTATTGGCTAATTCAATATTCAATTCCTTTTTCTTTCTATACTGCAAATTCCTGCTTGTGCATTTCTTTGGGCCGGTGCACACGGGCAGGCGGACTCAAGGAAAAAAAAATTGGGGTTCTGGTAACAATGGTGACATTTTCTTGGTACCAATGTGATATCACTGAATGCAAAATTGGGAAGGGTTACACAGTAGCACACCATTTATATAGTATTTCTAAACGTCTTCCTTTCCCCTCCAGATTTAAAAAGTTTAAATTCTATCAACGTTTATTGAGATATTTATGCCTAAGGTTCTAAGGAAGCTGATAGGTAATAAGAAAAATATTCTGAGATGTTCTAAATTAAATTACAGCAGCTGGAGAGTGAGAGAAGAAACAGAACTATTAGTCTGTTAATGGCTGCAGGCCAGCTGACAGAAAACTTCTCCCATTCCTGTTCTGCCTATTGGGATTTCGGATTAATTTCCAGGTGGCTATTCCTGCAGATTATTTTAGCCAGGCACCACCTAACTCCAGGAGCATTGGGACTGTGGGATTTCCGGATTGTGGGTTTTCTGGACTGCTACCCACAGCCACTCCGCAGGAACGGACATTTCTTTATGTGGACCCTGCTATCTCAGAGCTGGCTCCGCTTCACTTTCTCCCACTCCTTTGTCTATGGCTCATGTAAATACTTTCAGACTCCCTCTTCCTTCCTGCTTCCCCCTACCTTATGGATTAAAAACCCTTGCAAAACTCTGGGATGATGGACATTCTGTCTTTTTTACCTAGCCATGCTGCTGATAGTTTAGACTCCATGCCCCAAGACGGGGCTTTGGGTAGCATTTTTGGCTCAATGAAATCTTACTTAAAAAACGACTTCAGTCCTGGAAGTTAAAGATTTTTAGTGTAACATAGCAAATATAAAGAAGTTAGATATAGCCACGACTTTAAAATGCTGAGCGCCCCGAGAAGGGAATGCAACCTGTGGACATACACAGTAATCATAAAATGAGGCAGAACATATAATATGATCTGTTTCTACCTACAAGTTAGCATCAGATCCCACAAGGGCTCAGCCCCATGAGACTTCTCCTACTTTAGATGACAATTGCCAAATCCCAGGCCTCCTGCACTTCCGACTGAGGGGCGCTATAAATTGGAGGTTCCTATGACCTCCTCCTCCGGTTGGATAATTTGCTAGAATGGCTCACAGAATTCAGGAGGACACGTATTTATTTATTTATTTATTTATTTATTTATTTATTTATTTATTTATTAATTATTTCCACTTTATTATAAAGATTACAACTCAGGAACAGCCAAATAAAAGAGATGCATAGGGCAACTATGGTGGAGTTTCCATGTCGTCTGTGGGCACCCCACTGTCCCACAACTTGACGTGCTCACCAACATGCAAGTTCTCTGAACTCCGTTGTTTAGGGTTTTTATGGAGGTTCCATGACATAAGCATGATAGATTAATCACTGGTGATTGGTGATTAACTCAACCCCTAGCCCCTCTACCTTCCCTGGAGGTGGGGGTTGGTTGTAGGTGAGGCTGAAAGCTCCAGTCCTCTAATCTTGCCTTGGTCTTTACTTAATCCGCCCCCATCCTGAAGCTGTGCAGGGGCTCTCCAGCACCAGTCAGCTCATTAGCATACAAAAAGACACTCATTACTTTGCAGATTCCAAGGGTCTTAGAAGCACTTGTATCAGGAGCCAAGGACTAAGACCAAATATTGTAATAAAAGATGCTTCTATTACCCCATCACTCAGGAAATTACAATAGTTTTAGGAGCTTTGTGCCAGGAACTGGGGACAACACCAAATATATATTTCTAATTATATCACAATGTCACAACATGTGATTGACACAGGACAGTTACAAGCAGCTTTAGTACTATGAGAACATAGAAGGTAGGAAAGAAAGACCTGAACTAAGAAACAGGTGGCATTAGAGGCATTAGCCAGCAAGTGGGGAGGAGTCCTCTTGTCCAGGGCCCTCAAACTGCACCCCTAGACAGAGGAGATGGTATTTTTAGCCTTAGGCTCATGGTTGGTAGAGATAAGGATGGGATGAGGGGAGAGCCCCAGAGACCAGGGAATAATTTACCAGGTGCAGTTGGTACCGTCTTCTTCATGACTATCCTAAAGCAATATTCCCCCGCCCCCTATCCTTATTTTCCTCCAGGTTGAATTTCTGGCTCTTTTATTTCTAGGAACGCTGATCCCCAAACATGAAATTCTAGTTGTTTTCTGCCCAAGGCTTAGCTGGACCTGCAAGGCTCTGGTTTGTTCCTGTCCCTCTGCTCTGGCAGGAATCCAATGGTGATCATTCTTGGGATGCATTCCAGAGCTGGCTGCAGCCCCAAGCTTCGCCGGGCTGTCTGGCCTTGGTGCGACATCTCACCCCTCACGTCTGCCCTCTTGGCTTCTCACACGTTGCTGGTTGGTCCACGAACCTTGTATCTCCATCAGTGAGCTGTGTGGTGCTGGGCAGGCTACTACCCTTCTCTACTTCCCAGGGTACAGAATGTTCCTCTGACCTCTGGCTTGATTAATCTTCACATCTTGCCAGCCCTGGCTTCCAGCCCAATCTAGCAGCCCATGTTAAATTTGGCTGGAAATTTTCACCTCAGATACTTAAATCTTTCACCTTCTGTAACAAAGGCCGTATCTGTTCCTTAGGAAAGCGGTGGCTGTCCTCTTGGAGGGAAATTTTTCCCTTTTAAAATATTAGGTATTAAATAATAAATGTAAAATACATATTTTGAAGCATACTAAAATTAATATCTGTGGACACACTGCCTCATTCGAGAAGTAGAACGTTATCAATATGGTTGCATCTGCCTATGTGCCCCTTCCCTGTTCCATATACTTGCCTCCCCACAAGAGGTAGTCACTCTCCTGAATTTTGTGCTTATTATTTCCTCATTTTTAAAGAGTAGCTTCATCGCTTATGTGTGTATCCACGCACTTTACTTATTATGTATTTTTGCTTGTTTTTGCCCCTTGTGAAAATGGTGTCACGTTGTATATAGATTTTTTCTTTTTTTTTTTGGTATTACAAATAAAATGCTATGACCATTCTTATACACATTTCCCGGTGCCTGTGTACCAGAATTCCTCCTAGAGAGGAGTGGAATCGACAAGTTGTAGGGCATATGAATGTTTAAGTTCACAAGGTAATTCCAAATGGTATTTAAAGTGATTGTGCCAATTACGGTATATGAGTTCACATTGGTCTACATTCTAACACTTACTTAGTAATAACAGACTTAAACTTTTGCCAAAATAGTTAATGTAAAATGATATTTTATTGTGGGCTTTGCTCGTATCCTTGATTCTTAATGAGACTGAGCATCTGTCCATATGTTTATTCAACAGTTGGGTTTTCTTTCCTCTGAAACACCCTGTTTCCCCGAAAATAAGACCTAGCTGGACCATCAGTGGACCATCAGCTCTAATGCGTCTTTTGGAGCAAACATTAATATAAGACCCAGTCTTATATTAAAATAAGACCGGGTCTTATAATATAATATAATGTAATGTAATGTAATGTAATGTAATGTAATGTAATATAATATAATATAATATAATATAATATAATATATATAATATGATATAATACGGGGTCTTATATTAATGTTTGCTCCAAAAGACGCATTAGAGCTGATTGTATGGCTAGGTCTTATTTTCGGGGAAACATGGTATTTTTATATTTTGTCCGTTTTTCAGCTGGGTTGTTTATCTTGTTCTTAATGCTTTGTAGATATTTTGGATACTACTTCTGTATTGGTTATGTGTTTTACAGATATCTTCTCCCAGTTTGTGTCTTGTTTTTTGGTTTTAAATTTTAATGTAGCTAAATACCTCAATCATTTCCCTCAAAGGAAACCATCTTCCTGACTTCTAACAGCACAGATTAGTTCTGCCAATTTTTGTATTGTATGTAAATGGAATATCCAGTAAATTGTAATATCCATTAAGTTGGGTCTTAATTTTCAACATTACATTTGTGAGATTCATCCATATTGTAGTGTGTGGTTGTGGATTGGTCTCATTGTTCTATAACAATCCATAGTGTGAACATACCATAATGGATGTATCCATTCTACTGTTGGACATTTGGGTGTTTTCAGTTTGGGACTATTATAAAAAGAAGTATTGCTAAGTTTGGTTCATTGTAAAGAGGTATTAAAAAGTAAATCAAGCTGTTTTTTACTGTGCTTTTAAAGCATTTTTTCCAAAATTCTTTCCAGGGAAACAAGAATCTAATTGGGTCAAGAAAGAGCCTATCCTTGTTCCTTAGAAATCACAGGTCACCTGTTCTCCCTCCTTCTCTCATCTGCAACTTTACTTTGTATGCAGAATTCTCAATAACTTTCTGTGTTTAATTCTTTCCTTTCCCCTGTTTTGTGACATTAAAAAAGTAAACATCATTTTAAAGACATTAAGTCCTATTCAAGCACATTGTGGAAAAGAACAGAGAAGTTTAAATAAGAAAGTGACAGCCTCCTGTCAACTATAGATAACAGTGCAACTATGTTAGCATATTCTTTCCAGTATTTTCTTCTATTTATATTTTACATAGTTGAGATTGCACAGTATATGCATAGTCATATCTCCTTTCACTTAAGATTATACCGTAAGTATTTCCCCATGTCATTTGTAACTGTTCTTCAACATTGTTTTTCCTGGCTACGTGATAATCCATACTATGTGTATGCCAAAAGTTACTCGACTAATCTCCTAAACTGGGACATTTCGGATGCTTGCACTTTCATTTGGACAATTAGAAACAATGCTGCAGCAACTATCTTGGATGTAGATCTTTGTCCTCATTGTAGATAATTTCCTTAAGGTAGTTCCTAGAAATGGAATTTACTGGATCAAGAGTATGAACACTTTAAAGAAGTCTGGAACATTATGGGTTGCCAAGTTGCTTTACACAAGGTGCCATTTTTGTGCTCCCACCAGCTTTAAGCCCTGAGAGCACAAGAGAACACATTTCATTGCATCTTCATGCATGTTGCACATTGTTTGTTATGGAGTATCTTCATTCTGTTCGTTTTTAAGTATTTAAAAATTTCTCTTCTGATTTTTTTTTGACCTGTGAGTTATTTGGAAGTATGTTTTAAAATTTTCAAATATGAAAATTTAAAAAATCTTTAAAGTCAACTTTTCAATTTAACTGTTGTGTTCAGAGAATATGGTGTGTGTTACCTATTCTTTGAAAAGTGCTGAGAACTGTGCATAATCAATTTTGTAAATGTTAGAGTGACTAACCAACCCAATTTGTTTGGGATGGAAGGATTTCCTGGGATGAAAGACTTTCAGAGCTAAAATTAAGAAAGTCCTGGGCAAACTGGGCTGAGTTGGTTGGTTACCTTACGTGTACTTGAGAATATTGTAGATTCTCTAATTACTGGGTACAGAGTTCTACTGCAGAGATCCTTTAGATCACTTATTTATTGTTTTTTAAAAATAATTTAAAAAATTTTATTTTTAGAAGATTATAGATTTGTACGCAATTGAAATAACAGAGAGATCCATTGTATCCTTTAAAGTTTCAGAATATCACCACCAGGAAATGGACGTTAATACAGGTTACCCATCTTATCCAGACTTTAGCAGTTTTACTTGTATACATTTGTTTGTGTGTGTATTTAGTTTTGTACAAATTTATCATGTGTGTATTCACTACCATATCAAGATATGACCATCACAACAAAGATCCCTTTTGTTCTCCTTTTATAACCACAGGCACCTCTCTTGTGTTCCTCTTTTCATTGTGTTCCCCCCTTCTCCTCTCCCTTGTCCCTAACCCTTGGCATGCACTAATCTGTTCTTCATTTCTATACTTTTGTCATTTCAAAAGTGTTACGGAAATGGAATTAAATAGTATGTTACCTTTTGGGATTGGTTTTTTCCACTCAGCATAATTCCTTGGAGATACATGTTGTGTGTATCAGTAGTTTGTTCTCTTTTATTGCTGAGTAGTATTTCATGTATGGATGGATCTCAGTTTGCTTAACTTTTAATTCAATGAGGGACATCTGGGTTGTTTCCTGTTTTTGACTATTACAGATAAAGCAGCTATGAACATTCATGTACAGGATTTAGTGTGAACTGAAGTTTCCATTTCTCTGGCATAAATGCCCCAAGAGTGCAATTACTGGGTTTAACAAATAAAACAAAAATCTCTATTTTGCCAATTTTATTTGCTTGACCTATGGATCATTAAGAAAGACTTTGAAGTCAATTTATTGATTTATGTATTTTGAAGCTATTTTATAAGATGCATACAAATTTGGAATTATAACTGTCTATAAAATTATAACCCCAGGTCCTGGATAGTTGTTCTGGGTTCAGGAATCCTACTGTACTACTGGGACCAGAAATTCCACTAGACATAGCGTTTTGAACCCTCTCTAACTCTATGGCAATAATAATGTGGTGTCATAATTACTGAGAATGTGAGACGATGCGTCTGAAGTTATGCCATTTTTTTGACATTGTACCACAGGCATGTTATCGCCATGATAATGGCCATGAAGGAAGGAAGTGAGCATACTCTTTCACCCACAGACGTTTGTGTCCCCAGAAGAGAGGAAGTGGAGGAGGATGGCTGCAGTATATACAGGGAGCTGGTAGCCTGGCTTGAGAAACATGGCATGTTTACTTGGAGTGAACTACTAAGCAAGTTCTCTTTTCAGTGGAGCTTTCATGGGAAAAGAGATACTACAAAGATACACAGAAAAAGCAAAGAAGAGCCCTCCTAGGAATCTTTCCTCCCCTGAGGTTCTTTTGCATTTGTATTAGTTACATGCTGGAAAACTTACTCTATAGGGAGACAGAGGTCAACTCATCCATTCCCCTGCCTTTGGGCAGTATCGCTCCCAGTGCCTCTAAAAGTCGCATCTTCCCATGTGTGCTTAGTCTCTGCATCAGTTCATCTTTCCAGCCCAGTTCTAGAGACCCTTACACCCTGGCTCTCAGGGATCCCTTTTCCTTAAGCCTCATAGCACACATTGTCCTCTCCAGGCTAATTTAGCAAAGTTGCCTTGGGACACCCTCCATGAGAGCAGGGCCATCTGGCATGTGGTCTCTGCCTGTATCAGTTTCCTATAGTTGCTGTAACAAATTGCCACAAATTTAGTGGCATAAAACAACACAGATTTGTTATCTTACAGTTCTGGAAGTCAGAAGTCTGAAATGGGTCAAAATCAAGGCACCAGCAGAGCTTCTGTAGGTTTCTTCTGTAGGTTCTAGGTCCTAGCGGAGAATCTGTTCCTTGCCTTTTCTGGGTCTAGAGGCTGCCCTCACGCATTCCTTGGTTTTTGGCCCCTTACCACTCCAACCTTTGCTTCTGTGATCACATCTCCTGACTCTGACCCTCCTACCTCCTCTTATAATGACCCTTATGACTACATTGGGCACCCAGATAATCCAGGATAATTCCCTATCTCCATATCTTTATCTTAATCACATCCGCAAAGTTTCTTTTGCCATGGATGTTGACATTCACAGGATTTGGAGATTAGGATGAGGACATCTTTAGGCTGTTATATGATTGGTTGTATCTGCTCTTTTCTTTTCAAGTTCCGTCATTCCTTTCAAGCCCTCATTGTGCCTCTTCTGGAAGAGTCCATCAGCCATCTGATCGATTTCCCTTCGGCCATCTGGCTCCTCTACAATGTAGGTCCACTGTAGCCAGAATGTCTCTCTCAGAGTCTGCTGGATAAACACAAATCCCTCACCCTGCTTCAAGGTCCTTGACAAATTTTCTTACCACTCTTTCTTGTCTTATCTCCCTCTAGTTTCCTTTACATGCTTTCACTACCAGCCTATTTGTCGTTTATTTATTTTAATGTGTCCAGAGCTTTCCTGGTTCTATGGTTTTACTTCCTTTTTTGCATCTGAAATGCTCTTTGCTCTCATTTTCACCTATCAAAAAATCCTATTTGGCCTTAAAATGTGGATGACTGTTGACCTGGAAATTCCACATGTAGGAATACTATGGAAATAATCCTGAGGGTTGTGCATAGACACAACTTCAAAAATGTTCATTGCAACATTGCTGATAAAAAGAAAGTAGAACCAACATAAACAAACATCCTACAATATGGAACTGATTACATAAAATGTGGAATATCATAAAGTAAAATATTACACAGTGAACAAAAGCAAAAAAAATACAAAAGTATTAACGAATTGAAAGATATTTATGATATATTCAAAAGCAAAATAGCAGATTACAAAAACCTCTGTATAGGATGATTTTATTTAAAAATTATATTACATATACATTTTTGAAAAAAGGAATATAACATGCTCAACTGTTGGTGGTTGTTTCATGGGTAGTTGGATTATAGGTCATTTTCATTTTCTTATTTTTATTTATCCATACCTTTTTTTGTACAACGACCACATGTTACTTTTATAATAATAAAAAAATAGTTATAATTATTAAAAAAAATTATCCTATCCATCCTAGCCTGACCAGTTCAAATTTTGCCCCTTCCTGAAGTCTTCTGTAGCCATCATCCTGGCTGAAGGTGAGTGCTATCTTTACTGACCCTCTAGGACTGTTTGTAAGCTCTTAGCACACCTTATTTTTATTTAAGAAATTGCTGCGGAGCAGTCTCTGTATGCAAAGCCCTGTATCCGTGGTATAAGGCTGCAGGGTTGCTCTGTGTCTCAGGAGTGCTCATATATCCCATACACCACAACTTAAGGTAGGAAGCCAGGATGAGAGGCAAGGTGACTGGAGGCTCAAGGATTTGGAAGCTCATTTTGTTAAGAGTCCTGTCCCTGTGTCTAGAGGTGAGGCGTAGTCTGGGAAGGCAGGCTGCTTTCAAAATGCCATTTCTGTTCTCATTGGACTGGTGGTCTGATTAGGGAGATTATCAGCTGATTAGGCATTAGCACATCATGTTTATAAAAAAAAATACAAAAATTGCTAAAGCTAGCTCGTGAGTCCTTGCCAAATGACTAATGTGTGGTCATAGGAGGGAGAGGTTACCACAGATCATGGCAGAGGAGACGTGCTCTGGGCGGTTGAAGTATCAAGCCAATGCAATAGGCCCCAGACTGTATATATGAATGTCGTACAGACACTCATGTAGATCACGGCTGTTGCCTTGTGTCTACAGCTTTCATTTCAAACAACGTGCTTTTCTATCTAAAGAACTTTATATAATCCCAGGAAGACCAACAACCACAGTGGACATATTCATTCAGAAAATTGGGCAATTTTCAAATTTACTAATCTATCAGTTGCAATTCATATATAAGACATCTGTTAAAATCACTGGGCTTAAACTGTCAAATGGAAAACTTAATGGCTTGGCCTCTGACTTGGTATTGCTCTAAGAAAATGGTCTTTGTGGTGACAGCATGGTTCTAGGTGTGCTAAGCAGAGTCAGTGGTTGGAGAATTGGTCACTCTGCAGCCGTGCTTGCAGCCCTGGTCTCTTCCCATGGCAGCAGCCATACTCTCTACTGCCTTATCGGCTTTTGCAGCGCTCTTAGAAGATCAGGTTCCCAGCTGTATTCATCTGTGTCCTCTCATTTTAGAGGAAGTAGTCTTAATATTCCAGTCATTGGAATATTAAGAAATATTTGAGTTTTATTTAGAAATAGGCAGTGTCAGAGTGTCATACCAGTTATGCCAAATGGGTACCCGAACCTGGTCTGATGTCACTGTCCCCTAGCAGAGCAATCCCATGACTTGCTCTGTGCAATTTCCCGACAACAGTGATGAGTGCTTTTTGTTAACCTCTGTGCTGACGAATTGGAGAGTAGCTCACACGCTTCCTCAGATGTTGAGCAATTCTTTCTGTGCAGTTTGAGCCCTGGAGGGATATGTTAATACTATATGTTCATTAAACACTGCAGGGAGTTCAATAAGCATTTCTGGAGTACTTATTGCGTGCCATACTCCATGCCAAGCACTTGAGTAGGGCATGGTCTTTGTTCCGGGAGAGCAAAGACTACAGGAGATAAGACTTAAACAGGCAGGAAAATGCATGGCAAGATGAATTCTGTTGGAGATATCCAGGCATGGTTCAAAGGCAGTGAAGTGGTTTCTAGTCAAGTCAAGAAAGTGAGGGATGAGGGATGGAGGGAAGGATAAAAGTCTCCTGGAAGAGTTACAGTGGAAAAAACATGGACTTTGCATCAGATGGAAATGGGTTCATATGCTCGCTGTCTTTTCATAATGGTGTGATCCTATGCAACTTGCTAAGCCTGTCTGAGTCTCAGCATCCTCTTCTGTAAGATGAATGGCTGTTAGGAGGTGTAGTGGATTAAATGGTGCCCTGTGACGGGCCAGCCGCCACAAGTCGATCAGTACCTGAATGGGGGAGTGGGAATGAAATAAAAGACACACACAAATGCTAATGCGGCCGGTCTTCAGTCATGCTGAAGCCCTGAGTTTATTATCTCTAACCAATATATACAGTTCGAGTACGTGCAGTTAAACGAAGAAGATATGCAGTATCTCAGTGAAAGTAAATCTTTCCAGCCTCAACTTTACTTTGACATAGAAGATACAAGGTCACTGAAACTCACAAAAGTAAATATCTCAAGGAGACAGAACCTACCAATTGTCCAGAAAGCCCTTAGTTTTCTCTGTCTGGGAACTGGCCGTTTCCACCACATTCCTCAGCAGCCGTTAGGCGCCTCTCAGATAAGGCAGAGGCAATGTTATGGGGGCAGAAACCGAGCCAGTCTGCAAGGTTCAGGGTTGCAAGAAACCATGGCTACCCACAGTGCCCCCCAAAAGATATGTCCACATTCTAACCCCCAGAACTTGGGAATGTGACCTTATTTAGAAAAAGGGTCTTTGCAGATGTAATTAAGCCAAGGATCTCAAGATGAGATCATCCTAGATTACTAAGGAGGGCCTGGCCCTAATTTTAATGACAAAAGTTCTTATGCGACACACAGAGGGGAGACACACAGAGAGAAGAGGAGAAGACCATGTGAAGATGAGGCAGAGATTAGACTGATGCAACCACAAGCCAAGGAATGTCTGGAGCCACCAGAAGCTGGAAGAGGCAAGGAAGCTATCTCTCTTAGAGCCCTTGGAGGGAGCACAGCTCTGCTAACACTGTGATTTCACATTTCTACAGAACTATGAAAGAACACATTTCTGTTATTTTAAGCCACCTGGTTTGTGGTCATTTGTTTTAGCAGCCCCAGGAAACTAATACAGGAGGAATGAGTGAAAGAATGTGTACAAAGCACCTCGCAGAGTACCTACTGTGTTTCCCCGAAAATAAGACCTAGCGCGACCTTCAGCTCTAATGTGTCTTTTGGAACAAAAATTAATATAAGACCCGGTATTATATTGTATTGTATTGTATTATATTATATTATATTATATTATATTATATTATATTATATTATACCGGGTATTATATTATTACATTATGTTATATTAGACCAGTATTATATTATATTATAGTTGGTATTATATATTATATTATACCAGGTATTATATTATATAAGACCCAGTATTATATTATACTATACCATACTATACTATACTATATTAGACCTGATATTATATTATATTATATTACATTATATTATATAAGAGCCAGTATTATATTATATTATACCCAGTTTTATATTATATTAAAATAAGACCAGGTCTTATATTAATTTTTGCTCCAAAAGACACATTAGAGCTGATGGTCCGGCTAGGTCTTATTTTCGGGGAAACACAGTAGAACTTGGAAGGTGTTCACTAAATGACCAATTATTGCTCTAGAGGGTGGGGGAGGGGCATGGAAGGGTGACTAGCAGAGAGTCGGAGTGGGAGAGAAGGAAGGTGTTTCAGACAGTGGAACCAAGTGAGCTGAGCACAGCAGGTGTCTGGGGAGCGATGCCAGTGGGCAACAGGCAGACATTCTGGGGTGTGTGGTGGTGTAAGTGTAAGCATGTGCCCAGCAGGGTCCCAGGAGGCAGTTAAGTGCTCTGACTATTAGGCATGAGGCCTGAGAAGAAGGAGGCCCCCAGAAATGGAAGGGGTAGAGGGTCCTGGCTCACCCTGCTTCCTTCCTCTGGCAGCGTCCCTGCACTTCTGCTGCACATGCCTGGCCTCCACTTTTTTGTGCTCATGATGGAGTGAGGCAGTGGCTTGGGTAGCCAGAGGCTGCTGGCCTCAGAGGTCATGCAACAGGGCTTGGAAGTTGCTGGACTTTAAAGGAGTCGTGTGGGCTTGGGAAGGAGGAAACAGCAAAAGGTGTGGACCAAAGATGTGAGATCTCTGACCTTGTTTTCTGAGCACTCCATAGCCCCCCTGGATTTTTGTGTCACCCTGCCTATGAAGAAGGTTGGATATAATTTGATTTAAAGAAAATAAAGTGATGTGACATATTTTAAAAATGCAAGTTTGTGGACTAAGATTCATGTTCCCCCCAATAGATTTGAAGATCAGTGTCTAAAACTTTTGTAATATTTTTGGAAGTCTACAAAGAAACTGGTAACAGTATTGCCTCAGAGAAGGAAACTAGGGGGCTGTTAGGGTGACCGATTATCCCAGTTTGCTGAGAACTGTCCCAGTTTTAGTAATGAAAATCCCATGTCCCCAAAAGTCCCTCAGTTCAGGGCAAACCAGGACAGTTGATTACCTGGGCAGAAGGGAGATTTGACTTTTCACTGTGTATCCTTTTGTAAACTTTATGTTTTGTAATTTTACTCTGCATTCATGTTACCTAGCTCCCAAACCCCTGCCCCAATAGAACATTAAACAATTCCCCCAACTCCTGCACATAAAAAAACCCAACCCAACATAAAAATTAAAGGTAAGTGAAGAACCAAGAAAAAATTCACATGTTAATGTGAGAAGAAAGAGTATTATTCTTAATCTATAAAGAACTTTTACAAATCAATAGGAAAAGATAAACGACTCTTCAACATGAGCTAAAGACATGGTGAGAAATTTACAAAAGAAATACAAATGGACATTAGAAAACCTTCCCCAATAATTAAAGAGATTAATATTAAAACTAATTGTATACCAGCTTTTGCGAGTTAAGGTATCAAATGATAAAAAAAAAAAGAATTTCTTAGTCAACTCAGGCTATTGTAACAAAATACCATAGACTGTATGGCTTAAGCAAAAGACACTTACTTCTCACATTTCTGAAGGCTGGAAGACCAAGGTGCTCGCAGATTTAGTTCTTGGCCTGCTTTCTGACTTGCAGATGACTGCCTTCTCACTGTGTCCTCATATGGCTGAGAGAGAAAACTCTGGTATCTCTTCCACTTCTTATAAGGGGACTAATTCCATCATAGGGGTCCCCACTCTCATGACCACATCTAACCCTAATTATCTCCCAAAGGCCCCACTTCCTAATACCATCACACTGGATGTTAGGGCTTCAATGTATGAATTTTGGGGGGACACAAACATTCAATCCATAACAACAATAAGATGCTATGGAAGGACAATTGGTATAATTCTTGGCAGGACGTATAAAAGTTTTAGCAATTTTTGTGCCGTTTGATGCAGCCATTGCTTTTATGTCTAGGAATTTGTTTTAAGGCAATAGGCCATACGTGTGAAGATGAGTGTGCAGTGATGCTGGTCACTCTGTTATTTGTAAGGATGAAGCAACAAGTCAGGTCACTGGCTTCCGGGCTATATCTTTTAAATTAAAATTTCAACTCTATAGAAAATGAGAGAGAATAATATAAAGATATCCATGTTCCAGCCAGTTTGGTCCCATCTTAACATGCTCCTGTATTTTCCTCATATTTTGGAAATTATTAAATAAATAAAACACATACAAAGAGCCGTAGCTTCTTATGTACCACTTTCTGCATCTCATCTTCTCTCTTCCTCCCTGCAGATAGCTACTATCCTGAATTTTGTAGTTATTGCACCAAGCGTGTTTACTTTTCCTGCAATTAAACATATTTATAAGCAATAATATACAGTTTTCTTTTATATGATCTTTATGCTACCATAGTGTAGAGATTTTCAGATACTTGTTTTTATTTTTTGCTCACCATTATTTTTGGGATTTATCAATCTTGGTACACGTAGCCTCGATTATTTTTTTTAAACTGCTATTTGGTATTTCATAGGATAAATGTACCATGATTTATTTATTCATGCAGTTGAAGTATATTTAGGTTGTTTACACATTTTGTGAACTACCTCCACTGCTGCAGTGAATATTCTGTGCACGTTGTATTGTGCACGTGGATTGCAGGGAATATGCCTAGGAGTGTAATTGCTGGGCCCTGGGGAAGAACATCTTTAAGTTTAATAGCTATTTCCACATTTTTTCTCCAAAGTGATATGCCACTTGTCCTAACAACAGCAAATAGTTCTAGTAGTTCCACGTCCTTGCCAAGCTGATAGGAAGATAACTAATTTTGGTTTTATTTTGAATTTTCCTGGTGACCGGCGGGGTTGAACATTTTTTCATGTTTACTAGCCACTGGTTTCTTCTTTTCTATGAATTGCCTTTCCATGTCACTTATCTATTGCTACTGGGTTGTTTGTTCATTAAATTTTTTTTCAATTGAGGTATAATTGACATATAATATTATATTAATTTCAGATGTACAATGTAGTGATTTGCTATTTAATGTATTGTGAAATGATAACCACAATAATCTTAGTTAATATCCATCATACAAAGTCACAAAATTTTTTCCCCTGGTTATGAGAACTTTAAAGATTTACTCTCAGCAACTTTTAAATATACAACACAGTATTATTAATTGTAGCCACCATGCTTATTTATTTTATAACTGGGAGTTTGTACCTTTTAACACCCTTCACACACCCCTCCCTCCGTTTCTGGCAACCACCAATCTGTTCTCTGTATTTATGAGTTTGGTTTTTATTTTTCTTTAGAGTCCACATGTAAGTGAGATCATACAGTATTGGTCTTTTTCTGTCTGATTTATTTCACTTGGCATAATACCCCCAAGGTCCATTCATGTTGTTGCAAATGGCAAGATTTCATTCTTTTTTATGACTGAATAATATTCCAACGTCTGTGTGTGTGTGTGTGTGTGTGTGTGTGTGTGTATGTGTGTGTGTGTGTGTGTGTGTGTGTGTGTGTGTGTGTGTATTCATTTATCCATTGATAGACACTTAGGTTGCTTCCATGTCTTGGCTACTGTAAATAATGCTGCAATGAACACAGGGTGTATATATCTTTTCGAGTTAGTGTTAGTTTAACCAAGGCTCACCTTTGGTTAAATATCCAGAAGTGGAATTTCTGGATCACATCGTAGTTCTAGTTTTAATTTTTTGAGGAACCTCCATACTATTTTCCATAGTGTTTGCACCTATTTGCATTCCTACCGACAGTGCATGAGGGTTCCCTTTTCTCCACATCCTTGCCAAAAGTTGTTATTTGTCTTTTTTTTTTTACTTGTGCTCTCCACCAGCATTTAAAAAATATTTGTATTAAAAATATAGCTAACATACAATATTATATTAGTTTCAGGGGTACACCATAATTATTCAACATTTATATACACAAAGAAGTGATCACCATGATAAGTCTAGCAACCATCTGTCACTATGTTATGTTATCACAATATTATTGAATATATTTCCCATGCTATACGTTACATCTCCATGACATATTTGCTTTATACCTGGAAATTTGGACCAATTATTGCCCTTCACCTTCCCCCCTTTTTAAATTTTCAATTACAGTTGACATTCAATATTATTTTACATTAATTTCATGTGTACAGCATAGTGGTTAGACATTTATATAATTTAAGAAGTGATGCCCCTGACTAGTCTAGTACACACCTGGCACTATACATAATTATTACCACATTATTGACTGTATTTCTTATGCTATACCCTACATCCTCATGTTTATTTTTTAACAATCAAGTTTTATTTCTTAATCCCTTCTCCTTTTTTCACCCACACCTCCAAGCCCCCTCCCATCTGGCAACCATCAAAATGTTTTCTATATCTATGAGTTTGTTTCTTTTTTTCATTTGTTAATTTTGTTCTTTAGAGTCCACATATAAGCGAAATCACATTGCGTTTGTCTTTCTCTGTCAGACATCCCACTCAGTACAGTACCTTCCAGGTCCATTCATGCTGCTGCAGATGGCAAGAACACATTCTCTTCCATGGCTGAGCAATATTCCATTGTATATACGTACCACCTCCTCTTTATCCCATCGACGGACACCCAGGCTGCCTCCACATCTTGGCCATTGTAAGCAATGCAGCAATGAACATATGGATGTACAGTCCCCTCGAAACAGAATTGTGGGTTTCTTCAGATAAATACCCCAAAGTGGGATTACTGGGTCCTCTTTGTTTCCTGTTATAGCCTTTGTTTTAAAGTCTATTTTGTCTGGTGTAAGTATTGTTATCCCAATTTTTTTTTTTTCATTTTAATAAAATAACTTTTTTCATCCCTTTACTTTCTACCTTTGTGTGTCTTTTGATCTGAAGTGAGCCTCTTGTAGGCAGCATATGTAAAGGTTTTATTTCTTATCCTTTTAGCTCTTCTATGTCTTTTGATTGGAGCATTTAATCCATTTGCATTGAAATTAGTTGTTTATAGATATGTAGCTTCTCAGCAAAAGTCTTAGAGCACACTGAGACCAGCTGCCACCTGCCTGGGTCCCATGGACTCTGATAGTGTTTCAAGAAAGAGTGCAATGTGGGCAGGGTGGGCTTCTCCTGAGAAAGTGCCCCTTGCATTGGTGGGGCAGGGTCCCAGTATAGCTCACCAGGCCAATCAGATTCACATTTAGCTGAGCAGGGGAGGGCTCAACACAGGAAAGATGGTGCCCACCTGCTGGCTGCACAAGAGAAGGACCCCACACAGGGAAAATGGTAACTGTCCTCCAGCCCTTAACTTGCAGCCACACACCTCAGTCTGCACCACCCCGATACCTCCAACCTCCTCTCCCTGCCCCAAGTCACTATCCCCCTGCTGGAGCCCAGGGTGAGTGCCTGGGGGTGAGAGAGTTTCTGTGCAGGCCATTTAAGAGGACGTCTGCATTTCCTGCAGACTTCCACCCCATCCAGATGGTTGAATCCCCACTGTTTTTCACAGCCAGATATTGCGGGGGCACCAGTAAGTACTCTGGGGTGGGGAGGCTGGTATTGGGTTGGGGTCCATTGCTCCTGGTGGGGGGGGGGATCTCTGTAGCCAAGATATCCCTCTTAATTCTCAACCTCCACACGGAGGTTTGGGGCCAGGCTGTTTCGTGTCTCTGCCCCTCCTACCAGTCTTGATGTGGCTTCTTTATAGCCTTAGTTATAAAATGTCTGTTCAGCCAGAATTCCAATTGTTCTCCAGGTTGATTGTTCTATAATTTAGCTGTAATTTTAATGTGTTCACAGAAGAAAGCATGTACAGTGTTTATCTACTCTGCTATCTTTGATCTCCTAGTTTTTGTCTTTTTGATAATAGCCATTGTCCATTTCTCACAGACAATTTAAAAGTTGACATTGTCTGAACTGTTCTTACTCTGTTGCTTTCCATGTGAGTTTTGGATCAGCTTGTCTAATTTCATGAAAAAACCTGTTATATTTTTATTGGAATTGCATTTAATTTAAAGACTAAGTTGAGGATAATTGGCATCTTTACAGTATTGTGATTTAGTAAATATGAACACAGTGTAACTCCCTATTGCATTTTCTTTTACACCTTGCAACAAAATTTATAATTTTCTGCATATGGTATTGTGCAGATTTTATTATGTTTATATTTAAGTCTCATACAGAATTTGTAGTTTTACTAATACAGTCACTTTAAAGATTGTATTTTATAATTATGTAGGAACATAATAGACCTAAAAAAAATTAATCTTGTTTTAGCAAACTGATGAACTCATAAGATTCTCTTACATAGAATTTTCTTATGTAGATTCTTTTATGTAGAATTCTCTGGAATTTTTCTATGTTGACAGTCATATCTTCAAACAATAACTACATTGCTTTTTCCTTTTGAAGCCATATACCTTATGTTTTCTTTTCTCTTCTTTTTTTTTTTTCGTACTAGCCTGTACATCTGATCCAAAGTTGTCTAACAGTGATGATATTGGCCATCTTTGTCTTGTTCTGGTTTTTAAAAGGAAAGTGGCTTATATTTTACTTTATTTGTGAAATTTGCTCTGTTTTTCAGATCAAGTACATTACCTTCTTTTTGTAGGTTACTAAGATGTTTTTGTTTGCTTGTTTTCCATACTGAATATTGTTGATTTTTACCCAAAGCTTTTTTATCTTTGCCTTATAATCCAATAATTTTTTTCTTTATTAACTTTAAGCTTACATTGTGAAGTACACTTAAATCTATAATTATATCTTCCTGGTGCGTTTATCTTTTTATCATCTTCTTATCCTCTTTGTCTCTAATAATGACTTTTATCTTAAGGTTTATTTCGTTTGGTGGTAGTATAATCAGCTTTCACTTGGTTATCATTTGCCTTTTCCTTTTTTTCCCTTCCAGTCTCTGTGTCTTTAGGTTTTAGGCCTGTCTCTTGAACACTGCTGGATTGTATCTAAAAGACATCCAATCTGATCATCTCTTTCTTTTTACTGTTGATTATCAATGTTTGGATTTTTACTATTGTATTTTATGCTATTTGTCCTGCTTTTTTCATGTTTTCTCCCAGGGCAAGCTAATTTTCCTTCGTTCCTGTTTTTCTCCACTGTTTTGAAAAATGTACATTTAATTCTATTCTTTCAGTAGCCTCTCTTAAAATTTTACTATGCATTCTAGCCTTAAAAAGTCTAGAGTTATTACCTCTTTCTATCTTGTGAGTAATACAAGAATCTTAATACACTTTCACTCCCATCACCCCTCCCCATCTTAGGTGCTATTACTGTCTGATATTGTGGTTTCATCTTATTTTTTTTTCAAATCTCCAATTTATCATCATTATTATTATTATTATTATTATTATTATTTTATGGAATCACTGCCTGCTCATATTTACTCCAGTAATTGCTGATTTCTTTGTTTACCTTTTCTTTTGACATTTTCTTTGTGGGTTTAATTTCCTTCTTTTTGAAGCACCTTCTTTAGTAGCTCTTTCAGAAAGGACTATTAATGTTAAACACACTGTTGTTCTTCCAAAAAAAAGTCTCTACTTTCCCTTAACTCTGAATGATAATTTCACTAGGTAGAGAGGATGCTACAGTCCCCCTCCCACATCCTTCTGACTTTAACTCTTCATGTGTTTCTTCTACATTGACAGCGTCTGCACCTCTGTGCCTAAGAGCCAGAAGTATTGAGGAGTTAACATTTAGAGGGCCCAGGAGCAGCCTTTGACAATTAATGACCAGAGTAGGTGTAGAAACACCCCTGCTCTCTTGACCTAAGATTGAGGCAATTCTGGGGCATATGTCTTACCCCTTTCCCCAGACTTTCCTCATGAGATTAAGTTCAGTTGCCCATATATGGCTGATTTGTTGAACATATTTTATTGGCTTCCCCTTACCATGTCCCACCTCCCTACCAGTGTTTCCTGCTCTAAGTTCTCAGGGTTTGTTTCTAGGGGGCATTCAAGCTAAGACACCGTGTATAGAAATCTACATCGAAGGACCTTTTTTCAGCACTTCTTTGGATCTTCTCATTCTATCATGTTTCATAACACATCTCTCATTTTTCCGTCCCCTTATCTCTTTCAATAATTTCCTCAGCTCTATCTTCTAGCAAATGTTTCTTCAGAAATGTCTGGTGTTTGTATTTGAATTTTTCAATAAATTTACTATACATTTTTATTCTGAAAGTTGTTTTTCAAGTTTTCCTGTTCTTTTCTCATGATGTTTTATTCTTTTATATTTTCAAATCCTGCTCTTTAGTCTATGATAATTTTAAGCACTCTTTTAAAAAAATCTGATTATTTTATTATCTGAAGTTCCTGGGGGTTCTAATCCTGCTTTTTGTTGTGGCTACTTATTCTTGTTCATGATGGATTGTTTTCTCAAGTGTTTTAAAATTTGTGATTTTGAATTCATTCTCTAGAGAGCTTTATCTTTGGGTATCTTATGCGACCTGGGAAGAAGGTTTATCTTTTTAGATAGATTTATGCTTGTCTCTGCCAGGAACCCCATGTATTAACTTAAGACTAACATTTGTGTCAGCTTCTCAGCTTGGAAGTTGCTGAACCATGTGGTAATATCAATTTGAACCTGAAACCTGCGTGAGAGCAGGCCCATGGCTAGAAATTCTAGAGAAAGACTTAATTTTCCCACTTGCAAACAGTTGGAGACAGACAAGTTACTTACCTTCTATGTTAGAGGCTGAATTTTTTTCCTAATTCACCCTTTGGAAGGTGGGTCCCTTCACGGGTGTCAGCTGTGAGCAGGGCTCTTGTTCCAGCATTTTTCCTGAGTCAGGCTCAAAGCCTCATTTCCTGTTCTTGCAAAGCTCGGCCTCAAGCCTGGTGGGAACCCAGAATGGCTAACCACATAGGCCTGCACTGCTTCCTGCTCAGTTTGGGCCCCTTTTCTCTTCGATCCTTGGAGATGTTCATTATTTTCCTCCTAGTTTAGCTGTGCATTTAAAGAACATTTGTCATATTTAACATAGCATTTCAAGATGTTTTGTAGTAGATGAATTTTTGGGTTACCCAGTTTTTGTTTTGTGTAGTTCTTAAAGCTGGAAATGGAAATCCTTAAGTGCTGTTTCTGCTATAGCATGCTAATTTTGCTTCTTCTACCATTTTTTTCCCCTTGGGAACATTCATCTTTCTCTCTTGAGGTGGTAAGGGAGTGGAGGAGTGTGAGGTACATGTGTGGGGAAGGGAGGAAGTTGGGGACACGATGGTTTCCCAAAGTCTCAGGGTGGGAGATATCACATGAGAAGCAACGAGATGGGCTTCCTTACCTAAATATGTCTTAGGCTGGCTATTGCCATGCCTGGAATGTCACCATGAGAGAGTCACCTTCCTCCCTATTTTATCAGCTACCTCTTTTAGCAGGAATTAGTTTAGCAGATAATGTTGAGAAGTAGGGTCTTAGGAATTGGAGGTTAAGAAGAATTGGAGGTAGTGTGTGTTTGTGTGGTGTGTGGTGTGTGTGTGTGTGTGTAGTGTGTATGGTGTGTGGTGTATGTGTGGTGTGTGTGTGGTGTATGTGTGATGTGTGTGTGGTATGTGTGTGGTGTGTGTTGGTGTATGTGTGTGGTGTGTAGTGTGTGTGTATGTGGTACGTGTGTATGTGTGTTGGGGATATGTGTGTATAAGATCGGGGGTGGGAGTGGTGGAAGAATTTCTAGGAGAACTATTAGAATCAAACCATCCCAGCCATCATTTTCCAAAGGACTTGTGACCAGGCCCTTCATCTTTAACTTGTCCATTAACCCTGGCTGGGACCCAAGTTGAGTGTTTTTGTCGGGGGCCAGGGCTGGATCGTTCATACCTAGCATGGACAGGAAGCAGTAGTTCTCTCTTTCCTCCAAACATGGTGGCTAAATTGGCTCAGGTTGAGGTATTTTTCCAAACTTCCCTGGAATCTGGCCTTGCAAGCCGGATCTGGTCTGTATTCCTGCCTGGCCTGGGTCGGTCTGCCTGGTTTTCCTGTCTGTATGAGGATCAGGGAGCAGGTGACGGGGGCATGGGGAGGGCAAGGCAGCTCCTTATGGCAGCTGCCAAGAGGTCTCCCACCAAACTGTTCAAAGCCTTATCGGCTTGGAGGTATTTCTAATACCATTTCCGGTCATTGTTTCCCCTTGGTCATTAAGAGGAGGCCAGTCCCCTGCTGTGGCAGCTCACAGCTATTGTGGTGGGAAAGGGGCGGGAGGTGTTGGTGGACGTCACCGCTTGGGCCTTATCTGCCTGGCTGTGCGCAGCCCCTGGGTCACTCAGCAGCAAGCCAGGGCAGAGCAGCAGCTCTATCCAGCCATACCGTCCGCCGCTGCCGGGGAGCATGGCCTAGGCCTGGCGGCACTGCCATGCAGCTGTTTCCCAAGGGACCTCGGAGATACCTGCGGCCCCATCTGCAGGGGAAGGTATGGCCTTCTGGGAGGAGGGCTGGCTCCGTTGTGGGATGAAGATCAGGGCTGATCCCACCCTCTGAGCAGCTGGGGTTCTCGCTCCCTGGACTAGAAGGGCTTTGTTTGGAGAGTGATTCAAAGCCAGGGACCATCCTCAGGTCCCCTCCTTCACTTGCCTCTGGGGGGTCCTGTGGCTGCTTCTGCTCGTGCCTGGGTGTTACTGTGTTTCCTACTTGACCAGATGAGACTGGAATGAGCTTTGCCTTCATCTCTGGTACTTTTTGGGAGCAGCCTCGTGTATCTGTGTGCAGGGAAGCTGTAGGAGAGGCTACCTGATTTGAGACCAAGGCACAGCCATAACTGACATGAAAGAGTTCCTTCCATAGATATATAACAGATTGGGGGGCGGGGGCATTGAGTGGGAAAGGAGTCACCCCCAGTAAATGTCCGATGACAGGTTCTGCACTTAATTTAGCAACCTTTTCCAGAGGAAACAGATCTGGAAGGGGCTCTAAGGGATGTGGGGTTGTACTCTGCCAGGCAAGGTCAATTGTCCCTCTCTGGTGGGATACTCAGTGTGGATATTTGCCTGGGACCAGGGCGGCTGGGCTCCTGTGCCTTTATCAGATCAACTCAGTGAGCACTGTCTGAGCATCTTCTGGGCACTGCGCTAGGTGCTGGGATGGCGACGAGCAAGGTGCTCATGGGACAGTGTGATTGGCAGACCAGCACGTGGTTCCTGAGCATTCTCCAAGTCTGGTGCCTGGGGTGGAACAAAAGCATGAGAAAGTTCTTACTCCCTAGTTTGCTATCAAGTGTGGAAGGATGAAGAGGCAGGAAAATATGCATCATCTCTTAGCTTCTGCAGGTGTGCAGGGAAATGGGAGAGGTCAGCCTGGCCTGCGATCACAGAGGGGAAGGCAGAGCCCTCCTCCTCTGCCGTGGCTCTGGGACTGCTTCTTGGAGAAGGGTGCCTGGGGTCCTGGCTCACAGGCACTAACAGTGACTCTTGGGCCTGAACCTGGCCAGGGTCATTTTTTTTTTTTTTTTTTTTTTTTAAAATAACTGGTACTCCATGTTCAAAGGCTGATAGGAGCCAATGAGGGTCAATCTTCTCTCTTGCTTGAAAAATAACGTTCTTCCCACTTCAGGCATGGATAGTAGCACATATGGGCAGCCATCTTTGTGGGCAGTAATCACCAGCTCATTTCTCCTGCTTCTCTGCAGATGATTCCTGCCAGGCTTGTGAGAGTGCTGCTTCTGGCCGTCACCTTGCCCGGTAGGTAACAAAGTGCTCCCACACTTCACTCCTGCCCTAGGACCACTGGGAACAATCCCCTCCTAGAAATAAACAGGTGTGTCTGGAGCTCACCTGTGTGCTCAGCCGGTGTTAGGCTCCTGTTGGCCCTGCCAGAGCCACTGGTTGCCTGGTCAATTCCTCTTATGAAGGTTTTACAGAGTCCCACTGCCCCTGATTTGTATTCCCCAAGGAGCAGGTATCTGAAAATGCCTTCTCCAGTTGGGGAATTTAGAAGCACAAGGGAGACACAGAACAGTCATATATGTTGGGCTGGAAGATGGGGAGGAAAGAATCCAAGACTTGGATAGATTAGTTTTAGAAGGGGTTGTAGAGGTTATCTGATCGAATCTCCCATAGTACAGATGGAGAGACTGAGGGTCAGAGAGGAGAAATGCTCCAAAGTCACACAGAGCGAAGATCAGAGGTCAGTTCTCCTGGGTCCCAGGCCAGTTCTTTTTCACTGAACTGCACTGTCTTCCTTTCGTCACTGAGATTCTGAGTCTGTGAATGGCAGGAAGGACCCTTTTCTGGCCTTGGTTTGTCTCTACTCATACAACTCAGGCCAGCAACATCCAGCTTGCTACTCATGGGTTAGTCTGGGACAAAATGTACATGGGTCGCACCCTCTGCATCTTCCTACTAGGTGGATCCTGTGCCAGGGGACCAAGAAAACTTAGAGATTTACTGCTGTGGTTCCCCACCTGCCAACACACACACACACACACACACACACACACACGGTGTGAGGGTGGCAGAAGAGTCCTCTCAGAGTTACAACATGATCCTGTAAGAGTTAACACTTTATAGATTCTATGTATCAGGCACACAGGCCGATCTGTTTAGAATATAATCTGTTCAAGATATACTAGTAGATTAATGTAGAGATGCTCATTACAATATATTTATATATCAGAAAACTTACAAAAATGCTAAGAACCTAACAATAGGGGTGGGGGTTATACTATATACATTTAAATGTGAAATATAATGCAGCCACTAAAAGTCATACACAATGGCATGATAAATTCTTTACAATACAAGGTATAATCAAACAATACGGTGAATGTTTAAATAAAAATAATTTATTACATTAAAAAACACATTGCCATGAGTCCCCCTCAAAATATTCCCCCTTGCTTCAAACACACTATCCCATCGTTCTTGCCACTTTCTGAGGCAGTTCTGGAAGTCCTCTTTCATGTCTTTAGTTGCACTGTCGTGGCTGCCTCGATGTCCTGAATCATTTTGACTTTGGGGAGGAGCCAGAAGTCACACGGTGCCGGATCCGGTGAATAAGATGGATGAGGACACATCATAATGTTTTTATTTGACAGAAATTGCTGTACCAGACGCGATGTGTGACATGGAGCGTTGTCATGGTGGAGGATGATTTATGGCACACTTGAAAACACACCTTCTCTCAATCATAGCTCACACTCAACTGACTGCACCAAACTGTTGAAACTTGTCACACACTGTTACTAAGGTTTGACATGCCACTTCCCGCATTAAAGATCCTCGCCTTTCTGTTGGATGGCACTTGGCAGTAGCATTCGCCGTATTTGATGATCACACCTTGCTGTTTTGAGAAACAGGTTGTAGTTTGCATAGGATGATCACAATTTTGTAGAACACCAACCGTTATATATAGGCTGTCAAATAGAACAGAAAGATAAACACTAAAATGGTAGCTCTAGTTACTGCTGAATGTTGGTTACAGATGATTTTAACTTTTTTGTATTGTTCTGTATTCTCCAAATTTTCTATAATGAGCACGTATCATATTTAAAATTTTAGATCAGTAAGTAAATGGCATTAAAACAGATTTCCTGAAAAAACTGTTCCTCCATTGTTTCTATGAATCCTGAGTCACATGTGCGGGTGGAAAGCAGCAGCATTAGTCTTTTTGGAAGGAACGTACTTCCCCATAGCCCAATTTCTAAGAGACACAGCCTCATTTCTAGAAGCCTGGAGTGGTTTGGTCTGGTGGTCCCACTTGTGCTCACCTGTGGGCCTCTCCCTCTAGGGACCTTATGCGCAGAGGGGACTCTTGGCAGGTCATCGATGGCCCGCTGCAGCCTCTTTGGAGGTGACTTCATCAACACCTTTGATGAGAGCATGTACAGCTTTGCGGGAGACTGCAGTTATCTCCTGGCTGGGGACTGCCAGCAACACTCCTTCTCGCTCATAGGTGAGTCTGGGGCACTGAAGGGAGGATGGCAGATGGGAGCCAGCGGAGCTCAGTCCTGGCATGTGGGGCCTGAGGGGGTAGAGGAAGTTTCCTGTTCTTATGACAGTACTTGATCTTAAAGATTCCTGCAGAGAACATGGTGGGGAATGGCCTTTCCATGACACAGGCTTCCCCTGGGCCTCCCCATGGGAGCCTTGTGGGATGGAGAGATTCCTCATGCTTCTTTAGTGGTTGTGTCCACTATTCTGGGTACAGGCAACACTGTGGGAGCTGTGGCATCAAAAGCAATGAGGAACCAGAAGGTGCTTGGTAACAGGCAAAACCCCTAGCAAAAGGGAAGGATTGTCACGTGGTCTCAGTCGACTTCAGAGTATCTAACTGGTGTTGAGTACTTCCTGTGTTCCTGGAAAAGCGCTGGTGCTGTGCTCGTGTTATTTCTGTACCACCACAGCAGCTCTGAGATGTAGGGACAGAGTCAGTCACCTCTGTTTCACAAATGGAGAGCCACAGCCCAAGGAGTTCGTCTGATTCTCTCAAGGGCAGACAGATCATCAAAGGAAGAGCTGGACTTTGATCCTGGACTTGTCAGGACAAAGGAACTTTCCTCTGTCCTAAGGAGAGAGGGCACTTGCTGAGGCTGGGAGTGTGGCTGGAGGCAGTGATGGAAAACTGTGGTTTGGTGACAGTCCCATTCTAAGAATTAATCAGATGATTTGGTGTGGGAGTGAGGGGTGTTACACAGCCTAGCAAAGGCGGAGTCCTCAGCCTTAGGACGTGAGGTGGAAATGGACACACCCACACTGGGGAGAGAAAAAGCAACCCCCTTCCCTGGAAAGCTGAAGGCTCAGGTCCTCCCATCTCAGATGGTCCCAATATTTATTTTAAGTGGATTTCTCTACTTTAAAAATCATGGTGCATTTGCAACAACATGTATGGAGCCTGAGAGCATTGTGCTAGAGAAATAAGTTAGAGCAGACAGAGAGAAAGAAATACTGTATCATCTCACATGCGGACTCTAAAAAGAAAACATAAAAAACAAAAACACCCAACCATAGCGGATCACATAACTCACAGGAAAAAGAGACCAGACGTGTGGTTATGAGAGGGAGAAGGTGTGGAGTGGGAGAATTGGATGAAGTGGTCAAAGGTACACACTTTCAGTTATAAGATCAATAAGTATTGGGGATGTAATGTACATCATGTTGGGTGTCATGTTAACACTGCTGTGTGGTATATTTGGAAGTTGCTAAGAAAGTAAATCTGAAAACTTCTCACCACAAGGAGAAAACATCGTTTCTTTTTCTTTCTTTTTTATCTGTCATCCATCTATGTATGTATGTATGTATGTATGTATGTATGTATGTATGTATGTATCTAATCATAGTGGAGATGGTGCAGACCCCCTACCTGAGATGGCTCTGGGGGTGTCATTGGGCATGGAGGGTAAGGAGTGACAGGAGGAATGTTTTGAAAGAAGGAAATAGTGACACCCTGTCCACCCTGTGGCTTTCCAGGGAAGGGGACCCTATGGAGACACTGGGGTGCCTTGGAAGATTTGCTGTCTTGACTCCACAGTGTTTTAGCTTGGCTCTACTGCGGACTCCTTACTCTAGAGATGGATTTGTAAGCAATACGTAATGAAATCTTAGTACCAGGCACAGAGTTCATATTCTGGGCTCAGGGAGGCAAGCAGCATGTTGGAAAAGGCCCCTCCCCTACTTAAACCCAACTCTGGACCCCTCCCCCTTAAGCATAGCCATCACAGGGAGGGAAATTAAAGCTATGCTGGTGCCACCGTGCTGTTTGTCTCATCTCCTCCAAGAGGCTTCCGCCGCACCACTCCAGCTCTGTCCAGCGCTGGGCTCATCCAGATGCGCTGATTGGCAGTTTTCTGTCCTGTAGGACCTGGTAGCTCCGCCCCCAGCAGGAACAGAAGCTTGGAAGGAAAGAAAGAGCCAGCACTAGAGTCAGAAAACTAGTACTCTCTTCTCTCCCTCTTCACCGAGTGTCCTTAGGGGAGTTACACAGTGTCTCTCAGCCTCTGCGTCCTCATCTTTAAAATGGAGATACTGTGAGGATCAAGCGAGATGCAGTATCTGCAAGTGTGAAGTGTTACCTCAACCTTAGTCATTGAAAGCAGCCTCTGTAACACAGGATGTCCACTTGTTGGACGGGAACATGGTGAAGATGAGGGGCTGCGGGGCCCTTGGGGGCATTTCTATCAAGGTCAGGGTAACATCAACCCCCTTCCCCAACATATCCACGTGGGTTTGCGTGGAGGCCTGCCCCTCGGGCCATCCTTTCCTGGGTTTCCTGGCCAAGGAGGAATTGAAGGGCTGTGTTAGGCCTCTCTGTTTCAAACCATCTCAGTGGGACCCCCTCACTGGGTCCTTATTCTTATAACAACCTGTTCTTGTCAAGTGCCAGTTTTATGGCAGGTAATTGGCCTAAACCAGGCTATGGATCAATCACACTTTAATGTAGATTGGTTTAATTCCCACCCCAAATCATGCTGTTACTTTTTCTGTTTTCTGATGGGGTGGGGGAGGGACTTGGGATGAAAGGAAGAATCTGAGGATTATCGGGAAGGGTGGGCTGGCACAGCTGCTTCAGGGGCTCTGGGGCCAGGGGAAGGGGTCCAGCTGGTGAATGCTGCAGTACCCATTCCTCAAGCATGACTGTCCGTGCACACACCTCTGCTCCATTGTTCTCCAGTAACATCCTGTTTTCTTGCTTCCAACTTGCAAATTCCCATTCCTCTCTGAGTGTCTGTGGACCTTGTACACATCCTGAGTAAAGTGTTTATGTCTCAGCCTGAAGGACCACCTTGTGTGAGGGGGCGGCCCTTTCCTTGACCAGGCTCCTCCTGGGCAAACAAGCTCCAGGGTCCCAGGCCAAGGCCAGCAGCATGGGGAGGTGGCGCAGGGAGGGAGAAACTGCAGGAATCCTGCTTGGAGAGACTGCTCTTTTTAGGCCATGCTGCAGGATCTGGTGCTTAGCCAGCCCAGGACGAGCCATAAAGCACCAACAATGTGCTGAGTCACTTCCCCAGCCCGAGACTAAGTCTCCACATCAGTAAATGGCGTGGTCGTACCAGATGGCTGTTTCTAAGTGTCTGGATGGTGATCATTTGTATCAGAATTATAGGAGTGAAATGTGAAGAGTTTGTTATAAACACGTTAGCAAGTTCCACACCCTGACACTCCAGAAAGCACTCAGAGCCGCTCTGGTTCCAACTGCCGACCTGCTTCCTAGGCTGCTTCTTCTCCAACATTTGAGGAAAGCCTCACTCCCCCACTTAGCTCCTCAGTCATACGTTGAGAGCATCCCTGGTTCACTCTGGCCTCTTGGGGTGAAGACCCAACCCATCTTCTCCTAGCAGCGACAGGAAGTACTACCGTGCATTTTGGTGGAGTGTGGGAGTTTCCCCTTCACACTCCCCGCTCTCCCGGGCTCACTGGCAATTTCTAATGGCTTATCTTCCTAATGGAAGCACATCATCAGATTCCCTGCTGAGTTCTGCAGGGAGTGAATAAAGCAAATAAAATGGAAGGCTAATCTAGAGTTCTCCCCTGCATTAGTGGTTAACGGAATCCAGACCACTCACATACCCTATTAAGGCAGCTTTGTGGTGCAAAAGGAGATTGGGAATTGGAGTCAGAAAACCCAGGTGTGGGCTCTGCCGCATGTTAACAGTGTAAACCAACTATTCTCAAGTGGGGTGATTTTCCCTTAGAGGATATCTGGTAGTGTCTGGGACATTTTGGGTTGTCACAACTGGGGTTGGATACCACTGGCATCTGGTAGGTAGATGCTGCTAATATCCTACCATGCACAGGATGCCCCACAGCAAAGAAGTATCTGGCTGCAGCTGTCAATAAGTGCTGAGGTGGAGGAACCGTGTTGTAAACTTAGGCCTCACTTTCTCCGTCTGTAAAATGGAGCCAGTCTAAGTCAGTGTTGTTTTCAAACTGAGTCACAGCCTGTAGACCATCAATTTAATTTAATGGTTGTAACCAGCATTTAAAAAAATAAATGGAATAAACTAGAAGACATCAGAAAGTAGCAGAGTGCATGGCATACAGTGAGGCTATGTGAAATGTGTGAGTGTGTGTATCCTGGGTCATGAAGTAAATTGTGTTTTTACTTTGCTTTCTGAGCAAGACAGTTTTACAACCACTTGTTTAGGTGGTCTCCAAGATTCTCCATGCTGCCCCAGTGTGTTTTTCTGAGTTGAAGCCTTCTCTAGGACATACTTCCAGATGGGCAACTCTCCCGGCCAGTCAGCGCCATCTCCCGCTCCGGGTCCCTGCCTCACGTAGCACTGGGCTCCGGGCGCTCCCCGCTCCCCGCAGGCTGCCACCTCAGCATCCTAATGCTGATCTCTCCTGGGGACCACACAGAACCAGCCCTGCCAATACTTAAATCAGCACCTGGTCTGAGTCGCATCTCTGTCATCACTCAAGCTCTGTGATGATGGCCAAGTTAGTGACCTGGGTGGACCCAAGTCCCACAGTCTATGCGGCCAGGCTGCCTACGTCATTTACTTGAACAAAGTGGGAGCTCCATGCACCCCCACAGTGGGAGTCTCAGGGCGCCAGCTCACGTTCTCCTGATTCCCTCTAGTTTGACTTTCTGTTTCTGCTGAATTCTTCGCTTCTCTGGCCTTGAAGGCCCTGCCTTTCAGCCTTACGGTGACAGGAACCCCTGGGCTTTCCTGTGCACCTGCTTAGTCCTGGCTTCTGGGGAATGAGCAAGCAGCGATGCAGGTGACTTTTCATCCTTGAAAGCCTTGAAGAGCAGTAGATCCACACAGCTTCCTGGATACTGGTGTTTGCTTCCTACCATGGCCTAGGACATTTTATGGCATATAGTTAAAGTGGCAAACATTTCTGTAGCACTCACCATATGTCAGGCACTGTGCTAAGTACTTTACATATAGATAAACTGGGACACAGAGAGGTTAAACAACTTGCTCCAGATCACACAGCTAGTAAGCACGGATTTGGAACTTGAACCCAGGTCGTGTGGCTTTAGAATCTATGTTCTTACATTGTACTATATACTACTTCCCTAGTAGATTCCTATTTATTATAGAAAAATTAAAAACTTAGATATATTATAGGAACAATCTCATCTTGCTTCTTTAATATTTTCATTTTGCCCTTTTTTGTTATCTCTTTCTAGTATATCTAGTAGTCAGATATTTAATATCCTAGACTGGCACACGGATTTTATTCTTTTTTTCTCTCCTTTTTTTTCTGCTTCTGCTGAATTCTTGGCTTGTCTGGCCTCGAAGGCCCTGCCTTTCAGCCTTACGGTGATAGTAACAGGCTTTCCTATGCACCTGGTTATCCCTGTCTTCTGGGGAACAAACAAGCAACTATGTAGGTGACTTTACATCCTTGAAAGACTTAAAGAGCAGTAGATCCACAGATGCAGGGCAGTGGCTCACCCTAAGCTCTCTGGTTGCATCCAAAGCCTTTCCGATCTACCCTCCAGCCACACACTTCTGGCTGACTTGTACTCATAGCCCTTCTGGAATCCCTAATAAGGGGAAGGAGAGCCTGCAACAGGGAGAGGGACACAGAGTTCTCTCCTGTTTGCAGGAGCGAGATGCTTTTGTCTCAGAGGCGACATACTGGTCGAGTTACCCAGGGAAGCTGGGGTACAGCCACCTGTCCACCTGCTTTACGAAGCTGGGGTGAATGGGATGGACAATTGTACTAATGAGAAGACGGGTTCTGTGGTCATTAGGGACCTGGAGACTCCAATCTCTTGGGCTCACTGTGTTCCCCTTCAGCAGGTGGCTGGTGGAAGGAGACGGCTCACTCAGAGCTAGGTGTAGTGTTCAGTGTCAGCCCCAGCAGGGCCCAGGGAAGAGATTTAGTCTTTGGTCCACTGCGAACGCCCAGAGGCCCGGGAGGCTCCTGGGAGCAACTGCAAATTGGAGGTTGTTGCCAGGCTGTCCCATTTGTTTGTGTTTTCAACATTTTATTATGGAAAATTTCAAACATACAGCAAAGGTGACAAAACAGGACAGTAAACACCCATATACCCACCACTCAGATTCGACCGTTAACATTTTACTCTATCTACCTAGTTGTGGTTGCTTTTCTTTGGCTAATTTCTTGCTATCAGTAAGTTGGCTCTACTTTTTAAAGATGTGCTAGCTGCAAAAACGGTTGTGAGTGAGAATGCAGGGCAGGCATGACTCCTCAAACAGGACGAAAGCCCTTCACCTTGGCTGGCGTCTCCTTTACCTCCTGACAGTGTTGGTCTGGAACTCTGTAGAATGTGGTTTGCGGGCTCTGGACCTTTCTCTGAACTGCTAACAGTATATCATTCAAGACTCTCCTTAGAATGCACTAATTATTTACATGTGACGACTGTCACTGAAATCTCACTGTGAAGAAATCAATTTTCTGTCTCATTCTGATTGGTCAGGAGTGTGTGTGTGCGCACGTGTGCACGTGCCAGGTGGTCTCTGTCCTTGGTCCAGCTGAGGCCTCAGTTGGGGGGCTCCTCCTTGCAGATCTCTGCCAGGCTGTAACTGGGGTGGCCCCTTCCTTCACTCTCCTTATCAGTGGCCCCAGCCGTGGCAGCAGGACCTCATATCAACAAACCTCCCAAGTTTCCTGGACTTATTTCTACAGATATTCTTGCCTCCTCTTTTTGCTGAGGAACCGGAGCCCACTTTCCCTGACCCTGCAAGGAGAAGGCACGTTTCCTCATTTCCAAGGTTAAGTTTGCACCTGGACCCTATGCCCCATTTCTTCAGGAGCCCCAAGGCACTGTGCCCCCCAATCTGTCCTCTTCCATCTCTCTGTCCTCACTGGCTGCCCTTCACCTTCCCTATTTCCATCAGCTTCTCAGTCTCTAAGGCTTGCAATCAGACTGTGTCCTGTTCCTCTGGCTCCCTCATCTCCATGGCCTCTCAGTCATCTTTGAATTCCACAGGCCCGGCATGAGCCCCAGTTCTCAGAGACTAGCTGTGGGATTAAGTCTTTATAATGCTGCAAAAATGCATCTTACCTGTTTTTATGCTCTCATATCAAGTGCCACCACCTGTGTCTCTGTTTGTCCGTCATAACTGGACCTTTGTCATGTTGTCAGAGACGATTGTATCATGTGCTTCGCTGTCCAAACATCTCTACTGGTCACATCGATAATTTATTACTTCCGTATTAAGCGCCCCACACTGAGTGAGGGACTTCACCTACAGAGTCTCTAAACTTCTCCCAGAGATTTAGACTCAGTAAACTGAGGTGGGACTCACGATTTTCCATTAAAAAAAGAAAAGGAACCAGGGATTCTGATTGGGGCTGTCCAAAGAGGACATTTTAAACAACACATCCTAGAGTTCCTGTTACCAATAACTCACTTTGTTCCTTTTATTTGCTGCCTTACAATGTATTCAATTGTTGCATGCTTGTCTTATTTTTACACTTAGATTGTAAACTCCCATCAGGAAGAGGTCATGCTTTTATGTTTTTCTTTTGGGAAATATAAGAAACTACTAGAGGGCTATATATCCAGAAGGCACTCAGTAAATATTTTTAGAGGAATAGAAAGATGAATGAGTAAATGAGATTTTGGGGCGATTTTTGCCCATTTATTACGCCTTTTGGGGGAAGATTTCCACTGGGATAAGATTATAGATGATGATTATAAATATATTTATTAACTTTTCTGGGTAATAATCACCACCATTGACTCTTCTTTTTCAGGGAACTTCCAAAATGGCAAAAGAGTGAGCCTCTCTGTGTATCTGGGGGAATTTTTTGACATCCAGTTGTTTGTCAATGGTACTGTGCTACAGGGGGACCAGAGGTAAGTCAGAAGCCCAAAATGTCCAAATTAAAAAGGACCCTGGGACACCATTGCACACCTACCTCATTTTTCAGATGAAGAAACTGGAGGCCAGAGAGAGGAAATCAATGTGCTCAGAGGGAATGAGTAGCAGGGCTAGGGGACAGCGGGCTCCCAACTGCTGGTCTTAGCCGTCAGACCCTTTGCACCACAGTCTGAACCTGCAGCCTGGGGTTGGGGTTGAAGAGTGGTAGAGACAAGCAGAAAATATACGAGAAGCCACTTCCTGAGCTCATCCTTGTTTTTCCAGCGTCTCCATGCCCTATGCCTCCAAAGGACTCTATGTAGAAACGGAAGCTGGGTACTACAAGCTGTCCAGTGTGGCCTATGGCTTTGTGGCTAGGATCGATGGCAGCGGCAACTTTCAGGTCCTCCTGTCAGACAGATACTTCAACAAGACCTGTGGGCTGTGTGGCAACTTTAACATCTTTGCTGAAGATGACTTTAGGACTCAAGAAGGTAAGCTTTTCTGGGGTACCATTTCCTAGAGGCGTGGTTGTGCTTATAACTTCCCTGCTCACAAACCTTCACTACGCTCCTCCCCTGGCACTCTAGCCTCCGCCTCACTCACCTCACCTCAGTGTCTCCTGCCAACCTTACCTCTTGGCATTCCACCTCGCTGCCTCAACCTCTCATCACACTAGCTCTTGGAACTCCTCAAACCTGACTTGGTTCAACTTTGAATTCCCCATAGCAACTTACATGTGGTAGATGGTTGGTAAATGCTGGATGGTTTGAATAGGCCCACCTGAACCCGTGCAATAGCACTTCATGGATAAAATCTGTGAAGGGACGTCTTTAACACGGCCCCAAAAGGCCAGTGTGTGTGTGTGTGTGTGTGTGTGTGTGTGTGTGTGTGTGTGTGTTACAAACAATAGAAGGTACCAGAGACAATGTGAAAATCACTACTAATCTATAATCTTCTTTTGATAATTTCAATTACATAAACATTTGATTAGTGACGCTCCCTTGCAAAAGCTGAACATATTTATATATAAGTTCTTTTTCCTTATGACCCAACTATCCTCTGATTAAGGGGTAAGTGTGTAGAGAAACAGTTGACTATGCCTTTCACTGGACTGGAGAACAGATTGTTTCTGTCTTCTCCAGCACTGATTTTTCAAACTTTTCATTGTTCAATGTGTACGTTTAAGACTATACATTTTCCTTAAATACCATGTTAGCTGCACAACACCAATTTTGATATGTAACATTTTCATTTAGTTCTTGAATTTTCCAATTTTCATTTTGAATTCCTTCATAACCTATAACATGGTTTAAAATTTCCAAATGTTTAGAATTTTTAAAGTTATCTTTTGTAATTAAATTGATTTCTAAATTAAATTAGAAATTTGGGGAGATTTGTTTGTGATCTAGTACCTGAACTTTTTTGCCAGCATTGTACGTATGTTCCAAAAGAATATATTCTCTGATTACTGCAGGATTCTATATGTACTTGTTGAAATTCTTAATTGTATTATTCAAATCTATATGTTTACTACACTTTTTGTCTGCTTCACTTACCCTTTAGTAAGAGAGCTTCTTTAAAATTTTCTACACTGGTGGTGTATTTGTCAGTTCCTTCATGTAATTCTGAGTTTTGCCATATATATTTTGAGCACTTGTTATTAGAGTTTAGAAACGTTGAATCTTTCTGGTGAATTGTTCATTTAATGTAATGGGTAATCATTTTTAACACTGCCTTTTGCCTTAAAATCTGTGTGATATTAATATAGGTACTCTGCCTTTTTTGGTTTCTTTGCCTGATATATCTTTTTCTATACTTCCAACCTATCTGTGTGGTTTTGTTTTAGATGCTCAGATGTGTCTCATGAAAGCAGTATGTAGCTGGATTTTATTATTATATTTTAAAAGTCAGATTTATTGAGGTATGATTTACACACAGTAAAATTCACCCTTTTAGTGCACAGTCTTACGAATTTTCACAGAAGTGTAGAGCCATATAACCATCACAATCGAACTATAGAACAGTTTCATGACCTCAAAGTTCCTTTTGCCTCTTTATAGTCAAATCCGCCCCCCCCCCCACTAGTAGCCCTGCTAGCCACTGATACCTTTTCTGTTCTTATTCCTGTTCTGTCTTAGAGTTTTGATTTTCTCAAATTCATATAAATGCAATCATACAGTACTTAGAGTATTTTGCCTTTTAAGTCTGGCTTCTTTCATTTAACATAATCTTCTAGGGATTCATCCGTGTTGTTGCTTGTATCAGTAGTTTGTTCTTATTTGTTGTTGAGGGATAAAGCTACAATTTGTCCTTTCACTAGTTGAGTGATACTTCATTGTTTCAAGTTTTTGGCAATTATGAATAAAGTCACTCTAAACATTCATGTATAGCTTTTTGTCTCCATTTTTTTTTATTGTGGTAAAGTACACGTAACATAAAAATTTACTATCTTATCCATTTTTTCAGTGTATAGGCCAGTGGCATTGAGTACATTCACATTGCTGGGCAATCATCACCATTATCTATCTCCATTGCTCTTTTTATCTTGTAATTGAAACTCTACCCATTAAGCAACAACTCCTTATTCTCCCCTTGCCCCTGCCCTTGCAACCAGTATTCTACTTCTTGTGTCTATGATTCTGACTACTCCAAGTACCCCATATAAGTGGTGTCATGTAGTATTTATCTTTTTGTGACTGACTTATTTCACTTAGTATAATGAATTCATTTACAATTCATCCATCTTATAGCATATGTCATAATTTCCCTCCTTTAAAAAATTTTTTTATTGGGGAATATTGGGGAACAGTGTGTTTTTCCAGGACCCATCAGCTCCAAGTCAAGTCGTTGTTTTTTTGCAATCTAGTTGTGTAGGGTGCAGCTCAGCTCCAAGTCAAGTCATTGTTTTCAATCTAGTTGTAGAGGGCGCAGCTCACTGGCCCATGTGGGAATTGAACTGGCGACCTTGGTGTTATGAGCGCTGCGCTGTAACCAACTGAGCCAATTGGCTGCCCCCAGAATTTCCTTCCTTTTAAAGGCTGAATATACATTGTACGTATATGCCACATTTTGCTTATCCACCCATGCATTGATGGACAGTTGGGTAGTCTCCATGTTTAGCTATAGTGAATAGCACCGCTATGAACATGGGTGTACAAGTATCTTTTCAAGACTTTGTTTTTTGTTCTTTTGGGTATACACCCAGAAGTGAATTGCTGGATCATATGGTAGTTCTGTTTTTAATTTTTTGAGGGACCACCATGCTATTTTCCACAGTGGCTCTGGCATTTTACATTACTACCAACAGGGAGCAAGGGTTCCAATTTTTTACATCCTCACCAAACTTGTTTCAGATAGTTGCTGTTTTGTTTCAGATAGTTGCTATCCTAGTAAGTGTGAAGTGGTATTCATGTATAGTTTGTGTATGTGTGTGTGTTTGTGTGTGCATGTGTGGTGTGTGTATGTTGTGTGTAGATATATGCTTTAATTTCTCTGGGTAAAAGTCTAGGAGTCAGATTAATGGATGTATATTTAACTTTATAAGAAACTGCCAAACTGTTTTCCAGAGTGGCTGCAGCGTTTGTATTTCTGCTAGCAGTGTATGAGTTCCAGTTGCTCTGAATCTTTGCCAGCATTTGGAATTGTCAGCTTGTTATTATTATTTTTTTAATTTTAGCAATTTTAATAGATGTGTAATTATATCATATTATTGTTATTTTAATGTAACCTACTCTTTTCTGTTTTTTAACTGTAAAATTTTGCTTTTTTTCATTCATTTTATTTTAAATTGTATTGTTGATGTATTTGAATTTATATTAACCATCTTATTTTGTGCTTTCTACTATTACTACTTCTTTCTCTACCATCCCCATTACCCCCCTACCTTGTTTGAATAACCACAAAATCTGGTATTATTAGTATAGTTTTACACAATCTGTGATTCTTTAGATATGCCTTCATGTTTAACAGGTTCTTTGCTCATAATTTCTCCTTACACCTTACTCTTTTTATTCCCCTAAGTTCAATTTCTATTTTTCTAAAAAAAAAAAAAAAAAAAAAAAAAAATCCTTTAGTAGTTTCTTCATTCAGGGTATGGTTGTGATAACTGAAACAAACATTCCTGCATTCTTATGTGATACTTTAGTTAGGTATATAATTCTAGGACATGAGTTATTTCTCGCAGTACTTTGAGGATACTATTCCATTGCCGCTATTAAGAAATATGTTGTCAGTCTAATTATTATTTCTTTGCAGATAATATGTCATTTATCTTTGTGTACAAGTCGTCTCTGAAATTCCACTGTGCTGTGTCTAGGTGTGGGTTTTATTTTAATTATCTTACTTGAGGCTTATTTTGATTCCTAAATCTGATGATTCCTATCTTTCATCAGACTTAGAACAATTTGAGTCATTTTCTCTCCTTCTATTGTTGGACATTTTTATTCTATCTCCTTTCCCCCATCTTTTACTTTACTTCCATTTTTCTATCTTTTTATCCTTTGTTGCTTTTTGTGTGGCACCTCATGCTGACTGGTGAGAACCAATTATGTGCATCTCTTCCAACTCACATTCAGTAAGGTCATGTTGGTAGTTTGAAGTTGGACATGATAGTTGCTTCAGATAGTTGTACCACAGAAACCAGCAAATTCTACAAGTCAGAGCTTTGCTTCCCCATACATCAGAGAGCTGGCTTATCAACCCAACACTAGTTAGATCTGCCTTCTAGTTCATTAATTCTCTCTCAACTCTGTCTAATCAATAGATGATGTCTACTCCATCAATTGAATTTTCTTTTTATTTCATTGACTATATTTGCAATTTTGAAGAAAAATATGGCTTTTTTCAACAATACTATTTTTTCTTATCGCCTTGTATTTTTATCAAGTTTCAATTTCTTCTTCATAATGATAATTTTAAATCGTTTTATAACCTCTATACAAAACTTTATTAATTTTTCAGAGCTCTAGTCATTCTATTTTTATGTCTGCTGATTTTGCTTAAAGTTGATTGTTTTCTATGTTTTATAATTTTGGATTGTGAACTCACCTTTAGAGTTTTATGTTAATATTCCAATATGAAGTTACCAAATATCACAAGAAGTATAAGTTGGAATCTCAATCCTACATGAAGACTTTCTCACCACTATAAATTCTCAGAGGAGACTTTTCCTCTTTTACCCAGAGCCCAGACCAAAGAAACAAACTTAAAAAAAATAATTTTCATGTTTCTCAAAGTGTTTTTTCTTGTCAACTTTCTCATGGAGGGTGCAATCTTTCAAGAGTCCCAACAGCACAAAGGGGCATCAAGCCCACCTTCTCACATCATGTAGCCCCATGACCCATTTTTCGATGGTTTCTTTTGATGTGCAGAAGCTTTTAAGTTTCATATAGTCCCATTCATTTATTTTAGCTTTTACTTCCATTGCCTTTGGTGTCAAATTCATAAAATGCCCTTTGAACCCAAGGTCCATAAGTTTAGTACCTATGTTGTCTTCTATGCAGTTTATTGTGTCAGGTCTTATGCTTAAGTCTTTGATCCATTTTGAATGAATTTTGGTACATGGTGACAGATAGCAGTCTAGTTTCATTCTTTTGCACGTGGCTATCCAATTCTGCCAGCACCATTTATTGAAGAGGCTGTCTTTTCTCCATTGTATGTTTTTTGCTTCTTTGTCAAAAATTATCTGTCCATATTTATGTGGTTTTATTTCTGGGTTCTCAATTCTATTCCATCTGTCCATGTGTCTGTTTTTCTGCCAATGCCATGCTGTTTTGATTATTGTAGCCCTGTAGTACAAGCTAAAGTCAGGGAGTGTGATACCTCCAGTATTGTTCTTTTTTCTTAAGGTTCCTTTGGCTATTTTGGGTCTTTTGTGGTTCTAAACAAATCTGATGATTTTTTGTTTTATTTCTTTAAAAAATACCATTGGAATTTTGATGAAGATTGCATTAAATCTGTATATTGCTTTAGGTAATATGGCCATTTTAACTATGTTGATTCTTCCAATCCATGAGCACAGAATGTCTTTCCATTTCTTTGTGTCTTCTTCAATTTCTTTTGAAAATGTCTTATAGTTTTCAGCATATAGGTCCTTCACATCCTTGGTTAAGTTTATTCCTAGGTATTTTATTCTTTTTGCTGCAATTGCAAAAGGAATTGTTTTTTGTATTTCTTTTTCTGAGATTTCATTGTTAGTATATAGGAATGCAATGGACTTTTGTACGTTGATTTTGTAGCCGGCAACTTTACTGTATTCGTTGATTGTTTCTAATAGCTTTTTGGTGGAGTCTTTAGGGTTTTCTATATATAGCATCATGTCATCTGCAAAGAGTGACAATTTAACTTCTTCATTCCCAATTTGGATGCCTTTTATTTCTTTCTCTTGCCTGATTGCTCTGGTAAGGACTTCCAACACTATGTTGAAAAGCAGAGGTGATAGGGGACAGCCCTGTCTTGTTCCTGAACGTAGAGCAAAGGGCTTCAGTTTTTCACCATTAATTATGAGATTAGCTGAGGGTTTGTCATATATGGCCTTTATTATGTTAAGGTATTTTCCTTCTATACCTATTTTATTAAGTGTTTTAATCATAAATGGATGCTGTATCTTGTCAAATGCTTTTTCTGCATCAATTGATATAATCATATGATTGTTGTCCTTTATTTTGTTTATGTGATGTATCACACTGATGGATTTGCGGATGTTGAACCATCCTTGTGCCCCTGGGATGAACCCCACTTGGTCGTGATGAATAATCTTTTTAATGCATTGTTGTATTCTATTTGCTAGAATTTTGTTTAGGATTTTTGCATCTGTATTCATCAGAGATATTTGTCTGTAGTTTTCTTTTTTTGTGTTGTCCTTACCAGGTTTTGGTATCAGGGGAGAGTTTTGATAGAGGGATGGCCAAGGTCTTGAGGGAGCGCAGAGAAGGCCACACCCAACTAGGCTGGTGTGGGGGACAGGGAGCAGAGCTAGTTCAGAAGGGCTTCCTGGAGGAAGTGGTTTGGGAACTGCATCTTGAAAAATGAGTGGAGATAGTCAGGCAATAAGGGGAAAGAGAACATTCCACACAGAAGAACAAAGGCATGCAAAGCTACAGAAAAGCAAGAAGGGATGGGCATGCGCCTTATCGTCTTTCATGTCATATTCCTCACTGTGCCCATCCATCCAGCCATCCCCTCACCAAACATTGGCTGAGCTCCCATGCCTGTGCCCTGCTGTGTTATGCTGAGTGTTGCACAAAAGGTACTCCCAGTCCCGATGCTTATGTACGAATCTCATGGTTGAGGTGATGACAGAGCTAAAGTTTTCACTCAGAAGTCCTGCATCAGGAATAACTGGCTTCATTTTCCCGAAACTTTTCTCCACAGGGTCTTTGACCTCAGACCCCTACGACTTTGCCAACTCCTGGGCCCTGAGCAGTGGAGAACAGCGGTGCAAACGAGTATCCTCTCCCAGCAGCTCATGCAACGTCTCCTCTGAGGAAACGCAGAGGGTGAGTGCAGCCCAGGCTGGCTGTGCTCTGGATGGTGTGGGACTTCTGGAATTAAGAGGCAGAAAGACATCTGGTCTCAGGTCCTCCATTATGCGGAGAACTGGGCCTCCCTCTGTGGGTCCTTTTGGCTGTTCAATGTAGGGTTCCCATGGGTCCCTTTCCTCTTGAAAACCAACTGTGGCTACAGTCTGGTTCACTCTAATACTGTTCCGGGCCTGGAACTCTAAAAATCGGTGCAGTCTAATGAGTCCAATGAGTTGGTATAGTGCATGACTCTATTTTTCTACTTTATACTCCGAGACCCTCTTTCTTGTCCCCAAATATTGCCATCATCGCCTGCCACCTGTCTGAAATTCTGCCAATATAAAACCATTCCTTTTAGGTTCTTAATAAGTGGTTGTTTAAAGTACAAATAGGAGGGGGAAGCCCCAAGCTCTTACCACCACAGCAACAGGAAAGGGGTTACTTCCGGGAAGCTGGGCGAGGGGTGGGGGAGGGGTGGGGATGGGGGAGGGGTGGGGATGTGACCAGCTTGTATGTTGTAATCATTTCCTGAGGGTACCGTAGCAAATTATCTTAAATTTAGTGGTTTACAACAACATAAATGTATTCTCTCACAGTTTTGGTGTTCAGAAGACTAAATTTAGTTTCCTTTGGCCAAGATCAAGGTGTGGGCAGGGCCTGGCTCCCTCAGGGACTCTGGGGAGCTTCTCCCCTGGCCTCTTCCCGCCCTAGTCCTTGGCTTCTGGCTGCATCACTCGAGTCCCAGTCTCTGTGGTCACATGGCTTCCTCCTAATCTGTGTGTGCCTGTGTCCCTGAGACTCAGTACGGAAGGTGGCACCTCCTTGTCCTTCCCACACAGCCCCGTTTCTACCTGTTTGGCAGCTAGTTAGCAGCTCTTTCCCGTCAGACTTGCCTTTTATGATCCCGCAAACCAGAACCTCTCACTTAGAGAGAAGAGGGTGTGTGTGGGAGGGAATGGGCACGTGCCTCCACGTTCTCTGCAGATACAGATGGCCTTTGTGCTTCCTGTGTGGGCCGGTGGGAAGATGACACTTCAGACTGGGAAAGACCTCCTGGTGTTTCCCCACTGTCTGTGTTCCCACTGGAGTGCCTCCACGTGGAGATAGGAGTGGGGAGAAGCAGGCCGAGCTCACGTAGCACTTTCAGCATAAGCTCCCAAATTCATTCTTTTTCTCCTCCCTCCTCCCAATTACCCCCACATTCCTTTTGGGGAGCTGAGTCCCATTTGAAGTTAGAAGGACAGCAGGGTACTGGAACCATCCACACTGAGGAGTGGGTGAGTGACAGAGGCCAACTTTCCTTCTAGAGCTGCCTATTAAGCAGGTGAATTTCAGACTGAATGCCCTCAAGGAATCACGTGCAGTGGTGGGGGGGGGGGACAGGAGAGGGATTTTATCATTTTTTCCTTTTATTTCCAAATTTGCAGTCCTGTGGTTGGCTGGTGGCCCCCCTCTCCTGCCCTTCAATGTCTCTAGGCAGGTGTGAGATTAAGGGTAGGGGTGCCTCAGCTGATGAGAGGGGCTGGGGCTCATGCATGTACCTCTAACAGAGAATCAGCCCTTTAAGGACATGTGGGCTTTGTCTCATTGTATTTTGCAAACATAGGCCACCAACTCAGTGCTGGAAAAATGTTCTCTCACTCTCGGATTACAAGGGGATACATTCATTTATCCATAGAAGTAGAAGGTAAAGACAGGATTTTCAAATGGAGAACCTGACCCAGTTGAGGGGGAAAACCGATCGCTTTTGTCTCCTGGAGATAAAGGAGAGGGAGGGAGAATCCACAGAAGATTTGTTTTGTCTCTGGGGTGCCTTTTAGTGGCTCCAGCTGCAGGTTTACTACTCACTTTGTCTCCTGGGTGTGTTACAGTCCTTACTAACCAGTGTCCTGGGAGCAGCTTAAGGAATTGGTTACCAAGGTCTTAGTGCTGAGTGGACGCCCCAAACACGCCAGACCTCCCAAGACACAAGCTTCTCCAAGCTCAGAACTCTAGGTTTCAGATTGTTTACCTGAGAAGAGAGGCCTGGCTTTGTCTCAGCAAATCAGGCTGTACGTGTTCGTGACTGGGGCACCCTCATTGGCTGGGAAGCATATGACTCATCTCCTGGGAGGTGATTAATATAGTCATTGGAACTGTTCACAGCCGGCTTAGTCCCACCGGGCCAGGTTCAGAAATCAGGTCTGGTAAATGGGATCGTTTACAAGTGCTTGCCAGTGTGGCTCCAAGGCCTTGTGCAGTGGCAGAGAGTATTGTGTTGGGCAGACTACACGGACCTAAGAACTTTCCTTGAGAGCCGCCAGAGTCTGTTCTCTCACTTCTCTGGTGCTTCCCCGCCTTTTCAAGGCGGTAGCATGGAGCCAGCTCTTTCTGAGAGCCAGGTCATATTACTTCTACCTAGGGGATGAATGTTTCCTTGTTATGCCAACAAAACCCAGAGCCTGTCTGCTGGGACTGTTAATGGCTTGTTTGAGTGCATGCAAATTTGCTGTTTTCTCAGCTTTTCAAACAGAAGGCAGGGCTGCTGGAGTCTGGAGCTCAGGGCCAGACCTGTTAATAAAAACCCCAAGCTCTAAGTGCTCACATGATTGATGTTAATTTGCAGGCAACTCTACTGCGCAAGGAACATTTTAGAAAGAACGTTAGGTTGCCTTTTTCTTTGAAACAAATTTAAATTCTGTCCTTCTGGGGAATGTCAGCAAGGGCTAAACTCTTTATAAAGGGACCTTGTTTTTGTCCTGCAGTCCCATCTGCAATGTGAAGGCCGTGGCTCCAGCAGACTGGACTAGCTCATACAGGGCCCTTGCTGATTAGAAACTGGAAGCCCTTCCTTAAGACACTTTACTACCACCTGCTGGGAAATTGCATCATAAACATTATACATGTACATAGAATGTACGCACACATATATGATGTCTGTGATGTGAATGGTACTACTCCCTTGGGCGTGTTGCCACTGTGCACTCTGTATGACCTGCAGAACTACACTCGATAGCCATGGCCCTGGCCACGCTTCCATGGGGGGGGGGAGGGGGGCACAGTCGCAGCAACCATTCCCCTCCTCAGGGTCAACTCCCCCAATGTGGGAAGGTCATCTCCTGCTTTTGCTGCTGCCGTCTGAATGTGAGGACTCTTCATGCCTCTGGCCCCAACAGGCCTCTCCTTATACTTCCTCAGAGTTGGTCCTCAAGATGGACAGTCTTTCTTGAGAAGACTGAGTGCCCCAGTTATTACTCCACCTTCTGGTGGTGAATCATCCTTCAGCAGCATCAACCTCAGGCAGGTGTCTGGAGCAGAAGAAATTTCTTTTCATCAATGTTCGGAATCTTAGGTTCATAAACACTCAGAGGGGGATGAGATTCTAGAAGCTATCTAGTCCAGCCCCCTGCCCATTGCCTGATGCTCTCCACAGCTCTGTCCAGATAGACAGGTGACACTGTAACCTTAACTTTAAGAGTCAAGTCTTTGAGACAACCTTGCTGGGATCTTCCCAGCTCTCTGACAGAGCTCAGCCCTACGTAGCCCTCCTTGGCTCCCTGATAAGTCTCTCCTTTCTTTTTATCCCCCTTTGAAGCTAAGTGGCCCTGAATACTGGAGTAGCAAGATTATTCTAGTCTGGTTTCACCAGGTCTTATGCAGGTGTTCCCGTCCAATTGTACTCCCATCAGTTATGTAACAGTCTCAGATTGCCTGTTTTCCACTGGCTTTGAATTTAGTGTTTATTTAGTAAAAACAATCCTTATTCCTTTTGTTCTCCTGCTGCTCATGTCTTCACAGTTTCTCCCTATTCTGAAACAGCATGCTGTTCATAATGCTCTCCCCTCCAGGAAGTCACCTGTCCTGTACAAGCTAACATTTGTAAATACTCATGTGTACTTTAAATAACCACAACATGTCTCCTCAATAGCACAAAAAGGCACATAGAATACCCATTAAGTTGGGGACAACACAATTCACTCTTCATGTCCTCATGAAATATTGCCCAAGCCTTTTACTTGCAAAGTAGGTACCCAGCTCTTTGTATTATTTCTGTCCACAGTGTGCTGGGAGCGAGCTCACAGGCCTACAGATGGGTGAGTTGAGCACAGAACTTGGCGGAGGTGCCAAGGGCCCTGGCAGAGCTGGGGGGCTCACTGGCCAGGCCCACTCCTGGCATCCTGCTTTCGTTCCCTGACTTTCCATTCACTTAATTGGGTGTTTGGCCTGGAGTAGACTTTTCTTAGCGTTTGGGAAGCCATGTGCTACATTCATTTGCTTGGCAGAATAGTTGTGATTCATAGAGAGACCATTGTGGTGAGAGTCTAGCTGGTCCAGGGTTAGCCTTGGAAACCCAGGACCCCCAAAGGAGTAAGCTGTCAGATGACAGCACTGTGACCTGGCCTGGCTTTACAGACAGGGTGCCCACTCACTGTGTCTCACTGATGCTTAGCTCGGAGTTGGGGTTTGAACACAAGCGCGCGCGCACACACACACCTTTATCCCTGTGGCAGAGGGAGAACTGCTCTCTCGAGCCATATGGAGGCTAAGGAGTGAGGATGTATTTCACACGCTTTGCCGAGGTCCAAGGATCTAGGGTGTGGTCCCTGGTTTCACTTGATCCTGTGTGTCCTCGTGCACTTATGTCCCTGCTGTGCATCTCAGTCTTCCGTTTCTATGGTGAGCTCTACCCATCACTGACTGAGTCAGTGCCATTTCCTTTAGAGCAGATTCACTCCCCTGACTGCGGGCTGGGGGAAGGGACAGTGAACCCATGTGCTTGTGGTGGGACAGGGCGACTGTGGCCACTGAGCCTCTGGGGGTCTCGCCTTATGACAGAGATCAAGGGCTGTCACAAGGTTTCAAAGATTTCCCTCAAATTAAGCTGAACGTGGCCGTTTAGGGTACTTATTTGACAAACGCTCAAGGAGGGTTAGATCCTAGTACTCAAGTTTTCAGTTCATGTGCCTCCGAAACACAACAATTTCGAAATCTTTTAACAAAGTATTTCCCGAGTGGCTTTCTTTCCCTTTTCTTACCCCCTGGTGAGGACGAGAATGAGTGAGAATCCGATGGTACCCACTAGTACATATTTATCGAAATGTTGTGTATGGATTGGGTGACTAAAACTGTGCAAGGTGGATTTGTAATCTTATTCAAGGGACAAGACACATAGGAAACATTGAGCAACCATGAAAGAGAGCCACACATGCTATCTAGGGTAGTAAATGGTGAATTGCCAAAAGAATGGTAAGTGGGAGGCCAGCTCGGCGAGTCAGCTCTGTGATAAGAGCTGACTATCTTTCCTCACTGGGAGCAGAATGGGTAGAGGGTTCCGTCCCCAGAGCTCAGGCAGACCCCACACTGGGAACCCAGGCCTGGTGCTTGGCTCTTGCCCTCCCAGCCAGACGAACCCTCTCTTGATCCCTGAAAATTGCTCAGACACCTCCCAAGAGACTAGGGCAGAGGGTGAGGAAGGTCCTTTGCGGGGCTGGGGACTTCTGATATATCCAGTTACCCTACTTCTCATGAGGGCTGTACCCTATCTCAGAGAGAGGAATGTCTAACTCTGAAAAAAACCATCCATTTGTTGGAAATCTATCAACCAGTTTCACGGGGTCTTTGCAAGCCTGCTTTTGGAATGTGGGTGGGAATCCCAGGCCAGTCAGGAGTTATAAATAGACTCAGCAACCCGCCCTCATCTGTCCTTGCAGGCTGACCAATGAGAAATGATGCCCTGCCCCAGGGGTGAATTCTTGAACCCACTATTTTGGACCAGTTCAGGCTCTAGGCGCCTCCACACCTCCTCCAGGGGCAGTTGCAGGGCACCCACACCAGCGCTGGAAAGATCAGGGCCTTGCTGAACAATCTTGCACTTCATATATTAGCCTCTCTTTTCTTTGTTCCCTTCAGTCCTAAGAATGCTTCCCTCCTTTCTCCTTTGTCAGCTGTTTGGGGACTAACACAATAGCTAAGCTTCAGATCTCTTGCGACTGCTCCTCTGCCACTGGGGAAATGTGCTTCTTTCCTCTCCCCCTCCAACCAGCTTGGCTTCTCCAGGAAAGAGGCCTGGCTTTCTTTAATGAACTGAAAATATGATTAAGATGGGCCACACGTGGGTCTGCACAGCCACTCAGGCAGGCTGAGGTCATGGATTGATGGAGCTGGGGCTGGAGCTCTCTGGCTGCTTCTGGTACCACAGACAAGAGATGAAGGCAGATAGAAAGGACTGATGCCGGGCATTGGAGCCAGGGAGATGCTGGAAGTGTGTAAATTAGCTGACCACCCTTTAGTCTCCCTGCCAGAATGTTTTAGCAGAGAGCGGAGGAGAAACCATTTTCGAGCTGTTTGGCTAATATTGACAGCCTGCTAATGATAATAGTTATAAGTCCTTGATTGCATCTTCTTGTGTAATTTCATTTAATTTTATTATTTTGTGGCATCCACCTAAGGTAGGTCTTGCTACTTATGTTAGGAGTAGGTTCCTCTATGAGTTACAGGACTCCTAAAGTAACAATGGTTTATACAGTGTAGAAGTTTATTTCTTTTTCATTGTAAAGAAGCTTGGGGTGGGATGTCCAGGCCCGGTATAGGATCCCATCCATATGCTGGGATCCAAGGTCCTTCTGTTTCATTTCTCTGTTGTCATCAGCATAGGGCTTTTACTTCATCGTCCAAGATGGCAGCTCAAGCCTCAAGCATCACAACCACATTCCAGCAGTAGGAAGAGAAGGGACTGAGAAGCACCCTCTCCTTTTGAGAATACTTCCTGAAAGCTGCACATGACCTTTCTGCTTATATTCTATTGGGTTAAGCTTAATCATATGGCGATTTCCGGCTGTAAGGGAGGCTGAGAAATGGAATCTTTACTCCCAGTGGCTATGTGTCCAGGGGAAAATGGAAAACTGACTAAGAAAGAAGGGAGGAATATATCCTGGACAACTTTCAGTCCCTTCCACACCCTTCATTAATGGGTGAGGAAATAAACGTACCAAGAGGGGATGTAATTTTTTTAAAGTCACACGCTTGGGTAGTGACAGGGTTGGGACTTCAGCCCAACCAGCCTTTTAAAACCTGTACTATATCCCCTGTATGACACTGTCTTCTAATCTGATTGTTTGGAAACAAGGTGAGGAGGGGTGAGTGCATCAAGGGCCTGAAAGACCATGTAAATTGTGGTTTGGTGGCAGGCAACTGGCCTGTGAATAGAATCATGGTTTGAGTCCTGTTCAGTCACCCTTTCACTAATCCAGCAGTTTGCAAAAGGTTTAATTTCAGGACACCTTTACACTCTCAAAAACGATTGATGCCAAAGAGATTTTGTTTATATGGGTTATATCTATTGATGTTTACTATATTAGATATTAAAACTGAGCAACTTAAAACATTAATTAATTTTAAAAGTAATAAACATTATACAGAGGGTGCCAAAAAATGCATACACATTTTAAGAAAGAAAAAACTATTAAAATGACACTGATGATAACCACTCTGAGCACCTCTTGTAATTGCAGAAGTCAAACCTGACTTGTATTCATCTTTTGTTATCGGTATATACTGAGCATTACAATTTTAATACAGTTTTTTCTTTTCTTAAAATGTGCATACATTTTTTTTTTTTTTTGGCATCCTCTGTATTTAACATGAATAACATCTTTTAAATAAAAATAACTATAAATTCCAAGCAAAAAATGTTTAGGGAGAAGGATGGCATTGTTTCACAGTTTTGCAAATCTCTTCAGTGTCTGGCTTAAGAGAAATCAGCTGGATTCTCGTAACCGCTTCTGCAATCAGTCTGTTATGCTATCACAAATCACATAGCCTCTGGAAAATTCCACTGTGAACTTGCGAGAGAATGAGAGCAAAAAGGGCAAATGACATCTTAGTATTATTATGAAAATGGTTTTGTCCTGTTGGACCCTTGAAAGGATCTTGAGAGTCTGTAGGGATCCCTGGACCAGATTTTTGGAACAGCTGACCTAGTAAATTCTTCATTCTCTCCATGCCTCAGTTTCCAAATCTGGAATATTGTATTTATCTCACCTTTCTCTGAGGAAGTTTGGGTTCTTTGAACATGTCTTCAGACCTCTGAAAGGTCAGTTTGTGGGAATGAACGATGAGGTAGTCTCTGAAACAATGTTGTTTATTCAGGAAGCCATCAGTAATGTTATGAGATGGGGAGTAGAGAGAGATGAACTGGACAGGTAGGCAGGCGTCAGAGGAAGGCCTGGCTTTGTTGCCTTCCTAATAAGCCGTAACTTGGCCCTCTAAGCTGGGGTGGGACAATCATATTTGCCTTTTATATCGACCTGGACACGCTGCTGGAGACCTAGAGACCACACAGCCAATGCTTGTTGAGTGAAGGTTTGGTCACCTCCTACCTGCTGGTGTCCTCACCCTGGGTCTGAGAGGATACTATGTCGGCTCCAACTTGGGCTTATTTCTGTGGAGATGTCTTGTCTTGTCTCAGGAACTGGCCTGGGTTGACAAGGCAAGGCTACCTGTGGTGGAATGGAGAAAGCCTGGGAGGCAGGGATAATAAGCTAGATGTGACACTGTGCTGCAGCTCTGGGGTCTGGCAGTCCTGCCCGGCTCTCAGACTGTGGCACCCTAGTAGGCCAAGCGCAGGCCAGGGCTGAAGAGGAAGACTGGAGGGCAGGATAGGGCAGACTTTTCCTTTTGTCTCTGCCGAGAGAGAAATCCTAGCCAGATTTCAGGTACAAACATAGAGGCCAAAAGAATTGTTCTAAGAAGGAAGGTGGCTGTTTCTATAGAAATCCACTCCCATCCTGCAGATGAATAATCAGAAAACACCCTTCTTACTAAGGCTTTCTGTAAACCATTTAATGCCTCAAGGGACCTCCCAGGAAATGCTAGCTTACTGTTCCCACTTTTTCCCTGAGCAGGAAAAACACAGACTGGGGCCAGGGGGAGATGGGCCGTGCTGGACTCTGCCCACTGTTGCTCTGACAGGGGAGGGGCCGCTGAACTCCTCTGGCTGTCCTGCTGGTGAGAGCCCTAGGTGACTGGTCCCTGTGCCTGCGGGAGTTAGTCCTGTGGTGCAGGGATGGCTCCAAGCCACTGTCCTATAGCCCAGGTGATGGCAGCAATCGTTGGAAAAGCCCCATGGAGTTGTCTTTTTGGATTTTCCTTGGTTCCAAATTGTGGGTGGAGAAAGAGGTAGGCAAGAGCTGAGCATCTGGCCCTCTCAAGGATGCCCTCAGCTGCCCTTTAAAAGTCCAGTAACCTTACATTCTGAGTGGCAGGTGGTTTGGCAGAATGGAAAGGACTAGACATAGGCCTCAGCCTCCTCCTCTGAGCCCCAGGAGAGTCTTAGACCTGACTATTGCAAAGCAGTGTGGGGCCTCCCCCACCCCCCATTAGAAAGAAACCCACTTTGTTCTGTAGGGGTGTGACCCTCCCAAATCAAAGATTAACAAAAGCAGTTCCTCTGTTCACCACGGAGCACTCAAGGTAGTAGTGAAATGATGATGTCGAGATGGGACAAAGATGTTCGTCTGGTGACCTGATCACCATTCTTGAGGGTCAGCCGAATGGCAGGAGGAACAGTGGAAGGGATTTCTCTGGTGGTCAGGGTATCATGCTGATGACATGGGGCCATTGATTTAAGCTAAACCTTTTGGTGCATTATTCCATTCAGTCTTAACCTTAGTCTTTTCAGATGGGCACTGTAATCATTATCCCCATTTTCCAGAGGAGGCAGTGTTAAGTGAACAGCCCAAGGTCACACCGCCAGCATGGGGAAGAGGCTGAACTGGGGTCTGGGCTTGTGAAGTCATAACAAGTCTAGGGCAGGACTCTTTCTGGCATTGTCTTCAGAAACCTCAGTTTCTCCTGTGTTAAATGCTCAGGGTGGCAAATGGAAGGATGCCTGTCATCACCTGACACCTCGGTGTGACGGGGCCCATGACAGCAGTCCCCATTTGTTGATTCCCATTTCACTCAGGACACCCTTCTCCAATGAGGAGAGATGTTGTGCGTCAGTCCCCGCTGCCAGTAAGTGGAAGAGTTGGACATAAGTTTAATGTATTTTCTCAGCCACACGCGGGTATGGTGTCTCCATCCTGAAGTAAGTCAGAAGGGTAAGGTCACGGAGGGGGTACTGCTGTCAGCAGTTGGCGCCCAACATGCAGAGCTGCTAATCATCTTCACCTGCAAGTCCTCAGATGCAGCTTTGCAGTTCAGTAGCTCATGTGGCTGCTGCTTTTCTAAGATGCAGGGGAAACTAGCCATGCCTACCTGCTTGGGCCATCGGGGCCCTGGGCCTCCAGACCACCACTCCCCCTCCCCCCAGGGCCTGCTGCAGTCAGAGTGCATCTGTGACATTCTGCCCTCCCTGCCTGGTTCTGATGGCAGATCTGTGCAGTCCCGGCAGGGGACAGGGTCCCAGCTCAGCGCCAGGACACAGGTTTCCCTAGGACCAGAGCATGGGCCTGTCTCCCTGGTGCTGCCGGGGTGTCTTGTGGATGCTGAGCAGTACTGGGTCAGATTTCTATTCCTCCATGCTCGCTATGGTGCCTCAAAAGACAAGACCCACGAGACCCTGGCTCCTCCTGGCTCTTGGTTCATGCAGGCTTGCTCTGGCCATCCGTTGCAGTGTGAGCAGACTGGATTTGCTCTGGACTAGCCTCCAGGGCTCAGCCCTACGTACTTCTTTCTTTTCAGCTGAAGTCCTTTCATGAACTGCTGGTTTCCAGTCAGAGAGCATACCTAAGCACGAGAGAAATGATGCACCCAGTGGGGCTCATTTCTAGCCACAATACGGTATAGTGTCAAATCAAAGACATCGTTGATTCTAAGACACATCAATGTTCCATATATATCACTAAGAAAGAAAAGCTGCCAATTCAAGTGTAATATCAATTGTAAGCTGCATTCCAATCTCAGAGATGTAAAACTGTGGGAAAGATGTGCATTTAGAATCATTAAAACACAGAATGCAGAGATGTTTACAAATACAGCATAGGAGTGTTTACACTAATGTGTTCAGGAGTAATCCGTGACAACAGCTCCAAGCCTGCCTTGTGTTATTGCGTTGAGAGTATCAGCAAACTGGTAAAACCCAGGAATAGCCCTTGCCTGAAAGAACATCTCTGGTATAGTTCATAGAATCCTAGCATATTTTTGGTGATGGGAACTGGTTCCGTCTGGTCCCACGAATCACCTAGGGAATGTTTGAAAAAGTTGTACTCCATGCCCATCAGACTGGATTTTAATCTCTGGGGGTAAGGCCCAGAAATGTCTATTTTATAAACCTCCTTGTCTCACCTTCTCGTTTATAGTGTAGAGTATCCAGGTCAGGTAGGGGAGGTGACTGGGGCAGTGCAACACAGAGGCTGGTCAGCATTCCTGAACTCTGAACCCTGAGCTCCCCTCCTGGGGAGTTCCACATGAACTCCAAGGTCAGTGTCCTTTTCACTATTTTCTCTCTCTGCTCTTTCCCCTCAGAGGACAATGCCTGCCACCAGTTCAAGGGCCTTGGACTCTGCAGTTCCTGGGCTCTGCAAACTTAGTCTCCATACACTTCACATAGCATGAGTCCAATCTCTTTTCTTTGATTGATGGATTGTTTAATTGGATAACTACTGATAAGTACCTATTAGGTGCCGGGCACTGTCTCAGTGAGGGAACTTCTCTGGTTTTCAGGGCAGGGCTAGGTCTCCACAGAGCCACATTCAGGAGACATGAAGTAAGTGTACTAACAAGCCACGGCCACAGGCTGCCGTCCTCACTGAGGTGACATCTTTTTCCTGCAGGGCTTATGGGAGCAGTGCCAGCTGCTGAAGAGTGCCTCAGTGTTCGCCCGTTGCCACCCTCTGGTGGACCCTGAGCCTTTCGTGGCCCTGTGTGAAAGGATTCTGTGCACGTGCACCCAGGGGCAGAGGTGCCCTTGCATCGCCCTCCTGGAGTATGCCCGGGCCTGCGCCCAGCAGGGGATGGTGTTGTATGGCTGGACAGAGCACAGCGCATGCCGTAAGTCAGTGCCCACCTTCCCCGGCTGGGGAAGAGTGCTGTCTGTCTTGGGGTGTCTCTCAGGAAGCAATCAGTCTGTGTCATGATTGTGTGCCTTTACCACACCCCAGCCAGACACTGCCTGCAAAGCCACCATGTTTCTGGACCCACTTCCTGCACAGCCCCTGTCTTTTGCCACCTGGTCACAGGGGAAGTCCCCTCTCTTAAGGGCTGTGGCAAGGCTTGAAAGGCCTTCCCAAGGTCCCCGTGGTCATTTCTCCTGCTTCTGTTCTCACGTCATGTCTCGCTTGGTTCCTCATGATTCCTTCAGGAAATCTATCCCCTAGACACAAAAACATTCTCTGCCTCCGAATAGAATCTCAGCAGTGTGGCAACTTCAGGTAGTATCTGTGCTGACTGCCTGTCTGAATTGACGAGGAGCAGGGAGTTGGCGAAACCGTCCACAGCTGATCCTGGAGAGCCTGGCAGGCTTTTATTAAGTTCTTCCCTTTCATTAAATCAGCCTTCTCTCTGCCAGGCCCAATGCTCACCATTCCCTCCACCTCACCTCCTGGCACCCGTGGTTTTGATTTTCTAATCTCATCGGGTCCCGAGTCACCATCCCTAAATTATCATGATTAAGTAGGAGCTTGTCTGGTCGGTCCCCTGGTCAGAAGCCTCCTCTCTGCCCAGACTTCCCACTGATCAAAGCCTGCAGGTGGGCAGCCAGTCTGTAATCATTGCACAGATCACGGGGACTGATAGAGATGGGGATGCGGCCAAATATTTACACCACACGCACATTTCTTACGTTGTGTTTTTTCAGCTTATACATTAGAGCTTTTCATCTTTGCTGTGGGGTGTGAGAAAGGTGGCTATTAGCCACTGGGTTCTCCTCTGTAAAGTAGAGGGGCTGTTTTTTTAGGTCTTTGGAGGTAGGGTGGGGAGATAACTGATGTATCTTGGAGGAGAACCGGTTTGTGGCAATTGTTTAGTGTTTCGAAACCCAGAAAAGAGTTCCAGTCCTTCAGTTGGCCTGAGCATCCGTCAGCCAACAGGGTTGGAGAGAGAGAGGAGAGCCAGCTTTTGCCCGCAAGTAGCGGGGTCCAGCAGGGAGGGCTGACGCTTAGGTAATAAGCTCTGAAGGCAGTCCTGTAGCACAGCCGAAATAAATATGGAAGGAATATCACCCATGTGGGGAAGGTGGGTGTGAATGGTGTATGTCCCAGGCTGGGTGGGGCGTTTTATTGGGGCCAAGTTCATGAGGGAGAGGCACCCTCAGTGGAGAATGTGATGAGGACACCATTTACTCTTTGTTTGGCCCCAGGAGGCCATTCATGTTCAGCTTAGAAGAGTTTGGTATCACCCTGAGAGGGTTTTAGCTGAAAGGGACAGAATATAGGGGAGCAAAAAAAAAAAAAAAAAAAAAGCAAAGTTGTTCACGAAGAACAGATGCCCAAGAAGAAGGGGTGGTGGCCCCAGGTGACCCTACTGGGTCTTAGCCAGGTCTTACAAGATGGAAGACGTTCCTTTAGAGGTGGGTGGGTGGGTGGGACAGCCTTGGAAGGGATGCTGGTCACTGGGGTGGATGGATATGGTCCTTGGGGCCCTGAAAAAAGAGGGGAGCAGACGAAGGGGGCATGAGTACAACATGGCTTGTGAGATGCTGCACGGAGAGAACTGCTCTGGAGAGACTTGTGAGCTTTCTGTTTCAGGGCCAGAATGCCCTGCTGGCATGGAGTACAAGGAGTGTGTGTCCCCTTGCACCAGAACCTGCCAGAGCCTTCACATCAATGAAGTGTGTCAGGAGCAATGCGTGGATGGCTGCCGCTGCCCTGGTAATAAACTTCCCACTTTATTTACTAACCCAAGACCTTGCCAGTCCTCGTGGCTTGGGGAAGCCAGATGAAGGCCATTTGTGTTTGTTCCTCATTGCTGAAATCAGAGGCCTTTTATTTATTTTTTAAAAGTCTCTGTACAGAGTGGTCAGGATTGAGCTGGTATTTATTTTTAATTTATGTTTTCCTGTTGTGCTGTATCCATGAAAGCATGTGTGCCTAGGTCCAGAAGGATGGTCTGGGCCCCAACAGTGACTTTGTTTGGGGAGCACGTGGCCCAATCTGAGAGGCAGTTTTGTTTCCTCAGTTAAGTATCAGGGAACAGATCTGGGAGAAAGATATTTTTAAATGTTTCCTGGGTTTGCCATGTGAGCTCAGCTGAAAAAGAGCTTTGCACTAGGAAGTCTTTCTCAGGAAGGACTTTGTGAGCGTTGGTGAAAAACCCTGCTTAACTATTAAGAGTGAGTCCTGTGTGTTTTGTCATGACTTCCTTACTAGGAGACCTTGAACAAAACGCTTGCCTTGATTTCTTCATCTGTCGAATGGAGATGAATTATCTTGCCCTCTTTCTCGTGGCATTAATGTGAAAAATAAACAGCACACAAGTTCTCTGAGCTTCCTGGAAGAAGCACTCAACCTAGAGTCATGACTTCCCTACTGAAAGACCTTGAGCAAAACTCTGCCTGTTTTTTCATCAAGAGTGGAGATTAACGATCCCCCTCTCTCATATTGCACTAATGTGCAAGATTAACATCACAGAGCAAGTTCTTGGAGCTTCCTGGAAGAGGCCCTAAGCTGATGATCACCCATAGGGATTGTGTTTTTGTGAGATGAGTGATGATGATGAGTCTGTGCCTTGATGCCCTTGAACCCAGAGGGGCAGCTCCTTGATGAAGACCGCTGCGTGGACAGTGCTGAGTGTTCCTGCGTGCATTCTGGGAAGCGGTACCCTCCAGGCGCCTCCCTCTTGCGAGACTGCAACACCTGGTAAGTGGGGCTGCACAGCGCGGTCTGGGACAGCTAGCTGCCCAGGGGTTGTTGAGGGGGAAACCGGGGCAAGAGGGGCAATGGGAAGTGGAGCAGGACCTGGCCTGGGCTGAGGGAGAAGAGGTGGAGATGGGGCAGGTGGTTTGGGGAAGGGTGTGGACGTCAATAATGGGGAGCAAGGATGCATGAGAGGTATGCCTAGAGGAGATGGGGTTCAATGAACTAAGAAAACCGTAAGGCCACGGTGGATTAAACAAAGACGAGGCAAATTCATTGGAAAATTCAGAGGAAGAAGGGCCTGGTAATTCTTTACATGCAAACAACGTATCTAACTTTCCCCCCAAACTATGCTTTAATAACTGACACTGTCTCCCCGAAAAGGGACTATGTAACAGTCAGCAAGCCATAGGCAGTTCTTCTCTCCTTGAGAACATTACCTCGTAGGTGGAAGAAGGCAGCAGTGCCCATGGAAACTCATGCAGGCCTGCCCTCCATGGCTCTCCACAGGCAGCCTGGGCTGCCGTCTGCTTAGCTCAAATCATTTCTTCAAGAAGCTGCTCTGGAGGTTTCCTCTGGCTAACTTCACCTGTCCTCTGCACACGGGGAAAAGAACTCCTCGTTTGGTGTCCAGGCCTCTTCCCTTTGCTGGCTTTCCCTGCTTGGCCGTCTTCCAGGAGTTTCCAAGGGCTGCCCAACAGGGTTCTTGGTGTTACCCCTTTCAACAGCTCCCTTCCCCTCTTCCACCAGCTGTGTGTGTGTGTGTGTGTGTGTGTGTGTGTGTGTGTGTGTGTGATTTGATTGCTTAGTGCCTGGGTAGGCACATTGCATTACCTAACTTTTTTATTCTGTCTGTCTCCCTGTCAGGGTTTCAGGGTTTCTTCCCCTTGGCATTATCTCCAAGATTCCTCTGTGACCAAAGCCCTGTCCTGTACACCTTTCACTCCATAAAGACCCCTTTAGCCTCAGGTCCTCTCTTCTCCCAGATTTCTTTGTTTTGGGGGCTGTGGTGTATGTGGGGAGCTCTAAATCTGTTCATGTACCCTGAATTTGCAGAACTACCCATGACCTGTGTTTCTCTCCTCAACAGCATCTGCCGAAATAGCCTGTGGATTTGCAGCAATGAAGATTGCCCAGGTAGGCAACCTTTGACTCTTCCCCTGGATGCAACCCTGTGACCCAGCTCTGGTTTCAGGTACCAGCTGTGCTAACCCACTCATGGGCCAGTGGAGGGAAGCCCTACAGTGGCTGAAAGGGGAGAAACATCTGAACTAAGGTTTTATTGTCCTTTTCTTATCACCTGTTTGCTCAAAGGATTAAGGCTAAATAAGCTATAAAAACTGTAAGGCCACGGTGGATTAAACAAAGATGACTCAAGTTCTTTGGAAAATTCAGAGGAAGAAGGGTCTGGTAATTCTCTGAAGGGAGAATTTCTTGAAATGCCTGACGTGAAGACCTTGACAAGGTCCAAGAGCTAGGACTATCAGGCCACAAAATGATTCCTCCTACCCTGCCCCCACTGTGAAAAATCTACTGAGGAAAAGCTGCATTATAATCTCTGCCCTTTGCTTTCGCCTCTGTTTTGCCCCAAACTCTATTTTACATACTGCAAACTTTGCCCCTTCGATGCTCTCTTCTGCCTCACCCCCCAAGGACCCTGGCTCTTCTCCTGATGTTTTCTCCTTTGTGGTCACACGTGTGACGTTTGCTATGTGTTAGGCACTCTGCTAAGCACTTTACATGTATCACCTCATCACAACAACCTGTGAGGCAGGTACAATTTATTTCCATTGTATGGAAGAGGAAACACCCAGAGAGGTCAAATAACTTGCCCAAGGCCACACAGCTACTAAGCAACAGAGACAGGACTTAAACTCACAACTGCCAGACTTCTACTTCTGTCCTTCTCTTTGCTGTCCCTCCCAGTCAGTGATCCATCCTTTTGCAGGAGGATCTTTACATCCTTCATGAGCTCTGGAGAGGCGCCACACTTAAAGACCAGCTCAGTCTTAGCTCGCATGGTAGATGCTACTTTGTGGGTCCTCATGTTTTTAGAGTGCAATAAAATATTGCAAGGCAAACAAGCAGATAACAACAGGCTTCCTTCTTTGTATCCCCAAGAGGCCACATTGGCTTTGGTGGGCTAGCAGGGGGCTGAGCTTGGATATCTGGGATCATATTTGGGGTCTATGGCTTTAGGGTCACTTAGGACCTTACCCAGTACCCACTATACTGGGAAAATTCTGGAACTAAATGGAAAGTGGTCACTAAAGATAGGTCAATTAATCTGGCCAAGGGATGGCCAAGCAGCTAGTTTATCTTCTGTGCAATTCTTGAAGGAAGCATGAAGGACAAAAGATTGCTCTTGCAAGTGCATAATCACACCCTGTGAAAGACCGAGGGAGCCCTTTGAAAGACATGAGGTTGCTGCAGTTGACCTGTGAAAAAACTTTTAACATTTAAATAATAACCATTCACTATATAAGATCTGTGAGCCACAGTAGACGGAATTAGGAATTTAGTTTATTGTGTTTTGTCAGATTGACTACCAGATTAGGAATTCTCAATAACTACTTTCTATAGGAAGGGTCTTCCATCTATCATCCATCCATCCATCCATCCATCCATCCATCCATCCATCCATCCAACGGTTACTTGAACACCCACTGTGTGCATGATGGAATGCTTGATCTGTGGCAGACAATATAATCTCTTGGTCTTCAATTCAAAAATTAGAAAATAGCTTCAAAATTTTTTTCTTGAAGCTTTGATGGGAGGATAACCAGTTCCAACTCTGTGTTCCACTGAGTGTCTTGATATTTGGCCAACAACACCACTAAGCTATTGCTCTGCATATTCAAAGCCTCTGACCCTTTATTTCTAGTTCTGGAGTGTAGTTGGTTGTTGCCTCCCAGTCCATTTCTATCTATCTGTAGCACACAGGTATATTTCTACAGCTTGCCATGATTCAGCTGTTAGTGGGGCTGTCTTGTGCCCCCAGTGTGATAATTGTTGGTAGAGCTTCTGATGGGAAGGTTCTGGAAGGGGATATGCTTGGCTCTACTAGTGAAGCAAAGAGCAGGCTGCTGTTTCTCCGCAGTCCCTGGAAAAGCTGACGTTGCGAGTCGTAGAAATAGAGAGCTGGGTTTTGATTCTCTGGAATAAGATGAGAGTGTACTTATTGTCTATTACTCTGTAACAAATTACCCCCAAACTTATAAAACAACACACATGTACTATCTCAGAGTTTTATGCATGTCAGGAATCCGGGTGTGGCTTAGCTGGGTGCCTCTGCCCTCAGGTCTCTCATGAAGCTGCAGTCAAGTTATTGGCTGGGGCCGTGGTCTCATATGAAGGCTCCACTGGGGTGAGGGGATCACTTCGAACCATATGATGGTTGGTGGGCATTTGTCCTTCACCATGTGGACTCCTCCATGGGGCTGCCTCATAACTTGACAGCTGGCTTCCTGTAGGATGAGTGACATCAGAGTGAGGGAGAGCAGCCAAGACAGAAGCCACAGTCTTTTAAAACCCTGATCTCCAAAGTGACATCTTTCACTTCTGCTGTGTTATATTTACTAGGAACAAGTCAACATGCCCATTCTGCACTCAAGGTGTCAGGGTCACAAAAAGACATGAATATAGTAGGTGGGGACCATGAGGGGGCATCTTAGAAGCTGCCTAGCACAGAGAGTGTTATATATGGGGAGTGGAAAGGAGAAAAAATTGCCCAGGCAAGCATCAATCTACTGTGTTTCCCCAAAAGTAAGAGCTAGCCAGACCATCAGCTCTAATGTGTTTTTTTGGAGCAAAAATTAATATAAAACCCGGTATTATATTATATTATATTATATTATATTATATTATATTATATTATATTATATTATATTATAAAGACTGGGTCTTATATTGTAGTAAAATAAGACCGGGTCTTATATGAATTTTTGCTCCAAAAGACGCATTAGAGCTGATGGTCTGGCTAGGTCTTATTTTCGGGGAAGCAGGCTGTATGGGAAGGGGCTGGAGCTTCTGTGACATGTTTAGTTCTTCACTGCTCACTTACATCTCTATTCTGGTTAGGAATTAGGGCAGCCCCAGGCAAGACTGTGGTTTCCCCATAGAGTGCAGACTTCCCTTTCGGTAGCCCTGATACCCTCTTCCCTTCCTCTGCAAAACATACTGCTAGTTTAGTCCCATTAAATGTTTGGTTAAGTTAATGAGGAAGGAGCATTCCTGTTAGTAAGGGCTATATTTCTTGAAACAAATATAGCCCTGGTTGTGGAATTTCAAACTCCTGATGGAGAAGTGTGGAAGGTACTCTTCTGGAGCTGGGAAGGTATGAATGGAGGGCTTTCCTTTTGTGACCCAAATCCTATGAGCGTGGAATGGAGTATAATACTACGGCTGGGGCATAGGCTGTGACTCAGGCAGCGCGGCTGGAATTACAGTTTCACCAGTCACTAGCTGAGTGACTTTTGACAAACGGCCTAATCATTTGAAGCCTCAGTTTCCTAATCTGTAAAATGGGGGTGATAACAGCAGCTTCATCCCATGGAAGCTGTTGTGACTTGGCACACAGCAAGCACTCAGTGAGTGTTCACCACTTTCATCCTCGCAGCCACGGCTTTTTCATTCAGGTTCCAGTGCAGGCCCAAAGGAGCCCGGAATGGGGAGGGGTGGTGTGAGGCTGGGGCAGGTTGGGCAGGTGGGGCAGGAGGATGAGACAGAGCTGAGCCTACCTTGAGCTTGGTTGTGTGGGGAGCCTAAGAACCTGCCTGGTCTGGAGAGGGAAGGGACCTTGGTACACTTGTTACTCATTTGGTTTGGGATAATTTCTAATGCATTCTAACATAGCCCTGGCTTTCAGCCTTGGGATTCAAGCTGCCTGTTTTGAAAGCCTCCAGGAAGGAAGTTTATCTTCCTGGAGTGATAAGTAAAGCAGGGCTGATGCTTCTCCAGTAAATGTGTGCATTTCTACGTTCTATGGAAAGTCTCTTGTGGCCTACCCAGCCCATGTTGGGGTTTCTGGACTCACACCTCCTTCAGGGCAGCCCAGCACATCATGGTCACAGCCAAGGCTTTCTTCTACTCAGTCTCCACATCCCTGCCCAGCTGCCCACGTGTGCCCAGGATCAGAACAACCAGGCGTGGCCCTCGCACAATCAAGCTTATGAGAAATGATAGGAGCTGACCCGTGAGGCTGTACTGGGTGGTGTAGAGTGCTCTGGGCTTTGGAGCCAGTCCGATGCCCACGTGCAAATCCTTGTTTGACTCCTTTGGGGCATTGGATGAGTTTTCCTCTGTGCTTTAGTTTCTGCTTCTGTAAACTGGGGATAATAATGACCAGCTCAAGGGAGCAGTAAATGAGATGGTATCCACAGAGCACTTGGAAATGCACCTTGCACATTTGGTTGAAATTATGTGATTGTGATTCAGAGGCAGGCTTTGGTGAATATTTACATTGGGAGGAAGTCTGAGTTGCTTTGCTAAAGGTCTGTGAGCTGGTACTTCTATAGCTGTCTGGAAAACAATGGAAACAAATGAGCTGAGCAGAGCAGCCCTGTGGAAGCTCACTTATTGCCAACAACGGTTTGTTTAGAAGAGGTAATGTGTTTCATAAGATGAGAGATTTAAAAAAAAGTTTTAGTGAGGGAGCATCTTCGTAATAGATCTGCTTTAACTTCTGGAGGTTCTACTTTTTGTGCTATTTTAAGAATCACTTGCTTTTATTTGTTCACGAAACTTTTATTGCCCACCTTGTTTGTCTGGCAGTAAGCCAGCTGTTTGCCCAGGGCTGCCTTTTGCTGGGAATGTCCTCGGTGTCCCCCTGGGCAGAGAGGATGGGTGAGTGTTGCCCATGTTTCGGCTGATGGTCCAACTCCCAGGGCTAAGTTCTACCTACCAGCTCACCCATCCAGGTGCCTGGGTTTCCTGTGCTTGCAGCTCCATCCCTCAATTGTATCAAAGAGATAAGCTAAATAAAATATTTAGATTTCTGACTCCCGAGAAACTTTGGAACACATACCAGTGGGGGGCAGAGCAGGAAATCAGATCAGAGGATTAGATTCTAGCCCTGCAAGTTTTGTTTTCAAATGTTTGCACATTTTTCTTGACCCCTCTTTTCCTGGACATTGTCAAAGATAATGAAACTCCAATTTCTTACTCAGATAAGAGTGTTCCTGAGAAAACAGAAATGTTGGGGGAAGAATTCCCACCCATTTTACTGCAACAGGGCCAAGACATTTGACACGGAGGACAATATCACTCTGTAGAATGGTGGTGATTTCTGAGAAATAGTCCTTCAAAAAAAGGTTGTGACATCAGTGGATTCGGAATTCCAGCATGTTCACAATCAGCTAGGATGACCCTGGTCCCTTCCTCATTGCCTGTTCTGCTCGGACTTCCAAGAACAGTGACCCTTCACTCTTGCCCCTTCTGGGACAATGCAGTGGGAAAGCACGATCTATTATTTCTACTCACAGCACTTCTGACACCAAATGTGTGTGTCTTTCTCCCCCACCCCACCCCCCATGTAGTTCTCTGACTTTCTGGACACCGACTGGGTGTCCTACAATCCAGTTCAGTTCTGCCGTTAACTATCCTGAGTCAGCTCGGACCCCGCAGGGTAGGGGCTCAGTTCCACAAGGCTGCCCCGTGCTTCAGACGGCAATCGCAAGCATTGGGTTCTCACTTCTGTCTGAGTTGGCTACACATTGAGGGTTCCCACAATACCCTCCTCAGGTTTGATAACTTGCTGGAGCAGCTCACAGAAGTCCGGCGAACACTTGACTTCCTGGTTTATTATAAAGGATAGCATAAAGGATACAAATGAACAGCCAGATGAAGAGGTACATAGGGCAACGTCTGGCAGGGAGCATCTGTGCCTAGGGACTTGGGGCACACCACCTTCCGACAGGTAGATATGTTCACCAACCCAGAAGCCCTCTAAACCCTGTGGTTTTGGGGCTTTCATGGAGGTTTTGTTATGTAGGCATGACTGATTATTAAATCAATCTCCAGCCCCTCAAGGCTTCCTTAGAACAAAGGACCATCCTGTCACCTAGGCCATTCCAAGGGTTTTGGAAGCTCTGTGTCAGGAGCCAGGGACAAAGACCAAATATATATTGATTAGCTCAGAAGGTGATGAGGATGAGAATGGTCTGGAGCCTCCCTACTTTCTGCTAATTTCTTCTGGGCTGAGTGTGCCATCCTGACGCATGCCATCCTGGGAGGGGTCAGCTGCCCTGGGGACTAGGCAGAGGGACGCACACCATAAAAGCGTAGTGCCTCCCAGTCCCTGCTCCCAACACATACAAAGGAGGGCCACACGGGGCTCCAAAGCTGTGTGACCTGGCCCCTGACCATGTCTGCTCTGCCTTTCAGTGCAAATATAGGCATGAAGTGGCAGGCAGTGGGTGCCTATGGAGCTTGTCTTTGACACATACGCAGCTGGAATCTCTCTGTGGCCTTTGGGGACCCCTTGACTGTGTGACAGGGCCCAGTAGCAGCCCCTGGAGATGGGCCCAGGTGGGACTGGCTCTAGGACTCTCTTAGGGGAACCTTCAGGTTTAGATAACGTTGGTGCGATGGAGAATAAGTTTCTGCTGTTTGGAGGTCAGGGGTGTCTGGGTGGGAAATGAGAGCCCTCTATTTTATGGACCGGCTATGGTGTGTGTCTATATTTATTTTTCTATAAAGTGAAGGCAAAGGTGAGAGGGAATAGCTAAAGGGAGGTTGGAAAGGGATCCAGATGAGTGCTTCAGCTTCAGTGGGTCTATGGTAGGCCTTGGAGACGGGGTTGCCCTAAGTTGGGGTGGGGATCACTGGAGACAGTAGTGGAGACCCCCGGCCCCCCCGCATAGACCTTCCCAGGATGTGTGATCTCTGGTTCCAGGTGAATTGAGTCAGCTACTCTGAGCCTGGGGGAGGATGGAGTAGTGGCTTGGTGGGGGGGGGGGCGGGCAAATTGAGGGCTCTGAGTTGCAGGGTGACGAAGGGGAGTCCTCGTACTCACCCACAGACGCGTCAGCCTGGGCTGGGGAGCTGGCTGAGGCGTTGATGAGATCGTGGGCAGATGACCTCTTGGCTCCCCATCCGCCCAACTGAAATCAAAGCATGGACGTGGCCGTGAGGAGGACTTAGAGCCGCCCTTCAGCTGAGGGGGCAAGGATGGCTTCTGCACTGCTGAGCTGGGAGAGGACCCCGCCTCACCCCTCCAGGCTGGCCTTTCTGCCCACTTGCCTCCAGGGAGTCTCCCTGGTGGGGCCGTGTCCCAGAGCCCCCACAATGCCAGTGCAGAAAAGGGCCTCTTCCCAGGCTGAGCACTCTGCAGGCTCCGGGTGCCTGGCCCCAGTGGAGCCAGAACCCATGGGAGCAGCTGTGGGGAAGGGCTGGGAACTGCGGGGAACTGAGAGCCAGGAGCTGCAGGTTCTGACCCGGGTCTGCCAGTAACTCAGTGTGGCTCTGTCACCTTCCTTAGTTATCCCCTCTATAAAATGGGGCATGGAACCGAATGATCCAACAGCTTGAGAAGTGGGGCCTGACTTAGACTCTTCTTGTATAACTCGTTTTTAGACTGATGTGGGGAAGGACGTCTGTGGCATTTCAGTGAGAGTGTGCCCTGCTGGTACAGGCTTCCACTTTGGCCACTCTAGGAGATTTCCCCTTCTCCTCCTATTCTTCCTCCTTCCTCTGTGCCCCTGCAGGGGAGTGTCTCATCACAGGACAGTCCCACTTCAAGAGCTTTGATGACAGGTACTTCACCTTCAGTGGGGTCTGCCAGTACCTGCTGGCCCAGGACTGTGAGGACCATTCCTTCTCCATCGTCATAGAGACCGTGCAGGTGAGCTCGGCCAGGTGCCCCATCAGGAGGCACTCTGAGGCGTGATGGGATGGGGCGAGGTTGTCCGTCTCCTGTCCTGAGCTGCTTGGACATGTGGATACTTCTTTCTCTAGAGAACAGGGCCAAGGTGAGGGCAGACAGAGTACACAGGGCTCGCCGTGAGGATCAAAGTCTCTGATTCTCTTTGGAAGAATAGGCCCAAAGAACCGGACAAGACAGAAACCTTGTCTGGTCATAAAAGACCAGAGCAGGACAGAAAAGAGCACGGGAGCCATGGCAGGCTGGGCTCAGGGCCTTCTTTTTGCACGACTCCAGGGGGCTCCATCGCAGAGATTGGTCTGTGAGAATGGAGTTGTTCTGTGTGAGAAGGCCAGAGGTTGTCTGTGGTTGGGGTCTTTCTCTGAGTCAGTGGGCCCTGGGCTGGGGTGCTGGGCTGGTGGGGGTGTGGTGACATCACTCTGCGTTCTTCTCTTGGCAGTGTGCTGATGACCCTGATGCTGTCTGTACCCGCTCAGTCACGGTCCGCCTGCCCAGCCCGCACAACAGCCTTGTGAAGCTGAAGCACGGGGGAGGGATCGCCATGGATGGCCATAATGTCCAGCTCCCCCTCCTGCAAGGTAGGCCCCTCCTCCTCACACGGGCTCGGGCGCCCCACCCCTCAGCAGTGCTTACTTCTGCCTCTTCTGTGGAAATGTGAGGGGTGCTATTTTTGGAGGGCAGGTTGGGTATCCTTGGCATGCATTTCTGCAAGAAAGGAAGGCTTCCTGGAGGAGGAGGACAAATAGAGGAAGATGGCTAGATGCTGGAGAGGAGGAGGCTGCTCCAGGCCTGGGAGACAGCATGGATAGGAAAAGGGAACAAGGATTTTCACTTGGCTTGAGCCAATAGGGGCAAGTTAAGGGTTGGGCATGGTGGTTCTGGTTCTACTTGAGATGGGAAAGGAGAAGAGGCTGATGTTGAGAGGTCAGGGTGATAGCTGGGGATGGGTCAGACCTGAGAATGTCATGGGGCAAAGCCAGGTGGCCCTGGCACCTGTGGGAAACACCTACCTATCCCGTGACTTTGCCAGGTTGCACTGTGCCATTTTGCACAGCGTAATTTAAACTATCACCCTCAAAGTGGCTTTTCGACCCCTTCCCTCTTCTTTTTCTTCATGACCACTGGCCACCCCATGGTCCATTATCCTGGCATTGCCCATAGCAGGTGAACTTGGGTGAGTCTCTGTGTGTTTAACACTGTGTGTGTCTGACTCCCCATGAGATGATGTTTCCCCAGAGCAAGAAGTATGCCTCCTACCTCGTTTCCCGTGAGAACTGCAGTATCAGCTTTGCAGACAGCATCGCTCAGTCATGACGACTAATTCAGCCTGGAATCATTGTGTAACAGCAGAGGGGCTCAGGGAATGCTCAGGCATTGGGGAGACGCATCCTTGGCTCAGGGCACCGTCCCAAGCTAAGGTTGCATAAGACTCTTCCGCCCTCTTGTGGCAATAGGGGGAATGACAGGCTACCGCAGGAATGGGAGGCACCTTGTTCGGAAACTCTATTTGCACTTACACCCATACTGATGACACTTCCTCCTGAGACCCCCTTAAGGTTCATGGACTTCTCCATCTTCCCCATAACTGATTGCTTTCATTGCTCCAGTCCTTTGTGAGACACCCCATCCCTCCCTACGACACACCTGCCTGCCACCACTCTGCCCTCTCCCCATCTCTGCCTAAATCCTGCCCCTGCTCGGTTCCAGGTGACCTCCGAATCCAGCACACCGTGATGGCCTCTGTGCGCCTCAGCTATGGGGAGGACCTGCAGATGGACTGGGATGGCCGCGGGAGACTACTGGTGAAGGTAGGCCCCCTCCTGAGCACTGCCTCCCTGCAGCCTGGCTGTACAAAGTACCCCTTGTGCTCTGGGCAGAGTGGCTTTGTGTGTGGGAGAAGAATTCCTTTCCCCCCAAGCCCCAGGCCTCCAGAGTGAGGAACAGGCCTCTCTTGTTTATGAGGGCCTGGTGTTTGCTGTCTGGGCACCCCTTGTTCACCCTGGGGGTTCTCATGTATGGGGCTCTGGTACCCCCAGGGTCTCTAGAGGTGGTGGGCTGAGGGGCTGGGAAGGGCAGATGTATTGCCCAGGCTCCTGGCTGCGAGAAGGCCTGGGAGTAGGGGAGTCTCTGGGGTGCCCACTGTGGGCAGCAAGGAAAGAGCCAAATTAGAACTCACAGCCAAGGCTGTCGTGCACCCCACCCCGGGGACAAAGCCATCCACTGCCTGGGGAGCATTACACTGGGAACCACTGGGCCCTGGGCCTCTGCAGACTAGGGCCACTTCCTCTTGTTCTCTGTGGTCCTAGACTCGCGTTTGGATAGGGATCCATGTATTTCACAGGGCTTCCAGATTCGTTTTTCTCTGGAAATTTGCCTAGCAGGTATTGTCACTGCCATTTAATAAACAAAGCAATCATGGCTCAGGGTGCTTGGGAGATGGGCCCGCACTGCTGGTGGCAGAGCTGCAGCAGCTGTCTGGGTGACGTCCTGCTCACAGACCAGTGCTTCTCACTCTTTGGTCTTCAGGTATCTTTGCACTCTTAACATTTATTGAGGACTTCAAGATCTTTTAGGACGGTTCTAACTACTGATATTTACCAGATTAGAAATTAAATCAGAGACATTTAAAATATGTGTTTATGAATTCATTTAGAAATAACTAGCCCACAAGGTAATATAAACTTTTTTTTTTGGGAAAAATAACTATATTTTCCAAAACAAGAATAAGTAGTGAGAAAAATATAATTGTTTTACAATTCTGCAAATTTCTTTAATGGTTGGTTTAATAGAAGACAGCTGGAATCTTACATCCACTTCTGCATTCAATCTTTTGTAATATTACATGTCAGGTAGCCTCTGGAAAACTCTGCTGCATACTTATAAGAGAATGAGAGGGGAAAAGCCTGATAATGTCTTTATGTTATTATGAAAATAGTTTTGGCCTTGCAGGACACCTTGAAAGGGTCTCAGAAACCTCCAATGGGTCCCAAGACCACGCTGCCCTATATCCTAAATACCTTGGACAGCCCTTTCCTGTGTCCCCGGGTCACGTGTTCCACAGGGCCCGTGGGGTAATCCTGTGATGGGCATCTGGTTTCTCTGACACCATCTCTTGTTTTAAAGTCCCTGAGAGGGTGCCAAATTAACTACCTTTTTTTTTTCTTTTATAAAAAGTAAGCCTTATGATCACAGACAATAGAGCACGAGGAGGTCTTCTTGTCAGCCCCTCATTTACAGTTGGAAATAAAGAACTATCATTTCTGGAGCAAGAACGTGACTTGCCCCAGGTTTCATGGTCATTTGGTTACAGAGAGGACTAGAACTCGGATCTCTAACGTCACCTCCTGCATGCTGGTCTTTCAGGGAGGTGCCTTCTCCTATTAGCCATTCCACTTTCTCAGGAGCCTCCGCTGTCCCAGAAAGGCTTCTCTTGATCTGCGTGATTTCTTCCCTCAGTCAGCAGTCTGGGTGGCTGTCCTTCTCAGGTTCCTGTTGTTTGTTTGTCTTCTGAGGAGAGATAGGAAGGCTTCTTTCTGTGGGAATGGGATGCAGGGTTATCTTTGGGGTGGGTTTTAGTCCGTTTAACTAATAAGACGAGGACTTCATTCGTCAAGATTCAGGACAGGAGCAGGTGACCCTGTAGCTGTAGGACTGTCCTCCGTGTTTTGGTCCAGATGAGAAAAGGGAGCACTTGTGGATGGGTCAGGTGGCCATGCACATCACTGGGCTGAGCCCTGGGGTTTATGGGGGCTGCCCGTGGAGGACACTAGCTGGAGGCAGGGCACTGGGAGAGGCAGGCTGAGTGCACTGACCCAGAGAAGAGGCTGGTGAGGTGCTGCAGAGCTCCCTGGTCTCTTTTTGCCTGCCCCCTGCCCCCAGGTGAGGTACGGATGCCCTGTCACTGAGGGCCAGGTGGTCCAGACAGCAGGGTCCTGCTGGTTGTGATGCAGGGCCCTTAAGCAGAGTGGTGTAGAAAGGACTCTCGGATGGTCTTCGCTTTGTCAGAAGGGGCACTGCTCTGAGGTTTATTTCAAATAGCAAGCATGTTCTGTAAGTCCCTGATGTTGGGATAATGTAGGGCTGGCCTCCATGGATATACCCACTCTTCTACACTGGGCGAGCTGATCCCTGAGACAAGCCAAGTGGATAGAGGAAGACACCATTTTTGAGAGTGGGGCATGGTAGTGATGGCAGGCCTGGTGGGATAAACAAGAGGACACTTTGGGGAGCAAGAGGGCACTCAGGATCTGAGAATGAGGAAAGAGAGAAAGAATGCTGAGACATGGGTGAGGGGGAAGACTCATCACCAATTTTGCTGCTTTGTTCAGGGCTGGCCTTGACTGTTGGCATTGCATTTCAGCCTGCATCCAGAGGAGAACCTCATTCATCCACGAATTTATTCAGTTATTTGTTCAACCATTCATTTCTTCAACACATACTTAGTGAGTGTCCACAGGCACCATTGGAGAGGCTGAGGTTACAACAGTGAAACAAAGCAGACAAGAATCCTTGCCTCATTTAGTTTAAACTCTAATGGGGGGAGACAGACAATAAACCAAACCAGCAAGTAAATGATATCACATACGAGAAGGTGATAAATCCTGGGGAGATAAATGAAGCAGAGAAGGGGGCAGGAAGTGCCAGGGTTGGGAGGCGTTCCATTTTAAATAGGGGGGTCAGGGAAGAGCTGGGTGCCTCAGGTGATATTCGTAAATCAAACAAGGAAACATGACTTCATCCTTTTTCTCATAAATGCTATTTACTTGGGTATATTTTATATGGGTGCGGAACATTCCACTAGACTGTTCATCCTGCATCTTGTTAAGTCAGAGCTGGAAGCTGGAAGGGGTCGTCCAAGAGATGACCACAAGTGCATGAGGGTCTCAGAATGCGGGGAGGTTATCAGGTGGCACTAATTACATGCAGCGCAGGAGCAGGACTCTGGGGCCCCGTCAAGCACCGTCTTTGAACCAGGGCTCCCTCAGAAGAGACTGCAGATGCCCCCAGCTGTGCTCTGTGAGAGGCAGGGGGCTTGACTCCCTAAGTTGTCCCTGAGTATACACTTAGGACTCAGAAGGATGGAGAATGAGCCACATGCTGATGGAGTTTAACTCCAGGACCCGTTCTGGTCACCCTGGCAGGCTGCCCCAGAGTCCTGACTGACCCCACCTCCTCCTGTCACAACCCCTAGAGTCCCTCTTGGCTCCTGGCCTTTTCTCTTCAATGATGCTCAGTGACTGAGTTAAATACAGATAGTTAGGAAGGTGTTTTTTGTCACCAAATGTGAGTCCTGAGACGACTTGGACCATAACTGACTCAGCCTGCTTTGTCCACATGTGTGACGGATATGAACATTCAATAAAGGGATGTTGACTTTGCACTAGATTCTGGTGGGTGTCAGGGCCCACAGGCTTTAGGCATCTACTCTGACAGGTGAGGGGGTAGACAGCACGGGGCTCAAACTGGCTACTGGTCTCAGCTCTGTGACCTCAGGCAAGTTCCTTTCCCTCCCTGGGACTCATTTTCGCCATCAGTAAATGGCTGGATAATCTCTAAAATCCCATTCAGCATGAGAGGTCTCTGATGATTTAAGAGCCCAGATGGAGCTGGTGGTAAACGATACTGTAGTTAGCTTTTTCCTTTCTTCTGCAGCCTAGGGCTTCGCGGCGGTTTATTAAATTCATATTTATTTTTCAGTGAGGAGGGTTTTTTATTAAAACCATCTCACTAGCGAAAGGAAGCTGTGGCTGCTTTGGCGGCAGCTGCTCCAAGGTGGCCCACTCTCCCCCACAGCTGTCCCCAGTCTACGCGGGGAGGACCTGCGGCCTGTGTGGGAACTACAACGGCGACAAGGGCGACGACTTCCGCACGCCCGCGGGCCTGGTGGAGCCCCTGGTGGAGGACTTCGGCAACGCCTGGAAGCTGCGCGGGGAGTGTGAGGACCTGCGGAAGCAGCCCAGCGACCCGTGTACCCTCAACCCGCGCCTGAGTACGCGAGCCCGGGGGGAGCGGGGACTCCGCAGGGCCCCGAGGTCTCCTACGTCCAGCGCACTCCATGGGACAGTTGGGGGAGGGGCCGCTTGGTTTTCACCATCAGAATTTGATTATCTGCATCTGGATCATTTATTCTTCAAAGTCCCTTTCTTGAGTGCCTTCCGTGGGCCAAACCCTGGGAAAGAAAAGAACAGAAAGCAGTTCGGGGCCTCTGGACCTTCTCAGTCTGTGGGAGCAGCAGCCACCCAAGCTCAGACTTAAATTATCAGCAGATAAATGCCCATTTGCAGATTTACCGGCAGCAACATTTCAGTCCTACACGAAGGTCTCCCACTTACCTAGCCCGTTATGGGACTATTTCTCCTTTCTGTCAGTGGGTGTGCTGTGGCTACGTGGCTTATTATGTATTTAAGCAAACAGAATTAGGAAAGTGTATTGGCTGTGGAAGGTAAATCACCATGATTCCCACAGCTGAGAGAAGTTGTTTTTGCAGCATGTACTGCTGAAGGAGAATCTAGAATGGGAATTTCGGAGTAGGAGCCATCCTTGGCCCCTGGGGCCCACAGCACCCTGGCCAAGCCCCACTCGCCCCTCTCTTCCCCACAGCCAAGTTCGCGGAGGAGGCATGTGCTCTCTTGACGTCCTCCAAGTTCGAAGCCTGCCACCACGTTGTGGGCCCGCTGCCCTACCTGCAGAACTGCCACTACGACGTCTGCTCCTGCTCCAACGGCAGGGACTGCCTGTGCAACGCCGTGGCCAACTATGCCGCTGCCTGTGCCCAGAAAGGCGTGCACGTCGCGTGGCGGGAGCCCAACTTTTGTGGTGGGTGCCCCCCCCTGCCTGTTGCCCACTCCACCACAACCCAACTGAATCTGCCGCGGGTGCCCTCAATCTCCATGCACGTGTCCTTTGCAAAGCACCGTCTGGATTCTTGCGTTGGGAAACAGGCCCAGGGGCATCTGACAGGCATGCGGTGTGGAAACAGTTCATTTGCAGCCATTTCCCTCTCCCATCTCCCAGCAGGACACGGTGGTGGGACCCACTTGCCCACAGGACAGGCGGGCTACTCTGGATTGTTCCAGGAGGGCAAGTGGGACCCATGTCTGGAGACTTAGAACATTGGTGTCCTTGCCAACTAGATATATCCTGTGGTTGCTGCCACCTAGTGTTGGTTACATGTTCGGCCAGGCTGTGGAGTGAGTGGGTCCCTGCATCCCTGGAGGGTCTGAGGATAGCAATGGGAAACTCCTGCACCAATCCTTTGCTCTCTTAAGTTTAGACAAACCATTGGTGGACTCCTGGCCCAAAGCTTAGACATTGTACAAAGTTATATAAAGTATATAAAATAAATGACATCATGATCCCCAGCTGGCTTTAGAGTCGCACTGTGCTGTTAGGTTCCTGGCACCAGAGTTGGAATCTGCCTCATGTTCTTGCCCCCTGAGTGACTGGATTGTGCTTACTTTTTGTTGTTATTGTTGTTGCTCTGGGTACATTTGCTGAGTGCCCAGTGTGGTCAGGCAATGGCAGTGGTGTAGAGCCTGAACCTTCCTTTTTGAGGCACAGATGGAAACCGCTTCTCTACTAGGTACCTACTGCACTGAGTGAAAGGATAATTAGATTAAGGCAGAAGCAACCAAGGAAGGCTTTCTGGAGGCAGTGTACTTGACTGGCTTTTCAAAGGCACAAAACTGGCTTTTCTTGGCAGGAAAGAGCTGTTTCCCATGGTGGAATAGTAGTAGTGATGTGTAGTTGTGAGAAGGGTATTCCAGGGCCTGAAATAGTGGCTATAAGTTATAGTGGATATTATGACTTTTAGGGTTAGGTAGATGTGTTGGGAGACTAAAATGTTGGTGATTCTGATGGAAGCAGGAAAATAGGAGCTATGAGAAATGTATTATATGATGTATTTGAATGTATTAATATGTGTATTAATATCATGCATTTGAAGAGAAGGTATGGGGCTCGAGAATATCACCATTTGGGGTTTATTGAGCCAACTCATGTTTCCAGTCTGAGCAAGAGGAGCAGAGACACAAGTCAGGATGAAAGGGAACAAGCATATAGATGCATGCAGTTGTGTCCCCCATCCCTCCAGCTCTGGGATGTCACAGAGAGTCACAGGCTAGCAACTGGAAGAACCAAGGTTGAGACCCTGGTGGCTCTTTGCCTGTGACTTCCCAGCTATGTGACTGTGAACCTTCCACTTCACCCCTCCAGACTTCAGGTCCTCGTCAGTGTTTGCTGGTTAGAAATTGTGGAAAGTAATGAGGGATAAATTACATGCTGTCTATGAATCTGCTTTGCTTGTCCATCAATATTAGACATTGTGCATTATCAGTGTGCTGCAGCATCTGAGGAATCCCTACTTTAGGACATTCTCCCAGAATGCTGAGGGCTGATGGAAATATTTTTCAATCTCCCAACAGCAACTGTTCTTAACCTTCATTGAGGTGAGAACAAGAGGAAATGGGCTGACACAGCAGCAGCAGGGGCTGAGATTGGGTTAGAGAGTTACCTGACTCCTGAGGCTTTAAGATATGGCAGAAAGTATGCGGTGGTAGGGAGTGTTCCCCAGAGACTTTTATGGACAAGAGGGATCTGTCTCTGTGGGTTTATGGTGAACCAGAGAAAAGGCTGACCAGATGGCCTTGGGTTGTGCCTTTGAGCCCAAGGAGGGTGGGCAGGACTCCTGGGTTCATTCTATTCCTCATTTTCCCTTCCTGAGAAATGAACAGAGCCCCCTAAACCACTGACTCCATCCAGATGAGGAAACACCAACTGGGAACACACATAGAGCAAGGACTGATCACGCAGCCACTTGTGTGATGCTGTGAGGAGATTCAGGAAGGCAAGACTGGGCTCCTTAAAGGCAGGGACCAAGTCTTACCGTCTCTGCATCCCGAGCCTAGCACAGGCCCTGGCACCTGGTGGGAACACACTAAACGTCTGTTAAACTGTGATGTACATGACGTCTTCTGGGGAAGAAGGCCTTAGGAAAAATTTAATATGGCTCCAAGCCAGCTCTAGAGACAGTCTGTCAGATGATAAAAGCTCTCAGTTCCAGCTGCTGCTTTAATGGGTGAAATGTGCCCTTATCACTGTGGGTTCAATGGATTGAAAGGGATTTTCATCTTTGTTGCCTGACATGGCCATCTTAACGCACTCTCACTCTAAATATTTATCCAGTGACCCAACCTCTCTGCTGGTTCCTGTCTAATATAGTTAGAGAGCCCGCTCCCTTCCCAGCTATCCTCAAATGCAAGCCCAGAGCATTTGCAGGAGCGGGAGGCTGAAAGGGCTCTCCAGAGGCCACCCCCCCATTTCTGAGGTTCATGGCAGGGTTTCCTTTCACAGCTTCTGTGAAATGCTCTGCCTGTGGAAATTATTCTAGCAGAGAGGGGAAGGTTTCTAATGGTCCCAGGGGAGTGTCCCAAGGGTGAGTTTCTTATTTCTTGGATCACAGCTGATCAGCAGCGGGAAAGCATTTTGCTTCCCACACCTCCCAGTGAAGAATTTTACTCCTGAGACTGTTGTGAGCACAGGAAGTGGTTGGCCACAGTCCAGGAGGGCCAGGTCTTCTCAGGCCAGGCCCTTCTCTGGAATACCCCTCACATCTGGAGCCCCCTGAGCTGGGCTGTTTCCCCAGTGATCATAATGTAATGACAGCCACGCGCCAGGCGTTGCGCTAACCTTGTTAGCTCACTTAACTTCCACAACAACCCAGGATGATATTATTATTATATTCCAGGGAGGAAACTGCTCAAAATCACATTGCTAACGAATGGCAGAACTGGGGCTCAAACCCAGGAATTTGGGATACAGAAACCCCTCTCTTAGCTGCTTTGCCACTTTGTCGCACTTCCCTTTGGATTTTGTCTGTTGTGCTATTTCTATGTGGGAGGCCAGGGAGAGTGAGGGCTGTGGGGAGATGGGTGCTGCCCACTTTGCATAGTAGGTATAAGAGTGCCCCTGCTCTTTGTGACTGGTGTGTCCTCAAAGCATGGTTCCTAAGGGACTCTTTCCTTTTTAGAGCATGATGGTTAAGAGCTTTTAGATAATAGAGAGCTGGGTTCAAATCCTGCTTCTGCTTCTTCCTGTGAGGCATGACCCTGACAAGTCATTTAGCTTGAGTATCACTTTTGTTACCTGTAGAAAGGGGGTTATGAGATCTAACTCCCTGAGACAGGCTCAATAGGCATAACACCTATGTGTGAAAAGCAGGATATTCAGTAGATGCTCAATTAATCATAGCCACTGTTATTATCAGCATGGGAGAAATGCCCTTGCTTATCACACCCAGTTCTTTTTAATATTCATAGCTTCACTTTCTACTGTGTCCCAGGCTGTGAGAATTCAGAGATGATTGAGCACGATCCCCTGGTTAAGCAGAGGACACGTGTGTATCCCCAATTAGACATTTCTGAACATAAAAATACACTTTTGCTCATGGTGGGAAAGGAAGGCAGTGACCATACAGATAGAATTGGGGGTCACCGCTGTGAGGGGTGGCACCCCAAGTCCTGGAACCTGGAACAGTCCGTGTCACCTTAATGTTCCCACTGAAACCTTCCTTCCCCTCCCCTCTCTCCCAGCGCTGAGCTGCCCACAGGGCCAAGTATACCTGCAGTGTGGGACCCCCTGCAACATGACCTGCCACTCCCTGTCTAACTCGGATGAGGAATGCAATGAGATCTGCCTGGAGGGCTGCTTCTGCCCCCCAGGGCTCTACCTGGACGACAGGGGAGACTGTGTGCCCAAGGCCCAGTGCCCCTGTTACTATGATGGGGAGATCTTCCAGCCCGAAGACATCTTCTCAGACCATCACACCATGTGGTAAGTGCAAGCAGCAGGGAGGAAAATGGTTCTTCAAGTCCTCCACGTCACAGATGAGTAAACTGAGGCCCAAGAAAGGAAGTGACTTGTCCAGAGTTGCACAGCAAGTCAGAGCAGAGCTGGGACTTCACCCAGGTCTTCTGACTTCTGTACTATGCAGGGAACTAGAACTCCAGGCTGGCAGTAGGAATTCTTGAGCTTTATTGCTCTTCCTGTTCCCTTCCCCTTCAGCCTCCTGTCAGGGTCACCAAGGTCAGTCCTCAGGGGGAACATGTGTTGTATGAAAGAAAGATAATATTGGAAGGAAATTGGGACCAGGTTCAGGGGGTCTTTAAAAGATCGGATGAGGACTGATGCTTGAGCAGTAGGCAATGGGGACCTGGGAAGGTTAGAGCTGAGAGCAAATAGGATCAAAGTATAGCTTCAGGGAGTGGGTTCTGGAAGCTGCCTGAGGTATGAAGGCAGGGAGCTCAGTTGTGGGAAGGGGTTGACACAGTCTGGTCTGGTTGAAAGGTGTTAAGGCCCTGGGCAAGCAATAGCAGTGTAAATGGGAACTGGAGATAGAAGCTAGAGTCGTTGGGGAAGTAACCAGAATGGTAGGATGTTTGGGAGGAGGAGGCTTGTTGAAGCTGGCCCCAAGGCTCTGAACTTGAATGCTTGGGAGGACAGTGATGTGAAGAACAGCAATAGAGCTCTTTGTAGGAAGAGGAAACATAGGAGTTTGGCTTTGGCCTTCATGACTTTGAATTACCAAGAGGTCATCTTGGTGAATAAATGGAACACATGGCTGGAGTATGGCTTTGGAACTTGAGTGAGAGATTGCATCAGGAGAAAAAGACTTGTGTGGAGGTAACAGTTATAGGCATGGGAGCAGCCAGGCTTGCTAAGGGGAGTGGACTGAAAAGCAGAAAAGAGGATCGAGTCCAGAATTTGGGGGAATGTCCAGAGGGCCAGAGGAGGAGAAAAAGGATCCTATGAGAAGACAAAGCAAAAAGGGCAGGACCAGGATAGGGCCACATCATGGAAGTGAAGGGAAGTGGGAAGTAATAACATTTTCTGTTGGTTGGAGCCCGCTGGTTGTTTTACTACAGTTGTCTGGCTACAATTTTCAAGGTGTTTCTCTTTGGGACCTTAAAACCACACTGCGAGGTAGGCAGGGCTTGCTTTTTAAATAAAGAATTTGAGGTTTAGAGGGATTATCACTTTCCCAAATCGTCCAGTAAGTGACTAAACCCAGGGACTCTTGAGCTCTTCCTATTACATGGAGAATACGCTGATGAATTTGGTGATCAGAAGGTCACAGTGTCCCAGATGTTTCATTAGTGTGGTGAGGAAAAAAGCCAGAGGGTAGGAGGCTGGGTTGACTTGGAGGGGAGCAAGTGTCACTGGTTATTTTACCATTTTAGAGGCACAAGGAAAGTGGGAGGTGGGGTGTGGGAGCTACTGGAGGAACAGGGCTGGGGGAAGGGCCCTGGCTTCAGGCTCCTCACAGTCTGCACACTAGCGACCTCCTCTTTCCAGGTCTCCCCTTCAGGCACCAGGGCTAAATACTATTGACTGTCCTGTTTCTCCACTTCATTTAGAAAATTGGATTTCATGGAGCATGTGAGCCAGAGGGAACTCAGGGCTTGTCTGTAGCTGTAGATTTATTCTTTAGACAACACACTACAGAACGAGCCCATCTGGGGCCATTGCTGGTAATGCCCATGACAGGGCAGTAGGAAGCTGCAAACACACATGGCCCGGAAGTTTCTTCAGACTATTCATTTGGTCATTAAACAGCCATGACGGTAGAGAGCTTGCACGGCTGCAGGCCTGGCTCTGGGCAGGAGTTAATTATTACCTGCAAGTTCTTTTTCTTTTTATATATATAAAATTAAGCTTTTGGGTCATGTCCACATGACAGATAGGACGTGATATTTGGGGCAGGATATTTTTTAAGCGGGTGTTAGTTAAAAACCAGAAGACATGTTCTGCATGTACCCAGAGAGAGAAGGGCCGATTCTCTTGTTCATTCAACAAATCTTGATTGAAGAGCAGCTACATTAAAAATGTTCAAAATTTTTATAATCAGAGAAATACAAATTAAAACAGTGAATATTACTTCCTATCTGTTACAGTAGAAAACTTTGAAATCTGGATAATGCCAAGTGTTGGCAGGGCTGTGGGACGTGGGTCCCCTGACCTGCTACTGGGGGGACATAGATAGATTCAGATACTCCCAGTATCTTTCCAAAACCCAAGTCTGATTATGTCACGTCTTTGCTCAGAATCCTTCAATACCTTCCCTCACTAGACTTTAGGATAAAGAGTAAAACCCTACTATGGCCTCCCCAACCCCACACAATCTGGCCCTACTTCTTGCTCCCCTCTTCAACTCCATGGCCTTCTTTTAATCTTGAAGGTGCATTGCTCCCTTCAAACTCAAGGTCAGTTGTACCTGGGGAAACAATTGGCACAGTATATGCAGATTAGATATCCATACCTGATATTCCCCAGTTCTGTGCCTGGGCATATATACTAAAGAAATTCTCATATAGGTTCTTGAGGGCACATGTATGAAGATGTTAATCACAGGCTTGTTGGTGGCAAGGAGTAGGTGCCAATCTGTGTCCGTCACTGGGAGGGTGACTGGGTGAAATGTAGTGGCTACAAACTGTGGATCATCGTACAGCCTTAGAAGGACCAGGCAAGTAGGACATGTATTAGCAGGGATGAATCTTAAACACATTGTGCTGAATGAAACAAGCAAGACACAGTGTGATATATAAAATAATATCATTTATATAAATCAAACATGCATGCAAAATAATCACATATTTTATAAGAATATACTCAGATATACAGTAAACAGAATAAGATTGTATTAGTTACCTATTGCTGCATAAAAAATCACCCCCAAATTTAGCAACTTGAAACAACAAACATTTATCATCTCGTGCATTTTCTAAGGGTTAGAACCCAGGAGCAGCTTGGCTGGGTGGTTTGGCTCAGGTTCTCTCATGTGGTTGCCGTCAAGCTGCTGGCCAGGGCTGCAGTCATCTGGAGACTTGACTGGGGCTGGAGCATCCATTCCCAGCTCATTCCCATGGCTGTTGGCAGGAGGCTTCAGTTCCTCACCATGTGGACCTCTCCATACAGCTGCTCATGACGTGGCTCCCCCAGAGTGAGTAATCAAAGAGAGAACACCGAGATGGAAGCTGTAACCTGTTATAGCATAATCTTAAGTGACATAAGTCTGTCACTGTTGCTGTGTGCTACTGGTCACACAGACCAACCTTGGTGCAATGTAGGAGAAGATTATACACTGGGGGCCATTTAGGAGAATAGGTACCAGGAAAATAAATTGCCCATGATAGGGGAGGGGATTGGGATTGGTGGTTAGGAATAAAAGAAAATTAAAAAAAATTGCAAAACCTTATGCTAGATTCTGGGGATATAATGTGAGCAAGAGCAGTCATGGCTTCTGCCCTCTTGGATCTTATATTATAGTTCAGTCACACACACACACACACACATACACACGTTAACCAAATAAAAACTCAAATACATGTAAAGTTACAAGTGTGGTAAGTTCTAAGAAGAGAGTATGTGGTCTATGAAAGCTTGAAATGAGGTGGGGACAAAGAAGGCTGTGTGTGTGTGTGTGTGTGTGTGTGTGTGTGTGTGTGTGTGTGTAAGTCTACCGTGTTTCCCCGAAAATGAGACCTAGCTGGACAATCAGCTGTAATGTGTCTTTTGGAACAAAAATTAATATAAGACCCACTCTTATTTTACTATAATATAAGACCGGGTATAATCTAATCTAATCTCATCTAATCTAATACCAGGTCTTATATTAATCTTTGCTCCAAAAGATGCATTAGAGCTGATTGTCCAGTTAGGTCTTATTTTTGGGGAAACACGGTATGTATTGGGCAGAAGTGACATTAGATCAGAGAATACGATGTGTGCAAAAGCCCTGTGATTGAAGGGAGTAATACACCGTCCAGATTAAGCAAAGGAGGCCATGGGGTTGGAAGGGAAGAAGTAGTCAGGGTCAGATCACATGGAGCCTGGGAGGCCATGGTAGGGATTTATCCTAAGACCTAGTGAGGGGGAACTATTGAAGGATTCCAAGCAGAGATGTGACATAATCAGATTTAAGTTTGGGAAAGATACTTGGACTGCCAAGAGTGTGTTTTGGAGGGAAGCAAGAATAGGTGCAGGGATATCGGTTAGAAACCTTTTGCATTGTCTAGGTGAGAGGTGGTGGTGGCTTGTGGCAGTGGAGATAGAAAAGTGGATATGAATGCCAGAGATATTTAGGAGACAAAGTCCAAGAGCTGGATCAGAGGAGATGGATCAGATGTAGGGGGTGAGGAGAAGGCAGTGTCAGGGCTGATCCCTGGGTTTCTGGTTTGTGACACTAGATAGAGGGTGGCATTATGCAATGACTCAGGGCCCTGGAAGGCTGGCTTGGTGGGGGCTCATGAGTTCAGTTTTGGACATACTGAGTTTAAAGTGTCTTTGAGATACCAAACGTGGCTTTGAATACATGGATTTGGGATTTGAATACATGGGTCTGGGGTTCAAGGGAGAGAGCTGAGCTGCTGATGTGAATTTGTGAGTCATCTCTGTAATGGAAGTGGGGGTGTAGAGGGCACAGAGTGTAAGAAGCAGGGACGCTAGGATGGATCCAGCAGAAGGGTGAGAACAGTGAGGCTAAGGAGGCACAACCAGAAAATAGGAGGAAAACCAGGGGAGATTTTGTCTTTTTCTAGAAGAATGGAGTAGCCAACAATGATGAATAATGTTGAAGAGGATCAAGTACAAAAAGCACTGAGAATAGTTCCACTGGATTTAGTGACATGGTGGTCATTGGTGGCCTTAGCAAGCTGTGTTTCAGATGAGTTATGGGACTGGAAGCCCAGCGAGGAGTGGGAGGCGAGGAAATGGACACGGCAAGTATAGCTGCTCTTGCAAAGCTGGGCTGTGGTTTTCCTCTGCAGCCACTGTGAGGATGGCGTCATGCACTGCACCACCAGTGGCCCCCCTGGAAGCCTGTTGCCGCACGCCGTCCTTGGCAGTCCCCTGTCTCACCGCAGTGAGTATTGTCCCCCTGGAAGGGCTCTTCACCTCCCCCTGCCCAGACTTCTCCTGTGACAAGTGGGGCTGCTGTCTGACATGCAAGTCCATTTAGACATGTGTCAGGATTGCCACCCTTTCTGTGTTTGTGTGAGTGGCTTTCAGGCCTAGACATGCCTTTGCATGTGGAAATCCAAATTATTGAGGCAAGAAGAATTTTATTTTGTGATGCGGGAAAGACTGAATTATCTGCAAGATGGATTCAGTGAGACCTCTAGTTTGCCCATGGTGACCTTAACCCCGTGAGCAGATGTCAGTGAGTTGTTCGCCTTGATTGTGGTGAAAACCACCCTCCTTTAATGGACTCCTTTTTCCTAAAGACTTGCTGTCAAGGACACCGCTTTAGAAAGCTTCTCAGATAGATTTGAAAGATAGTTTGGACCTGTTGCTCTCAGTTTGAAGGTCTTAATAGTTGCTGCTGTTTAAGGACAAGGTCCGGAAGGGAGGAGGGACTGACCTGGCACTGGTGGGAGCACATTTACATTTATGGACCAGGAGGGTCTTATTGGCTTCCAGAAGGATCATCCTTGCTTAGAAAGGATTCTCCCAGTAGGAGCGAGAGAAATACCTATAGGTAGATAAATGGGCCATTTTCAACGTCCAGCCTGACCTCTTCTCTCTGCCTCTCTCTTTCCTCAAGACGCCCTTTCTCTAAGCAACCCAGCTCTGTGCCGTGTGTTTGTCTTCCAGCCCTGGGTGAGAAGTCTGGTTCTCCCACATGACTGATTGGGAAGCATCTCTCAGCCTGGAGCTGGGGCAAGATCCCAAGCCTGTGGGTGGCTCACAAGTTGAAATCAAAACTTATGACTTGCCCTAGTCAGTTCGGGCTGCTCTAACAAAATACCACAGACTGGGTGGCTTATAAACAACAGAAATTTATTGCTCACGGTTCCATGGTTGGGTGAGGGCCCGCTTCCTGGTTCCTAGCTGATGCCTTCTACTGTGTCCTCCCATGGCGGAAGGGGCTAGGGGGTGTCCTTCTGTGGGGTCTCTTATATAAGGGCTCTCATCTCATTCATGAGGGCTCCCCCCTCATGACCTAATCACCCCCCAAAGGCCTCACTTTCTAATGCCATCACATTTAGGGGTTAGGATTTCAACATAGGGATTTTGGGGAGAACACAAACATTAAACCCATAGCAAACCTCACGGTCACTAAATCCTGCCTTTTTCTTCTTTGTGCTCTCTCTCACTGTAGCATCATTTTTACACTGCCACCCTTCTCTGTTGCCTTCTTCCTCTTGGGGTTTCCTCTTGGGTCTTTAATGCTTCCTCTTGCTCAGTCTTCTCGTGTAGTCGCTGGAAGGTATCTTTTGCAAAGTAAGGAGATTACTAGGATTTTGTGCAATTTGGAAAAGCCATTTGACCTTTTAGGGTTTCAGTTTCCTAAACAAAAGTTTCCATATAAAAATAAGGCTGGATATTCTGGCTTTCTTGTCCACAGGAGATGGTAAGTGCTATATATAGTAAGATATAAATGCTATGAAGTGCATCATGGTTTTCAAAAGAAACGTGCTGTGTTAATTATCTCCTGTCATTCAATCAGCCACTGATACCTACTAATTATCAGGAAATATGATATATCATGAACAAAATATAATAGACAAGAACCCCTGTCTTCATGGAGAGAAGGGGTTCTATAGTCTAGTGAGAGGGGTTGAGGTGGGGATGGGGTGGGAAATAAACAAATAAGTAAAATATACAGTATATTAGACAGAGATATCAGGCAGTGATCAGACGGAGAATGACAAAGCAGGGAGGGCAGGTGGGAGTGTTAAGGGATGGAGTGTTGCGAGTATAAATAGAGTGGCTGAAATGACATGTGAGAAGAAGCCTCTTTAAAGATTTTGTGACTAAAGCCACAGGGGTGGCTTATACAAAAGATTTTGTGACTAAATTAGTGGTAATTATTTTAGGAATGTCCTGTTCAGGCCCACAGAGGTTCCCTTTTAACACCCAAACCCAGGTCCTTTAAAGCCTGAGTCTAGACATTTCTGCAATGCATCCAGATTCGATGCAGCCTGCTACAGCAGGATCAAGGGGGCTGTGGAGTGCAGCCGCCAGAGGGATGCTGGGATCAGGAGAGGCGCCTTCAGCGCGGGCAAACGTCAGAAGCTCAGTTGAGTAGATGAGGCTGCCATCCCAGTCCCACTCAGGGAACCTGGCTCAGGGCCAGACCCGGCTGGAGATTGGGCAGCACCTCATCCCAGAAAGTGGGCAGCTCTGTGTCTCTGCAATTGAGTGGCTACACCTAGGGCCCCAAAGGACAGTGTAGAAGGTAGAGCCACCTCCCCCATCACTGATGGCCTCTTTGATTTTTCTATCTCCAAGGCAAAAGGAGCTTGTCCTGCCGGCCTCCCATGGTCAAGTTTGTGTGTCCTGCTGACAACCCGCGAGCTGAAGGGCTGGAGTGTGCCAAAACCTGCCAGAACTATGACCTGGAGTGTATGAGCATGGGCTGCGTCTCCGGCTGCCTCTGCCCCCCGGGCATGGTGAGCCACCCACTGCTGCCCCACATCGGCAGCCTGCCATTTTCCTGCAGGCAGAGAGAAGGGCAACACAGTTAAACTGGATGCTGACAGGGCGGGGGTGGTGATGGGGGCAGGAGTGGGGGAGACTGTGGCTCAGTTAGCTGCCAGAGTTGGGGAAGAGACAGCAGGAAAGTGTCTGAGTTGATCCTGGTGAGATCAGACAAAATACAAGAACTTAGCACAAACAAGTGCCATAAGACACAAAGCAAGAATTTCCGGGAAATACACGTGAAAACAGGCATTTCCACTAGAGTTTTCTCAAGGGCTTTGTTCCATTGTTTGAAGAGGAGAGGCCATACACACATATTTGCATATGATTTGCATATACAGTATATGTATAACTTTCTATTTCAAGAGAAGACATTGGAGTCCCTGCCATGCCATTGAAGGGCGGTGCCCTGGGCTATAGGAGCTGCCACTGTTCTGTGGAGGGTGCTTGGATCTCCCCATTGAGTGTGTGCTGGGAAGATGGTCTATCTCCTTCCCTCTGACCCTTTCTCCTCCAAGACGGAGAGACTAGCTGTTACTTATTCTCCCCTGGGTGTTCCCCTCTGTCTTAGCCTCTCAGGATTCTGGAACTATCTTTTCTAATGGGGAGCTAGCAAGCCATGGGTCCAAAACATTCCTTCCTCACAGAGCTTTGTTTTCCCCATCTGTAAAGTGAATCGTGAGGTCTCGGCTGGCTTTTAACATTCCACGATTCTGGGGCTGGGGCTACAAACATGCAGTTTGTGACCAGCAGCTCCTTGAAGGCCAGGCGTGGTCCAAGGAGGCCACCTGGCTCCTATGGGCCTCGTGGTGGTGGCAAAGGTGTGAGTATACCCAAGCCTCCTTACCTCCCTCCCAAGTTTCATCTTAGGCCATTTTATATTAAATATATTATACATATATTATTCTTGTCATCCTGAAGGATGCATCTTCGGGATTTTTCTCTTTCAAATGCATCCTGTCTTGCTTTCCCTGATTCCAATTCCCCAGACCCAAAGTGAGTTGTGAGGGGCAGGTGTGTTGTAGAGGCCAAAATAGGAGGGGACAGGATGGCTCTCATATGGCTATAAAGGACATAAATGATGCCCAGACCTCAGCTTGAAGGGCGGTGCCCTGGGCTATAGGAGCTGCCACTGTTCTGTGGAGGGTGCTTGGATCTCCCCATTGAGTGTGTGCTGGGAAGATGGTCTATCTCCTTCCCTCTGACCCTTTCTCCTCCAAGACGGAGAGACTAGCTGTTACTTATTCTCCCCTGGGTGTTCCCCTCTGTCTTAGCCTCTCAGGATTCTGGAACTATCTTTTCTAATGGGGAGCTAGAGATTGGTCAGGGAACATCCCTCAACTGGAAGGTCTTGTTTGGTGCCTTGGCAGAAGGTGGCTATCCAAGGAGACATACAAGGAAGGGGAAGCTCAGACTTGGGCAGGGCAAGAAATAGGAGAGGGGAGGGCACGCTTCCATGTTGCTCTTTTTACTGCAAGAGTCCCTTATTTTGACCGTCCCTTCATCGTACCTGGAGGTGAAATTTTCTGGCAAGAAAAGGGGCAACCCTCAGGAGATCATGTCTGCATCTGAGACTCTTTTCAGTGAACTTTTTTTTTCCATGAAGGAAACAGTACAGATAGTCTTAAATATTAATAACTACAGTAACTGCATTATTGTCCCAAATCCCCTGGAGAGCAAGACCTCAAGTACAGGATGTGGACGCACCGTTCGCAGCTCTTTGGCATTCCTGAAGCCTCTGGCATGCATTCTGAGCACAGCCTTCCGATATCTGTCATATAATGAGGTGTCTCTCACCTCAACTGCAGGGGATTGAAAACTTGAAAGCTCCTGGCGCGAGAGATTGGGTTATTTTCACAACAGCTTCAATTCGATGCCGACTAACGTGCAAATTGTTGAGGGCGGATTCGGCAGAGCAGAAGTCCGGGTGATTTATTAAGTGCACAGTGTGTTGGCGGCTGCACAGGACACGTGTTCTTGGCCACAGCGCCAAGAAAAAGAAGCTGGAAACACCCTGTTTGGGCCCATCTGACGGTGCAGTCGTCCTCCCCAGGGGTGTTTCTCTGTTTGGCCTGACATCCCCTGTGGCAGGTGGTGAGTTTGTGGCATGTTATCAAGGGTTTTGGGGAAGAGGTCAGCGATTCTGCATTCTGAGGACTTGGAGAGGGAAGGAGTTCTTTCCTGGGGGGCAGATCTACTGAAATTGGAAAGAGCGCCCCGGGGAGGAACCGGAGTCAGAGGGCTAAGCTCTCGGTCCAGGCTTCACCACTTTGTGGCTCCTCGCTCTTGTACAATCACTCACACTTTCTCTGAGCCTCAGTTACCTCATCTGTAACATGGACACATAATTGCTGCCTTCATCGTTGGCCGTGGACCTGAAGGACTAGGTGAAAGCACTTTGAAAACCAGAAAGTGCTGTAGAATCACAGGAATAGCTTTAATGGTTGTTTTTATAAATAACCAAGGCTCACTCTCAGAGGCTGTGGTGATCACCTCCTTCCATCCCCAGGAGACACCCAGGAAGGGCCCATTTTCTTAAATTTCCAATCTGTTGTGAACCAATGCTTTTCATAAATACAATAGAAATGAGCGGAAAAATGAAACAAAAAAGCAATTCCATACAAAATATGACCCCCTCTAATTTTTATTAGACACAATAGACACGATCTACTACTCAATCATATTGCCATATGCTTTTCTAAACATCGTCTCTCCACTTCTGTGCTTACGTAATCACAGACCGGCACTGGTCCTTGGACCACACTGAGCAGGACTGCTCTTGCTGGAAGGTTGCGTTTTCTCTTTCGAGGCATCTTTCAATGTAAGGCCAGGAGCATCTGTTTGCAAATGTTGGGGGCGGGGAGTGAGACCCCCTCTTGCTGTTTGTTCCAGGACTGGCACCTGCTTAGAGCAGAGGTTTTTCTGGCCCACTCCACCAATTGCAGATTCCATCTGCTCCTGCCACTGGTGCAAAGATCTCCTTGCATGGAACAGGAGGGTGGGTACTTTTGATAAGTGGTCAACACCCTGATAAATGGTTGGTGGGGAAGCAGCATGGAAAAGGCATTGAATTGGAGTCCCGAGATTCTAGGTTTGAATCCTGGCTTCTGACATTTACTGAACTGAGTGGCAAGTCACTTAAAATCTTTGTGTCTGGTTTTTCTCTATAAAATTGAGTTAGGAGGGTTGTTGGGAGGCCTGGATATGACAGTGGCGAGCACATGGGAGTTGCTTAGTAAGTGGTAGTTTAATGATTGTTATAGGAAGTTCATGGAGGAAAACCATGAATCAATCATATTATGAATAGAAATGCTATAGGAAATTAGCAGACACTGGGAGCAAGTTTTTGAGACCTCAGTGTCCACATTCTGAGATCCACTAGAACAATAAAATGGAGGCAGCTGTGTGTGTGTGGTTTGCACGAGAAAATTTCCCGTCTTTTTCTTTAGTTCAAAGACACTTGAGTGAACATACTTGCCTTTAAGTTAGAATATTACTTGATTCTACCATGAGGTGGCAGCAAAGCACAGCTCACTGCCATTGTCCTCTCCAGGAACACCAAGGGGCTCCTCCAGGAGGAACCCCAAAGACCCACAATTTCAACTTCTTCTGTCACACAGGGGGAGACTGAGGAAAGAACAGAAACAGAACCATCCAAGGCTACATAGCTATATAGTAGAAATTCTGGTCTCCTGACTCCCAGACCAGATCTTCACGCTGTTTGCCTCCCTCTGGGAGGCAGGGCCATGAGTGCTCTGGGGAAAATGTAGTTCCACTGTCCGGGAGATGCTCAATTACTTTCTGAAATCTAGAGGTTAAATTTCCAAACTGGTACCCACTTCTGCTGGTACGAGGAAATCTCTGTAAGTGGGAAGTATGTTAATTTCCCTGGTTCTTTGATGCCCAGTTTTCTCAATGGCCCAATATGAAGACTAGAAAGACTTTGGCACTGCTTTTCGAAAGCTAAAGTTTGGGCTTAGGGGCCCATCCAATATGGGCTTCCCGTGTGGGCACTGTAAATCCTATGAGATGCCATTTTAAAAGGTCCAAGAAAGCCCTCCTGCCTCAAAAATATCTCTTACATTTCCTATGTTTTGTCACCTAATCAGGCTTACTGAAATACAATAAGCATAAATTCATTTTGGTTAACAAGCAAGAGCTTTAAAAATGCTTACAACCTTATAAATCCTCATGGGACGTCATTCACACCTTAGTGTGAGTTATTTCATCAGATTCTTTTTACTTCCTAGCAAACATCTACTTGAAATCAGCTGCACTGAGCTGGAAGTATTGATGGGGTGGGAAAATGAACAAAGGACAGTTGGAAGGCAAAAGATTTTGGAGAATGGGTCAGTATGGTGTTCACGTATGGGAAGGGGGAGATGTGGCTTTTTCAGAGAAGAGTAACAAAACCAATGTTTTTCTACTTCACATATTTTCATGGGGCTGACCAAGACCTGGTACCATGTTCTCAGTGTGAACCATTCTCACGCAAGATGTCATAAGTTGATGAATAATAGTGGCAACTATTTCTGCTGTTTCTTCTGAAGTCTTTGAAGCACATTCATCAATTTTATCTTACCGTGTTTCCCTGAAAATAAGACCTAGCCGGACCATCAGCTCTAATGCGTCTTTTGGAGCAAAAATTAATATAAGACCCAGTATTATATTATGTTATGCTATATTATATTATACCTGGTCTTATATTAAAATAAGACCGGGTCTTACATTAATTTTTGCTCCAAAAGATGCATTAGAGCTGATGGTCCGGCTAGGTCTTAATTTCAGGGAAACACAGTATTATACTCCTGGTGTCCCAAAGGGACAAACACTAGGCAAAGATGGTTCTTTTCATTTTAAACATGAAGTTTAAGTGACTTGCTACAAAATTCCCTTAGGGACTGCTATGGGGGCCTACCCTAGGTGTCAGGCCAGTTCTTATCTAGATCCCATTTATTAGCCCCTCACCCCATTGTGTTTCTATCTTTCTATCTTCATGAATTTCTTTAATGCTTCAGGACTCTTTGGTTGTTTTTGGCTGGGCTGGTGTTATTTGATTTTCTCTCTGAAGACAGGAGACTCCTGCTGAGGTGTGGCCTTGAAATATCTCCTTTCCTTTTAAGGTTATGCTTTTCTTCTCTCCAGTTTTGACTTATGGATCTATTCCCATGCCTCTGTTCTCTTTATAACTGTCTTTGTTCAATATCAAAGTCCTACTTTTTAATGAAAGTATAGTTGACATACAATGTTATATTAATTTCAAGTGTACAACCTCGTTATTCCACTTTTATATATCTTGAAGTGGTCACCATAAGTCTAGCACCCACCTGATGCTGTACAAAGTTATTAAAATATTATTGACTATATTCCCTACACTATATGTTACAACCCCGTGACTTATTTATCTTATAACTGGAAATCCGTACCTCTTATGCCCCCCACCCCCCTTTTTTTTTGCCCTACCACCTTCCCCTCTGGCAACCATTAGTTTGTTCTTTGTATCTATGAGTCTGTTTCTGTTTTGTTTATTCATTTGTTTTTTAGATCCCACATATAAGTGAAATCATATAGTCCTATTTTAATATTGTAATCCTCCAATTAGTAATCTCCTTTTACTAAAATAAGTCAGGGCAGAGAGGAGCCATATGGTTGTCAGTGACAGCACAGAAGGAGGTGGCAGCATAATCTCATGGCCAAGCTGGGATTTGCGTTTTATGTCCACTGGATGCGGGCTGGGCTTTCTGGAACTCAGCCCTCGGCCAGGGGTGGGGCTCTCTGGGCCATGGTGTGCGAGACTCTTGTCAATGGGTTGAGTATCTGGAGAGAGGTAAAAACATGCAGCAAGCAGACTAAGAGGACTGAGAGCCCTGCACCCAGCCTACTGAAGGTGACGGGATGTGTTCTGCGGAGGGGAGAAGAGGTGAGGTGAGGCGAGCAGGGCTCTGTTTCTTGGAATGCACCCCTATGCATCCTGCATCACTCTGTCTCTCGTAATGTTTCCAATAATGAGGCTTCTTGTCTGGTCTCCATTAACTATAGGAGTGAATGTTGGAGAGCTTGTCAAGATTCCTCAGCAGAGACATTATTGTTATTCTTAGGGTAGCCAATAGGTGGCAGTCCTGGGCCTTAAGTCAGAGCTGACAAAGCTTGGGGGGAATGTGGGAATGAACCCTAATTGTGACAGCCTTTGAATACTCTGTTAGAGAGACATTTTCCACCCCCTCCCTGTTCCTACCAAGCTGCCATCTTCTCTATGAGGCACCTAAGCTTAGTATCTTCCAAGAACAGTGGTCCTAGGAGATAAGAGCTACCTGGAATGTGGCGGTTCTGCCTCTTCCTTGCTCTCTACTTGCCCATCCTGTCCCTTCCCTTAGGCTCTGAGAACTCAGGAAAACAACCAAGGTTGAGTGAAGGTGGGCTGAAGTAGTGGAGGTTATTCTTCCTAACCCCCTTTAAAACACACACACACACACACACACACACACACACACACACACACACACTTTTAGCCTCTGATCCTTGACGCAAATGGCCTTTGTTCAGCCCAAGCCCACCTGTTCCCAGGTCTTTTTCTAGTTCCAAGCCCTGGGAACTCAGGCTTGTCTGGGGTGTGACTGGGTCACATGAATCCTGAGCCACCCAGACCAGGAGCTTCTCACCCTTCAGGTTGCTCTGGAACCAAAGTGCCCTGGTTCCTTCACCTGAGGGTGACCCAGGGCTCTTTTAGGTCACCTAAGTGTAGGCCACACAGGGCAATTGTTCAGGGCCTCCTCCTGTGGTTGAGACAGAAGCAGATCTACATGTTGGGGTCAGATGGGTTTGACCAGTTCTTCTGGGGCCAGTAGGTCTTAGCTTTTTTCCCGCTGACCCCAATAGACCTGAGGAGTATAACATGCTCGTATAGTAACTTCTTTGTGGGGGGAGGGCAGGGAAATAGAGCATACCCCCATGGAAGGTATGTCAGAATCTCAGGGGACTGGGTGAGGACAGCAAATGTGGGCTTGAACAAGACCCCAAACTCTGGCTTTGGTCCATCCCTGCCTATGGCCAGTATCCAACTTTCATCTCCAGAGTATGAAGTGCGTTAACAATTAATTCATGCATTTTATTAAGTATATTGTCCATTTTCTTCGATTATAAACATAGTAGATGCTCACTGAAGAACATTTGAAAAAAAATTAAGAAACCCAAACAGAAAATAAAGTTCCCCTACCCCAGCCCACTATCTGGAAGCAACTTCTACATTTCCTTCAGTCTTTTTTTAAAATATATGTACATATTTTTTTTCATAATTGGGACCATAGTATATACAGTTTCCCCCTGCCATTTTAAAAATTAACAACCTAAGTATTTACCATATCTTTTGAGAATCTTTCAAAGGGCCAATTTAATAGGTCCATCACCTGGGACACCATCACCTGGGGAGTCTTTAGTGGATGTAATCATTTTTCTATTGTTTAACACTTGGTTGCTTCCATATTTTTTTGCAATGATGAATAATTCCATATTACCTTTGTCTTTAATTTTATTTCCTTTGGAGAAATTATCTGCTAGGAATTACTGGGGCTAAGGATACGTGAATTTCAAAGTCTTCTGACACATGTTACCAAAGAGCCTTCACTGAGGTTCCAGGTCGCCTGCCCCCAGCAGGATATGAGGGCAGACGGTGATCAGAGTGTCGTTAGCTGTGTTGGGAGGACCCGTGTAGATGGGAGCCTGTGTCCGCCAAGCCCCCGCCTGGGCATGGGTTCCCTGGCCTGACCTCTGGCCAACGCTGCCTTCCTAGCAGGGCTCTAGCTCACTCACTGTGACCCTCAAGACTTGTGGATTGCTTCCCCTTAGGTCCGGCATGAAAACAGATGTGTGGCCCTGGAAAGATGTCCCTGCTCCCATCAGGGCAAAGATTATGCCCCAGGAGAGACTGTGAAGATTGACTGCAACACTTGGTGAGGCCTTGGGAGAGGCTTTCCTGGAGACTGAGCCATTGTGTGTGGAGCAAATGGAGGTGGGGGTACAGATCAAGGTGGGGGGCAGATACGGCCAATGAGCTCTGGCACTTACCGCCAGCACCCTGAGAGAATGTGGTTAGTCTTTCCTTTTTTCTGGGTCTCTGTTTCTCTACCTGAAATGGGGAGAATCTTTATCCTTGCCTGTGCTCACGCTGCATGGACACTCTCCTAGAGGTTAGTGTTTCTGTTCAGGGAGATGGGGCGTGGAGAAGATAAGGGCCTTACCCTATATCAGTCATTGCATATGTGACCAAGCTGCCAAAGGGCATGGGGTTTGGAGGGTCTTTCCAGCCTTATACTGCCCCCTAAGCATATTGAAAGTGTGCTTGCAATGGCACAGTTTGAAAAGAGGCCTTGTGAGGGTGGCTGTTTTTCCTTCTCCCTTCTCCTTGGCCATTCTTCACATAACCCTCTCTGCTCATTCACCCAGACTTTGAGTCTGTGGCTGTGCCCAGCTTCAGAGAAAGGCCCATGTGGACAGAGGCAGAAGGCGCTTAGCTGTCTACTGGGCCTGAGGTCTGAGCTAACCGCCTCTGACACACAGTGGGCTTCCTGAGGTTAGCTCTGGTTGTAGGGCAGTGGGATGGGGCATGGTGGCAGTTGGCAAATCACTGTAGACTGAACCATATAGTTATGTATACACAAAACCCCTCCTGGCAGAAGTTCATGGTTGACCCCTATTTTCCCATCTCAGAACTTGACTGCCATTCTGTCTTGTGTTCCCCAGGAGCTTCAGATGGCTTCCGACATCATTGTCTCTGTTTTGTGGAGACCCTGGGGCCATTCTCAGTCAACTTCTAGGGAGGCTGAGCTTTAGGAAACCCATGGCAGGTGGCCTGCAGAGGATCTGGGCCTCTTCTCCTGGCTGCCTGGATCACCTTAGACAACCTGTTCCCTTCTTTGTCTCAGTTTCCCTCTTGTGATGGAGAGCAGCTTGGCTTCCCTCTTTCTTCCTGGGCCCTGTGTTTTAAAAATGTGTCAGTTCACAACAGCAAAGCCATCCAACCCTCTGTGAGGTCCACACTTCATAGGCTGCAGAGCTTCCCCTTCTTGGGGCTTCCTGGATAGGGTGGCACCCGGAGCATTTTATGTTCCTTCATGGTCTCCTTGTTCCCCAATGCCCAGATGAGTCCCTCACACCCAAGGTACCTAACCGGCCATCCTTGCCATTACTGTTCCTAGTATCTGTCAAGACCGGAAGTGGAACTGCACAGACCACGTGTGTGACGCCACATGCTCCACGATGGGCATGGCCCACTACCTCACCTTCGATGGACTCAAATATATGTTCCCCGGGGAGTGCCAGTATGTTCTGGTGCAGGTGAGAGTGAGGGAGAGGGGGAGGGTGCTGTCTGTCCTTAGGAGGGGGTGGGAGGTGCTGACTGCAGTCTGGGGTTTCCAGGTCAGAGTCTGCTGTTCTGTCCATGGAAACGACTTTGGGCTGGTTTCTACTTGAGTGATTGTCCAGCCCCTGAGAGAAGTGCCTGAAGGAGATGGGGAGTTGAACCTCATAGTGATTGTCCAGCTTCCTTCCGTTTACCTGGAGACTTATAAGAATAGGGTAGAAGCTCTTTTGTTGACTGGGATTGGTGTGGGGGCAAGGCTACCATTAGCCAAAACTAACATCGAAATGGAATTGGATAAAGGCATCCTTTCCTTTCTGCAGACACAGCCTCAATCAGGGTGCACAGTGGGGAGGGGAGCCAGGGTTGGATTTCAGCACCCACTTACCCTCCCTGCTAGCACCCTTGTGCAGTGAACAACCCACACAGCCTTATGCAGTGGTCCTGGACGGGGGATGGTTGAAATGAGCCCTGGAGTTTGCATCCCACCTGATTCTATTGCATTTTCCATATTTTCATTTCTAACCTGGTGTAATTCAGAATGGGCGGGAGGGGGATGGGGGCACAGAAATGTCACACTGCCCAGCAGGATGAGAAAGAGCCCAGGAAATCCTAGCTGGTGAATGAGGGCACTGGCTCTCCTGCCTCCCTCTCCCCACCGCACGGATTCCGGTCAATTACTCTTGCTGGTTGACACCAAAGTGAGTAAGCAAGCAGGTATGGGGGCTTTTCTCCTGAGGGATGAGACAGCTCAACTCTGTGAAACTTTAAACAATGTGGTCGCTCTGTCTCTGTTCCCAGGAGGAGAAGGGGTGGGGGCTTGGTGTGGTCTGCAGGGAGGACCAAAGACCTGTAGGAGCCTCAGCCCCAGAGACTGGGCAGTGCCCTGAAAGTCAGGCAGTGAGGGTGACTGAGCATGCATGCCTGCCCAGCATGCTGGGAGTGGGGCAGAACTAACAGTGCCTGACCAGCCGTATGCGGTGCATGCTGGGAGTGAGCAGCCTCAGCAGACAGCCATGTGCAGAGCATGCTGGGAGTGAGCAGCAACACCAACCAGCTGAGCCTCCACCACCCACGTCTGAGATGATGAGGTGCCAATCTTCTGATCTGGGGAGAGGTGGCTGGAATAATATTTCTCTCCTGGCACCTCTTTTCCCCAGGATTACTGTGGCAGTAACCCTGGGACCTTCCGGATCCTGGTGGGGAATGAGGGGTGTGTCTACCCCTCAGTGAAATGCAAGAAGCGTGTCACCATCCTGGTGGAAGGAGGAGAGATTGAACTGTTTGACGGGGAGGTGAGTGCCAGCCTCATTCCCTCCATTCTCAGGTCCCTTTGCTCTTCTGTCAGCTTGTGAAGAGCATTGTCAAGCATTCATTTAAAACTTGTGTGAATGGAATATTGTGCAGCCATGAAAGAGCACGGGGTGGAACTATGTCGCCTGACCTTCTACCTTCTCATATTCTACGAGAAGAACAAGTCACAGAACATGACCCCATTTTAGTAAAATAAAGTGCAGAGAGATGCGTGGAGAAGGGTGTGCAACTCTATCCGCATATGCACAGGAGGAATCAGTGCTTAGCTCTGGAGGGTGGAGTGGAGATCGGCGGGCAGGAGGACTTTGCCTTTTATAGATATATACAATACATGTATGTAAAATAAATTATGCGAGTGTATGCACACACACATATATAAATATGTATATTTTGGGAAGTGATGGTGTTTTGGGATTTTCCCTCTCTTTTATGTTTTCAGTTCTTTCCAGATAAATCTTTTTAAAAGAGCACAAAAGAGCAGTAAGCTGATTCAGTCCCTGTGTACTAGAGCTTTGATGTGGTTCTCAGAAGGGTATCTGAGAACTGCTAGGAGACCTTGTTTAAGCTGCTGACCTCCAGGCTCACCCTGAGATTCTGACTCGGAGGTCTGGGTGGGGCCCAGGAATCTGCATTTGAAGTGGCAGGTGGTCCCTCATCCACAGTTCTGGTTCCGCTGGTCTGACTGTATCTACCAGTAGAGAGACCCGGGGTCTGGGCTCACAGCTGTTCTGGTACCTTCATTTTGTTCCCTGGCCTCAGCCCGCATCCCTGCCTTCTTGCAAGTGCCCACCACCGATATCGGGATGGGAAGGTGAATTCTCCATATGGAAGAAAACTGCTTACAAGTGTGACCTACTGACTGGGTCAGCAGTGTCAGCTCCTTTTCTAAGGACAGCTCTACTTAGGACAGATGACAGTGGTGATACTGAATAGGAGGTGTGCACAGGTGATGAGCTCTGCATGTTGTGTGTCTCTAAGGAGAGGACCTTTGCAAAGGGGTGACAGCATCTGCCTCAATTTTACGAATTAGACAGCCAAGCCACTGCAATGGGCTTGGAGGATTTAGCGCTGGCACGATTCAGCCAGCCAAGGTCTCAGGTCAGAATCCTGCGAACTGAAATCTGGGATTCCTGCTGCTAACACCGAGCTCCTCAGCCTCTCTGCTGCCAGTGGGCTTGGAATCCTGATGCCGGCGATGCCAGGAGTGGGAGGTGGGGGGAGGAAAGGACAGAGTCTAGTGCTCCTTTTTGTAAAGGGATAGGTTTTTATTATTTTTTAAGATTTTTGTTAAAATATAGCTAACATACAATATTATGTTAGCTTCAGGGGTACACCGTAGTTATTCAACGTTTATACACCTAAAGAAGCGATCACCATGATAAGTCCAGCAACCATCTGATACCGTTCTATGCTACCATAATTATTATTGACTATATTCCCCATGCTGTATGTTACATCCCCATGACTTACTTGCTTTATACCTGGAAAGTTGGACTTCTTATTCCCCTTTACCTCCCCCGCTTTTTAATTTTTCAATTATAGTCGACATTCAATATTATTTTATTTTAATTTCAGCTGTAGGGCATAGTGATTAGACATTTATATAATGTAAGAAGTGATCCCCATGTAATCAATAATGTTGTAAAGAATTTGTAGGGTATCTGATGGACACTTGTCTCATTAGGGAGACCACCTGAGGGATGATGTAGATGCCTGATCACTGCACTGTACACCTGAAGCTGAAGCTGAACAATAATGATTGTCAACTACAATTTTATATACATATACATATATATATATATATATATATATATATATATATATATTTACAAGAAGCAGAGTACAGCATTAGGAATAGAGACAGTAGAAATGTAATGGTTGAGTGCTATGTCAAAGGGGCAGTGGATGGGGGCGGGGGTTTGTCACTGTGTGAGGGACATAAATGATAAATGTCTAACTATTCTATTGTTTTGTGCACCTGAAACTAATAAAAAATGTTAAAAAATAAATAACTAATGTATTGATTTCTAAAAATAGGAGACAAAAATACAGCAAATTATAAACTTTGTAAAAAAAAAGAAGTGATCCCCCTGACTAGTACCCACCTTGCAGTATATATAGTTATCACCATATTATTGATTATATTCCCTATGTTTTACTTTACATCTCCAAGGGATGGATTTTTGAATCGATTGCCTAGAGATGCTTAAAATCATTGCCACAGTAAAAACCTATTTAGAGGGCCACATGTATTGAACGATCAAGTGCCAAAAAATTCTTTTTGTGAAGTGATAGATGATCTTCTGCTAGTGGGTTTTGTTGTATTTTTAATCTCATAATTATGATTTTGCTGCCAATTATTGTCCCTTAGTCAGAGGATTCTTAGAGAGTGGTAGGCAAGACAGAAACAGAAATGTCCGGGCAGCTGCTAGCCCTGAAGGGACTAACTCTGACTGAACGGGGCTTGTGGTTCTAGAGAGCCATCGAGACAGGTATGCGTCTGGGGCAGGAGGACACTCGTGCCTGTCCTCCCCATCCCTGTCTTACGATTTGTCCTCCTTCAGGTGAATGTGAAGAGGCCCATGAAGGATGAAACTCACTTTGAGGTGGTGGAGTCCGGCCGATACATCATTCTGCTGTTGAGCAAGGCGCTCTCTGTGGTCTGGGACCACCACCTGGGTATCTCCGTGATCCTGAAACAGACGTATCAGGTCCGTGGCCTTCTTCCACTTCTTTCTCATCTTGTCTATGACTCGTCGTTGGGACCTTCTTCAGCTTCCTCAGTAGCAGGAAGTAGACACTGCCCCTCCCACCATTTCGTGAGAGGGTGGGTGGTCATCTCATTGAGCCTCCCTCCCCATACAAATAAGACCATGGACTCAAGGGTAGCATTAGCCTCAGCTGTTTCCTGAGACTAGCTGCATATGGGAGGGCTGAGGGCCCCCCACTGCTGCAAACAGTTCCTTGACTGGCTTTGCTAGGCATGCAGTTTATATCCTCAAAAGAAGGAAGGAAAGATCAGGCAATAACTTTTCTTAAGGTTTCTTAACCTACAGAGACCAACCCATCATGCACAATATTATTAGAACACTGCAAAGTATTCCGGGTGAGCCATAGGCCAGTGTATTTTGAGAGCCATTTGTGAAACTGCTCATAACCTACTTTTGAGGAAGCTTACAGTATTTGTTTAGGTTTCAACAGCTTGCTGGGACTTCATTTTCTCTAACTGGCATGCATGTGACAAGTACTCTGTCTACTCTGGTGGCTGTTTCATCTCAGCAGGAGTGAGATGCCACAGAGTCTGAGAGCACTGTTCATTTTCAGCTTGTACTGAAGTGAGGCTGCACTGTCCTAGTGTCTCATGGTAGCACATTCAATTTCTCCAAAACATTAACTATTTGCTCATTTGTTTATTCAATAAATCCTTACTAAGCTCCTATTATGTGTCAATCACTGTCTTAGGCACTGTGGACACAGCAGGGAAAAAACTATCTCTATCTCTCTATCTCTCTATCTATGTATCTATATATCTATATCTGTATCTAGCTATATCTATATCTATCTATCCACATACACATATATGTACGTATATGCATATATATGTATCTTAACCCTTGTATTAGATTCCCATTGCTGCTATAACAAAGTATCACGCGCTTAATCCCTTAAAACAGCAGCACAAATTTATTATTCTCTGGTTCTGGGGGTCAGAAGTCTAAAATTGGCCAGCAGGGCTACGTTCCTTCTGGAAATGGTAAGGAAGAGTCCGTTTGTTTGCTTTTTCTAGCTTCTGGGGGCTGCCTGCATTCCTTGGCTCATGGCCCTATCCTCCATCCTCAAAATCAATACCATATCTCTATCACTCTCTGCTTCCCTCTGTCCCATCACTGTTCTCACTCTGACTCCTCCTGTGCCCCTTATAAGACCCTGTGATTACTGGGCCCAGCCAGATAATCCAGGACAATCTCCCCATCTCAACATCCTTAACCTAATTACACCCTAATCAGTTCCTTTTGCCACATATGATAACATAATCATGGTTCTGGGGATTAGAATGTGGATATCTTTGGGAGGGGGGGTGTAGTTTGGCCTACCACAACCCTGGTGGAGATCATATTCTAAAATAATATAGACATCATTTTAGGTTGGTTGATCTGATGATACCTGTTTGAAAAGGTCACATATGAGAGAGTCTTCAGGTAAGGCAGGGAGTGAGCCATGTAAATATCCGGGTGAGATATTTAGGCAGATGGGATGGCGTGTGCAAAGGCACTAGGGTAGATGATGTTTGGAGCGTTTGAGCAAGGAAGTCAGTGTGGTTGGAGAGAAGGGACTTGGGGCAAATGGTAATTAACAAGGGCAAGAAGGGGACAGGGGCCATACTGTGGGGGCAGTTAGGCCACATAAAGATCTTGGGCCTTTTGTCCAACTGTGAGAATATTCTTCTTACATGTTTCCCAGTAACGTATACCCATTGTACCAAACCAAATTCTCCATATGGAAACAAAATAGAATAAGTCACATCTCTTTGTCCCAAGACAGGGCTCCAACTATGTTGTAAGAGCATAGCACTTTTTCTTTCCCAGGCCAAATATTTCCAGTTCTTCCCATAGTTCTTATGTTATGGTTTCCATTCGTTCAGTAATTACTTGTTCAGGCCTTGTATACACTATGATAGGTGAGTACGGAGACTAATAAGATACTATATCAGGCTTGGTGGCATTTGGTGTCCATCAGAATCCTCACCAGCTTGTTTTGAACAGGCCGCAGTTCTCCAGGTAAGGGACTTACCTCTCCGTAGTAAAACAGGACAGAATGTTCTCTCCTCAGACCTTTCTGCTCTTGTTGATGTAATGTTGAAGCAGCTCCTCTCTCTGCTCAGACACTTACTGGGGAGGTGATGGTTTCTACTGGAGATACCAGGGCCAAGGCTGCCTAATTCCCACCTCTGCCCTTGGCTGACTATGGGTCACGGGCAGGTTGCCTCTCTTTGTGAATGACCTTTATTTCCTTAACTTTAAAATGGCGTCAGTGAGGACACCTGGGAAAAGGCCTTGGCAAGGATAAGGCTCTGCTAGTCAGCCTGCTCTCCTTCTGGGTCTCCGTCCTCGTTCCCTTGGTCCTCTTCTTCCGCAGACGAGCCTGCCTTCTTCGCTGTCGGATCCCTCTTTTCCTTGAATCAGAATTTGCCTTGAGGTTTGCAATGCTCACGATCTCAACTTATCCTTCAGGAGCAGGTATGTGGCCTCTGTGGGAATTTCGATGGCATCCAGAACAATGACTTCACCAGCAGCAACCTCCAAGTGGAGGAAGACCCTGTGGACTTTGGGAATTCCTGGAAAGTGAGCCCGCAATGTGCTGACACCGGGAAAGTACGTCTGGGGTCTCCATGTGGACCATGGGTGGTAGGTGGCTGGGCTCGGGAAGAGGGTCTCTGGGATCCTTCTGGGTTGACTGTTTTGGTCCATCTGGTCCCTAGGTGCCGCTGGACTCGTCTCCTGCCACCTGCCACAACAACATCATGAAGCAGACGATGGTGGATTCCTCCTGCAGGATCCTCACCAGTGACATCTTCCAGGACTGCAACAAGCTGGTGAGGGCCGTGGGGGTAACTGGAGGCAGGAGAGTGCCAAGGGTTGGTCAGTAGCTTGGACACTCAGAGTGCAAGCTTCTAATGGTGAATGCTGCCTTGGAAGGTTTGAAATGACCTGCATGGGGCACCTCTTTACTCCCTTTCTTGGCTTCAGGCTGGGAAACAGAAAGGGTAATTGACAGTGTATGAGGAAAGCAATGCCTCGTAAACCATTTTTCTTCTACACATAGTTCTTCTGGGCACCTGCCAATGCTTCTCTTCTCTCCCCAGTCGTGGGGTTTGTTCCCCATGTGTTATCTTGTCTTCAGCACTAGAGTCAGGGGTTTCATTTTCCAGTTACCCCACTATGTCTCCAGAGCTGAGCACCCCATCCTCTGCCCTCATAAATCCCTTTAGGCCCTAGGTCTTGTCTCACAGAAACCCTTTTCTGGTCTTAACTCCAGGGATTTTGAGCCCTCATTTTATGGCTTGTTTTTGTGTCTTTATCTCAAATGGTGGTTAGGAATTCCCCAAACGAGGTTAAATGCAACTTTCTCCCTGTCTCCATATGAATGTACATACACACATGTATTTGGATGTATACATAGGTATGTGTGACTACATATGTACACATACACATGCTCATGTACACACACACACACACACACACACACATGCATGCACGCTGCTCAGTGGCACCGCCAACATGGGTATGACTGGTTGAATACTTGTACTTCAGCTCTCTTTCTTTCCACCCAGTGATTTTTAGTCCCTGAGGACTCCAAAGGATACTCAGGAGTCTCTGGTTTGGTGGAAGAGTGAAGGCAGTGAGAGGAGTCATGGGAATCAGCATTGTTGGAAGGTCTTAGAAACAAAGACTCATTTAATATCTGAATTCGTTCCTATCACAACTACCCTGAAAAAGGCTGGTGTGTGTAGTGGCATGTTTGGGGGAAAGGGAAGGTGGGAAGGGGTTACTGTGACTGAACATGGGTGGTGGATGGGCTACCTCTTCATGTAGATTCGGAGTCCAGGAGTCCATACGCTGTCCTACTGTCCAGCATACCAGCTCATAGCACCCCAGGGAGGCAGCTTGAGTGGGTCCTGATGTATTTACTCTTTCTCTTTGCTGAATGGAGGCAAGGAAAGAGAGTGACCGGCATGTGTGTGCATTTGTGTTTATGTAAAAACACCCCAACACCCCTGAGGTTGGGAGTGGGTTATGGGAATGGATGGATGGGTGACTGAGCAGAGCAGGTAAGTGGATAGATGTATAGAAAGGAATGTTCTTTTGAAAAATTCTTAGGCACATCTACTCTATCAAAGATTGGCAAAAGTGCTTTATTCAAAGTTTCTTGCTGGAATACAGATTAGAAGCTAGGAATTCTGCCTTCTTTCCCACTCCCTCTTTGGCAACAATGAGCTGCACTTCTTCTGTCCTTGAGCCCCCTTTTCCCTACCATGAGCCCCAGAACATTCCCATCCAGACCAAGAGCCAGAGTGCCTAATCTGGTCCCACCCTGATGCTCCCTTGCAGGTGAACCCCGAGCCGTTCCTGGACGTTTGCATCTATGACACCTGCTCTTGTGAGTCCACTGGGGACTGTGCCTGCTTCTGCGACACCATTGCTGCCTACGCCCACGTGTGTGCCCAGCATGGCAAGGTGGTGACCTGGAGGACAGCCACACTGTGCCGTGAGTCCTGATAGCTCTCATGATCTCAGACACCCCCCTCCCAACCCTCATGTAGCTAGACTTTAAGACCTGTAACTGGGGTGCAGGAGGACATTTTCATGGGAGAGAAGGCAGAGCTATAGTATGGGGGTGGATGGCAGAGGGCTGAAGGGAGGTAAGACGTTGATGTGAGTGAGGAGGAACAGGGGACAGGAGACAGGGATGGAGGTCATGCATATGTAGAGACCCTTTTGCAGAAATTCTGGAAGAGGGAGAACAGGGAAAGGTGATGACGAGAAGAAGGAAGTCGCTATGTATCTTTAATTGGACACTAACATATTTGCTAATACAAGTGATCAGCTCATATATTTATGTAGAGTCTTCCTTCCTTGACTATAAGCAGCTGACTCTGTTTATATGGAAATCAGATTCAGAACCACTAGGTTCCTGGTTTAGATGCTTTCAAAGTCTGGAAGTGTCTAATATTGGTGACTCCTGTAGTTCTTTAGTTCCTCAATATAGTCCCCACCTCCTCCAATGCCATCACCACCACTGGTCTCAACGCCCTGTTTGGGGCCTTGGGTGCAGTCCTGGCTTCTCAGATTGTACAGGAATGCCTGTGTTTTAGTGATGACACCCATGTCTTCCGTCTACACAGCCCAGAGCTGCGAGGAGAGGAATCTCCAGGAGAACGGGTATGAGTGCGAGTGGCGCTATAACAGCTGTGCTCCAGCCTGTCCTGTCACATGCCAGCACCCTGAGCCGCTGGCGTGCCCTGTGCAGTGCGTGGAGGGCTGCCATGCACACTGCCCTCCAGGTAAGCCACCTGCCCCTGGGTGGGGACAGGCTGGAGGGATGGGCCAAGTTACCAGGAGAGGTGATTCCTTGTTCTACTTTGTCTCAGCCTTGCCCAGTGGGGTCCCATCCCCAGCCCTACAACCCTGGCTTCTGTTTCCAGGTGCCCTTTCATCAAAGCCAGGCCAGCGATGATTTTTGTCAAGTCGAGCTCCCGCACAATGCTTCTGTAGGCCTATTTATGGCCTCGTCATCTAGAACAGCACTTTGCTTGCTAATGGAACTCTCGCAGTGATGGGGAAGTCCTACTGAAATGTGGCTCGTGTGTCTGAGGAACAGATTTTTCAGTTTTATTTAGTATTAATTTAAATTTAAATCTAACTAGCCACATGTGGTTCCTGTCTACTGTCCTGGACTGCACAGATCTAGAATTATCAAATGTATCCTGTGGTGGAGTGGAAAGACCCTTGCAGATTGCTCATGCTGAGGCTTGGGGGCAGTGTGGTAGGGTGATGGAATCCCCCCGCCCAATTTTATGGAGGGAGAAATCAAGGCTTAGAGAGGGAAGGTTGCTCCCTAAGTGGTAAGGTGACCCATGGGGAGGCAGGCAGAGCTGGCTTCTGGGACAGGCCCTTTTAGTTAAAGGTGAGTCTTCCTGGTGGAAAAGGTGGGTCTTCACTTCTAACGAGAGGTTTGTTGTGCAGGGAAAATCCTGGATGAGCTTTTGCAGACCTGCATCAATCCCGAAGACTGCCCCGTGTGTGAGGTGGTTGGCCAGCGCTTAGCCCCTGGAAAGAAAATCACCTTGAGCCCCAGTGACCCTAAGCACTGCCAGACTTGGTAAAACCTGGTTTTTCAAGTGTGTTTTACTATCTCCTTTTTGGGCCTGCTCAGAGGTGTAGATTTGGGAAAAACTTCTTTGCTATGTGTATCGAGAGGTAGAATGTTTTTGTTTAGTTTGTTTCTCTGTCTCTAAGGACAGACTAGATTGCTTGCCCAGAAAATATCTCTTACCAGGGTTAGGCTTTTTAACTTCTTCTCGCTGAAGGAAGGGGGAGGTCTTTTATTGTCCCTGGTGGTCACATTGAGTCTGGGACAGGTATCTGTGAAAGTCAGGTTTCTTTTTTACTGGAGGTGGGGATGCAGGGGAGGAAAGAGAGGCAGACCCCTGACTCCTCAGTGCAGCATAGACACCTTGAGGCCACAGCCCAAGTCCCAGATCAGGGCTTTTATAATTGGGAGGGAAGACACTCATCAGTGAATAAACCCTGGGTTCTCACCTAATTGCCTCTGGGAACTGGTTTTTGGGGAGTAGAAGGAGTTTTAGAGTGAGAGCTGAGCTTTCTGAAGTCCTGCTCCTAAGTACGGAACATGTATTCAGAGGTTGATATATTCCACACCACTCCTTATGGGAACTTAAACTTGAGAACTTAAATTCACTGCGCATGGGGCTGTGGCCACAGCTGCCAGAGTCAGATCCCGCCGCCGCCATCTGTACAAACAAGAGTGAACACTGCCCGGGGTGAGTTTTCTAACAAACACAGGAAACTAGAAAGTATGTCACTCATGCACTGTTAACCAAGGATTGAAGCAATAAATCATGTGAACCACGAGGAAGTAGGAATGAACTTCCCAGTAAGACCCTGTGTGTCTACTCTCCCTAGGCTGAAACGGAGACTGTGAGGAATAAAGAATGGGGTGAGCCCAAAGCTGGCTTGGGGTTCAGGGCATGAGAGCGTAGAGCCATCTCTCTACCTCCCTTTGCTAGCACAGAGGGAGGGGCAGCTACCAGGGTACAGAACACAGCTTCAAACAGGCGTGGATAATAGTTCCAAAGTACCCTGGAAAATCACCTGGGAAGCAAGCCCTAGGGGACACTTCCCAGGGCTCAGGGCCCTGCTGCCCTCTTGGCCTTCCTGGGGGTGCTGAAGGCAAGTTGCCTCAAAGGCCAAGAGTTCATAGAGGAGAAGGTCCTAGCCTGGATGTCACTTGTGGTACCTTGCCACTTTCCAAGATATTGGTAAAAGAGAGAAGTGACTGGAAATTTGGATGGTAGTGTAGGAATCTGTATGGGGTGTAACTTCTCTGCTACAGATGCATGGTATGTGTTGGGGGTGGGCACAGGGCCTAGGCAGTCCCTGGCATGTTAGGTGCTCCCCAAATGTCCCTTGGAGGAAAGAATGAATGAGCCACTGTCTTTTCTCCTCTAACATCTTGGAGACCCCAATATACTACTCCCAAGTGCTTTGTTCTGTTAGATACAGCTGGGAGTTTGAATCCTTATTCATTTTTCCAAAATGTTTTTAGTCCAGTTTTTCCTTTCTTCCTTAAGGCCCAACATATTAAACACGATACAAAGCTCATACAGTTTAAATTCTGTTATTCTAAATACTGTAAAGCATTTATCTTCGATAGAACATTTACAAGCCCTGGTCAGTGTTAACACTTTAGAGCAATATTTGTCTTTGGAGATACGTACTTGGCAGAAAGTTTGGATTATAATTCAATATTTATACTGCTAGAGATATAGGTTGAAAAAAAATCAACCTGAACAGCTGGTGGATGGCATAGAAGCAAGAAAGATTCTTTTTCAAGTCCTATTGGGTTAAAGCTTTGGCTTCTAGAATCAAGGAAAGTCCTTGCTGTGTGTGTGTGTGTGTGTGTGTGTGTGTGTAGCAGTACTATTTGGGGACATATGTTAAAATGGTGTCTTGCTTGGGTGGAGAGTGATCTGTGGGAGCTCAGTGCCGCTGGGCCAGGCAGGCAGGTCTATGGGACTATGTATAATGGTTCTGAGCAGGCCTGAGAAGGGCTCTGAGCATCTTCCCAAACCATTTCTATGTCTCTCCCTCTGTTGTAGTCACTGCAATGGTGTTAACCTCACCTGTGAAGCCTGCGGGGAACTGGGAGGCCTAGAGGTGCCCCCCACAGAAGGCCCGGTGAGCCCTACCACGCAGTATGTGGAGGACACCCCGGAGCCGCCCCTGCATGACTTCTACTGCAGCAAGCTGCTGGACCTGGTCTTCCTGCTGGACGGCTCCTCCAAGCTGTCCGAGGCCGACTTCGAAGTGCTGAAGGTCTTTGTGGTGGGCATGATGGAGCGCCTGCACATCTCCCAGAAGCGCATCCGCGTGTCCGTGGTGGAGTACCACGACGGCTCCCATGCCTACATCGACCTCAGGGACCGGAAGCGGCCCTCCGAGCTGCGGCGCATTGCCAGCCAGGTGAAGTACGCGGGCAGCGCGGTGGCCTCCACCAGCGAGGTCCTCAAGTACACGCTCTTCCAAATCTTCAGCAAGGTCGACCGCCCCGAGGCCTCCCGCATCGCCCTGCTCCTGATGGCCAGCCAGGAGCCTCCAAAGTTGGCCCGGAACTTGGTCCGCTACGTCCAGGGCCTGAAGAAGAAGAAGGTCATTGTGGTCCCGGTAGGCATCGGGCCCCACATTAACCTCAAGCAGATCCGTCTCATCGAGAAGCAGGCCCCCGAGAATAAGGCCTTTGTGCTCAGCAGCGTGGATGAGCTGGAGCAACGAAGGGATGAGATTATTAGCTACCTCTGTGACCTTGCCCCTGAAGCTCCTGCCCCCACTCAGTTGCCTCCTATGGCACAAGTCACTGTGGGTCCGGAGCACTTGGGGGTTTCGACCCTGGGATCCAAGAGGAACTCCATGGTTCTGGACGTGGTGTTTGTTCTGGAAGGGTCGGATGCCATTGGTGAGGCCAACTTCAACAGGAGCAAGGAGTTCATGGAGGAGGTGATCCAGCGGATGGCTGTGGGCCAGGACAGCATCCATGTCACGGTGCTGCAGTATGCCTATGTGGTGACTGTGGAGTCCACCTTCCTCCAGGCGCAATCCAAGGCGGACGTCCTGCAGCGGGTCCGGGAGATCCGCTACCGGGGCGGTAACAGGACCAACACGGGACTGGCCCTGCAGTACCTGTCCGAGCACAGCTTCTTGGCCAGCCAGGGGGACCGGGAGCAGGCACCCAACCTGGTCTACATGGTCACAGCAAACCCTGCCTCTGATGAGATCAAGCGGATGCCTGGAGACATCCAGGTGGTGCCTATTGGAGTGGGCCCTCGCGCTGATGTGCAGGAGCTGGAGCGGATCGGCTGGCCCAATGCCCCGATCCTCATCCAGGACTTTGAGACGCTCCCCCGAGAAGCTCCTGATCTGGTGCTGCAGAGTTGCTGCTCTGGACAGGGGCTGCAGATCCCCACTCTCAGCCCTGCCCCAGGTATGCGGGGCCCTTGCACGGGTGCCAGGCTGGGGGTGACCTTGGTGGATATGAGACTCTTGGGGTCTAATCCTGGCTCCCCTGCTCAGTGCCTTTGGTCACATCCTGCCTTCAGATGTGCCTGTGTCCTCACCTCCCAGGCAGGGAGATGCATCTGTGATTCTTTATTGGGGAGGATCTTTTCTTGTAAATTCAAAGGTAATGTAAGTCTATGGTTGAAATTTCAACAATGCCAAAGATATAGAGTAAAAAATATGTCTTTATTACACAGACTTATCTCCACCTAACCCTACTCCCCAACTCAGAGGTAACCTGTTAAATTCGGTGGCCATCAGCTTTTTGACCACACTGGGTGGATACAATTATTCTAAGTAGCTGATATTCTTTGGGGCAAGTCCAGGAAGTTAGGTGACAGGTAGCAGGTTAAGTCCTCAGATTCTGGAGCCAGACTGCCTTAGTTTGAATCTCACCTCTGCCAGTTACTAACTGGGTAATTTTGGACAATTTTTGGCGTAACAGTTTTTGGGTAATTTTGGGCAAGTACCTCTGTATCAATCAGTCTCCTCATCTAAAATGGGGATAGTAATAGTACTTACAAAATGTTCAGAACAGTTCCTAGGGCATAGCAACTGCTCGAAAAACACTTGCCACCACTGCTGTGATTATTGTCTTCTTAACTGATACTAATGTCTGAACAATTCCTAGTTCACAAACATCTTTATTTGGTGTGTTTGGGACCATCCCAGAATAAGCCTTCTTTTAATGTCTCTCGATCCTCACACTTGTTATCAGTGCCTTTGTTTCTTTGTTCTTATTTTAATCAGAGCCACAGAGTTATTTAAATTCTTATGATATTTCTGCAGAGGAAAACAGTAATCGCATCATCTCATCTGATCTCAGAATGGTGTTTAGGCCAGAGTTTGTTTCCCACTATGATCATGACTGTGCCTGAGCAGTGACACAAGCACTAGGCAGTTATGATCGAGATACCGTATAGGCCTTACCTGCCCGTAAGACCCAAGAACACACAAGCTAATATCCCAGGGATTTGCTGCTACCCCGTTTCCGTTTGCCTTCTCCCTGTTTTGCCGCTCTGGTATTTCAGTCAATTCTAGAAGAGCTGCAGCCTCCTGTTAATGAGGGCGCAGATGCCTCTTGTTTTCCCTGGAGGCATTTAAACTGCCTTTGGGTGGCGCTAGAGTCCTCCCGATACCTCCAAACCTGGGGCACTCCTAGGTCCCTTCCCTTCTCCTTGGCTCCTGTTGCCATCGTGCTGGATCATGGAGCTACCGCCCCCTGGTGGTGCCACCTGGTCAGTGGTGCCCTGTAGGCCCGCCCACTGAACATGCGTGTCTGCTGCAGTGGCTGGTCCCCCTGCTGGCACGTGTACGCTCACCTTTCTGGTCTCTTTGCAGACTGCAGCCAGCCGCTGGATGTGGTCCTCCTCCTGGATGGCTCCTCTGGCTATCCAGCTTCTTACTTTGACGAAATGAAGAGTTTCGCCAAGGCTTTCATTTCAAAAGCCAATCTAGGTGAGTGGTGCACCTGCAGGAGCAGGTTAGAAAGAGGCTCTTTCTGTGGCTCCTCCTGCTCCAAAGGGTGATTTCTGTGTTTTCTTTCCTGTCAGGGCCACAGCTCGCACAGGTGTCAGTGCTGCAGTACGGAAGCATCACCACCATTGACGTGCCGTGGAATGTGGCCCAGGAGAAAGCCCACTTACTGAGCCTCGTGGACTTCATGCAGCGGGAGGGAGGCCCCAGCCAAATTGGTAACGTGGTAACATGGTGCCGTGGGCTGGGATGCAGGGTCTGGTCCTAATTCTTGGTATAAGTGACTGAGTGACCTCGGCTACTTTACTCCTTGGCCTGAGCTTTTTTTCTTGTAATGTGAGGGCCTGGATGTTCTTCCAGGTCTCGTCCAGATCTCACTTGTGTGTGAGACCCTCTCAGTCTCTGAATCATTCCATTTTTGTGACCTAAGGACCCACCTGGAGATAGGCTGCCCGGCTGGTTTCAGAAACACTATTTCCTGTAGTGAGGACTGACTTGGTGTGGCTTGTTCTCCCTGATCAGGGGAAGCTTTGGGCTTTGCTGTGCGATACATCACTTCGGAAGTCCATGGTGCCAGGCCTGCAGCCTCGAAGGCAGTGGTCATCCTGGTCACGGACGTCTCCACGGATTCAGTGTCCGCAGCAGCCGATGCCGCCAGATCCAACCGTAAGTAGCTAGTGTACAGTCCTGAGACTGTGCTAAACTGCTAGACGATTGGAAAAGGGCAGGCATGACTTTTGGATGTCCTGGCTGATTTTAAATGCTTAATACCCACAGGTGGCCTGGTTTCAAACAGTAGGAAATTGTCCGATCTCTGTAATATTTGGAAACCAAACAGTAATAAATGTGTGTGTATCTTTCATGTATCTGCAGGCTTTAGATTGTAACTTTTAATTGTTCCATATTTTCACCTTGTGTCCAGGAGTGGGTCATACCTCACACCTTTCCTTTTTAAAGTGGTATCCTTGGTCTCTCACCACTCTCCCCATGTCTGAGGCTACAGTGGTACATTATGGGGCCTGAGAACCATCAGGGACCTTCATGTGTTCAGAGCCTTTTTCCAGTACCAGCCTAATGGGCTTAGGGGGTGTGGGGTGGATAAGAGGCAAAAGCTGCTGCTTTAGGAAGGGGATGATACAGATGTGACCCACTCAGTGTCCCATAAGAACTTGTGCTGTAAATATCAACAGCACGTGAGCCAGGACAGGTATGGTAGTGCTGAGGGAGGGCTGGGTGAGTGGAATGACGTCACATCCATAGCCATCTGGAGAATTGTCCATCTTTCAGAATCCTGTTCTGGAATTGTCTTTTCTCTGATGACTTCCTGAGAGATGTTCACTCCTTTTTCTGCCCCACGTCTGAACTACTCAAAATGTGCAAATCACATTGTATTTATTTGTTACACATCTGTTTCTTGAAAAATGGGGGTTCTTTGAAGGCAAGGGCAAAATCTTGCTTATTTTTTGTATCATCTGTGCATGATGCACAAAGTAGGTGGCCATTTAATGTTTGTTGAATGAATGAATGTGACATGTTTATGAAATCTATGATTTTAGGGAAAAGGACCCAAAAGGGAAAGGATAGATATTTGACGACACAACCAGCTTAAAGAGCTGAAAAGTTGCTAGTGAAAAGTCAGCTCTAACTTTATGCAAATTGCAAATACCTAGAACTTTCTGGAGCACTAATTGGAAGAATTTCAGGATGGAGACTTTTCTTTTTTAGTATTAAGACTCCAAAGAAAGACTTTTACCAGGAAAGGAAGGAATTATGATCTAGAGGAAACATATGTGACCTAGGACAGTCATTTAACCATTCAAAGCCTCAGTTTTTCATCTGTAAACGGGCGTGCACATACTCTGGACTCAGCTCTGTGACATGCTCTCTGCTCTTCTTATACTCACCCCTTAGGTGGTCTCATTCAGTGTCATGGGTCTACATACATTTATACACCACTGACTTCAAAATTCCTATCTCCAGCTTGGATCTCTCACGTCAACTCATAATGTTCTAATAGGCAACTCAATATAAATTGAATTGCTGACTTTCACGCCCAAATCTCCTCCAACTGCAGTCTTCCCCATCTTAGAAACATGGCAATTCCATCTTTCCAGTTGCTCAGGTCCAAAACCTCAGCAGGCTTGATTCCTCTTTTTCTCTCATAGCCCCATCCAATCCATGGGTAACCTATAGCTCCATCTTCAAAGTATATTGAGAACCGCACCACGCCATACCACCTCCACCACATTGCCTGATCCAAGCCCCCATCCTCTCTCACCTGGGCTATTGTAATGTCTTTCTAACTGGAACCCCAGCTTCCACCCGTGCCCCTGGGGTTCATAATCAACACAGCAGCTGTAGCGACCCTTCAGCTCATGTCATTCCTCCAAAGTCTTGGCTGGCTTCCCGTTTCACTCAGAGAATATGTTAAATCCTTACCGTGGCCCATGAAGCTTTGCATGATCTGTGCCCACTCCCTCTCTTGTTTGCTCTGCTCCAGCCACCCCGGTGTATGCATCGTTCTTCTGCTCTGGGGCATTTGCAACTCGCCGTTCTCTCTGCTTGGGATATCCTCTCGGCCCATTCCATCCTTCCTTCAGGTCTCTGCTCAAATGTCTTCTCTTCACTGAACACTTCTCCAACCACCTTGAATGAAACGATACCTCCCACTCCTACCCCTGGGCACGCCCATCCCCTGTATCTCATTTTGAGTTTTCCTAAGCACTATCCATGTCTGAAATGCTCGATATTTACTTCTTTGTGTGTTTTTGTCTGTCTCTCCCCAGTGTAAGCTCCACGAGGGCAGGGACAGCATCTGCTTTGTTCACTTTATCCCCATTGCCTAGAATAGTACCTGACCCAGAGTAAGGAGCTCGTTTACATTTGTGGACTCACTGAATATCCTCCTCACAGGGTATATGTATGTGACCGGTCTGGAAGACATGAGGCTCTATAGAGAGGTTGGCTATAGCTTCAGGCCAGTCCATTTTGAGCCCACCTGACCACAGCAGGCTGACACCGACCCTTTCTTGTTCCTCTGCTAACTCTAGGAGTGACAGTGTTCCCCATTGGAATTGGGGATCGGTATGACGTGGCCCAGCTGAGGGCCTTAGCAGGCCCAGATGCCAGCTCCAATGTGGTGCACCTCCAGCGAATCGAAGACCTCCCCATTATCGTCACCCTGGGCAATTCCTTCCTCCACAAGCTGTGCTCTGGTGAGTCTTGTAATATCTTTCCACCCTCCTCAAAAAACAAAAACAACAAAACCCATTCTAGAGACCTGAGGGCACCCATGCACAAGATTTGGCCTAGAAGGAAGATTGTTATATAGACCAGGATCGTTAAGTCTCTGCTCATGGAAAATCTGTACTAAAACCTCCAAGGGGCTACCAGAAAGCTCTCTGTGTATAGCCCTCCTTCCATCCTAACTGTCCCTCTAAACTTTGGCAGAGAAAGCCCATGCTTACTTATGCACAGGGATCTTGGCCAAAGACGTGGAAGACGAAGGAGCGAACCCCACCATCTGCAGAGAGCGTGGTCTTGTTCCCCATGCCCTATACTCACCCTCAGCATGACTGTAAAAGGCTTTAGAAACACAGTAACATAGACTCTAATAGCAAAGCACCATAGTTGAAGTTGCCTTCAGGTGAGAAGATTTTTTTTTTTAACCCGCTTTGATGTATTTTCCTAATGTAATTAGTGGTGAGTCAAAACCAACTACAGAGTTATTGTCCTTCCCTCCTGGTGGAAATCTTCAAGACCTCTTTCAAATTTTCAGGGTCTTGCCTCATTTCCTCCCTACTCCCCCCACTAGGCACTGATCTACGTATGAAAAAGGAAAAGGAGATACTGATGGTGAAAAGCTTTGTGAACCTTAGTTATTGCCATATTGTCACAGTTGTTGTCATAATTATTAATAACCACAAAGCCTGCTTGAAAAACCACCTGTATCTGATGTGTCTGGATCCTTACTGGTAAACTCTCTCAGATTCTTTTCAAAGTTAAGTTGAATTCAAGGACTAGCCCAGGCAGCCCAAGCAGACATTGTGAATGGCTTAGAATTTCTGTGTGATGGGTGCGAACTCAGATCTTACTTGTGTCTGTTTCAGGGTTCGTTAGAGTCTGCATGGATGAGGATGGGAATGAGAAGAGGGTAAGTTCCCTTCTGTTGACTTTGAAAGAAAGATAAAAATGCATATTTGGGGCCCTTGTTCCTCCCGGTTAACTTTTCTGCTTTTGGTTTTGGTCCAGTTTTTCTTATCGTCATATCCTGTTTTTTTTTTTTTGTTTGTTTTTTGTTTTTTGTTTTGTTTTGTTTTGGAAGTGGGGAGGGTAGGGATACACCTGTGAATCTTATGTTCTGCATCCTGTCTCCTTGCCATTTAGGCACATGTCTAAGTTCTAGTTTCTATGTCCTGAGAGTGGGGTCAATGGCCTGGTAGATGGCCTTAGAGTTAGAGTGCCTCATTCTATGCCCTGCCTAGATCTGTTTCTTCCTTCTGCAGCCGGGGGACATCTGGACCTTACCTGATCAGTGCCACACAGTGACTTGCCTGCCAGATGGCCAGACCTTGCTGAAGAGTCATCGGGTCAACTGTGATCGGGGGCCCAGGCCTTCATGCCCCAATAGCCAGTCCCCTGTCAAGGTGGAAGAGACCTGTGGCTGCCGCTGGACCTGCCCCTGTGAGTCCTTTGCTTCACCAGCCTGCACAGTGTTAAAGGGGCAGTGCTTTTAGCTTGGCTGTGCAGAAAGGTAGACCAGAACCTGACAGCCCAGAAGCATCCTTTACCTCCTCACCACACACGCCTTTACCCAGTGCTGCCTTAACCCATGATTCCTCCCACTCGTGTCCTCTGGACATGTTTTTATTCAGGCCCTAGGATCCCTGTTTTCTTCCTGCGTCTTTAGAGGGCACTTCCCCAGATTATGCATAACCAGAAGGAAGAACTGATTTTCTGAGTTCAGTGCTCAGCTTGGCTGTTGGCAAGTCAACCTTTGGGAATCTATGCAATGGAAGTATAGCAGTGAGAAAGACGCTCCCAGAATCCTCTCCAGTCACACCTATAGCTGTATGGGAGTTGGGTGTAATGCTCTATCATCACAGTGGCCTGGTTTAGGAGGAGGACATACTTAACTCCACCTCCTACAAACCTGTGGAGAGCGTTTATCCATGGGGGTGTTAGCCCTCTGTCTCATGGTTGGGAGAAATGATAATCTTTACTCTGCAGTGGATAGGTCATCATCATTATTATGTTGAACAGACACAACTTGTAGGATGCAATAAAAACTCTGTTTTCTATCTGACTCTCCCTTTAGACTGTATTTAGCAGGATACGTTTTCTCCCTGGACTGGATAAATACTACCAGACTTCGTGTTTCTTCTGTTTATCCATAAAGAGTTCAATGGTCACTTTCAATCAGAAAACTAAGTCTTAGTTTGGTAATTAGATGCCCACTCTTGTGTAATAATCAAAGCCTTGACCTTGAGTTAGAGTTCAAACACCTCCCTAATTCCAGTTTGGGCTGCGTGCATCTGGGAAAGGGGTGAGGTCAGCTTATCTCCCAGCGTGGAGCGTGGAAAGAGGGGAATTGGAAGGAGGTTCAGAAGGTTCTTACGTGACTGGTGCTTCTGTGAGGCTCTGCACGCTCTGGCCCGGTGGGTGTTTAAAGCAGCTGCTGATTCTTGCTCGCTCTCTTGAAGATTTCTTAAGAGGCTTCCTTGTTGTATTCCTCTGATACTCAATCTTGGGGGCCAAGAAGTAGTCTATTTCCTTTAGCTGGCTGTTGCTTCTTTCTGCTACTCTCGTTTTTTTTTACATTAAACCCATCATAGACTCTCTCTCTGTTGGGGTCCTGCTTGTCCTATAGCTGAAGTGCTCTTAGATCACATTTAGAACAACCCCAGGCCATCATCTCTTCTGCAATTCTCAGATCTGGTCTCTAGGACTCATGCACCTTTGTCTCACCGTTGGAGTGAAGTGCACCTAATTCCCCAAACAGTAAAGGCCACCTCTGGCCAATGGCAATAGTTCCTCTCTTTTAGATTCTTCAGGTATCTAAAGAATCTGAAGAATCTGTCGGACACTGGTTCAGTGTTCCCCATAACTGCATGGAACATAAACCCATGACTGGGAGTGGCCTCCTGAAAGTCCTGCTCCCTAGGCTTGGGTGTCCCATTTGTTCCTGGTGGGGCATGTGGGGATGTGAGACTCACAACACAGTAGCAGCTCTCTTCAAATAAATTTCTTCTTAAATCCAATCCAACAATAACCCTCTGACTTTTTATATCCTTGAAATGAGTAAAGGGCTTTAAGAGTGATAAAATTAGATTTTGGTTATTTTTTTGAAAAACATTTTTAAACTTCTTGTTTTGAATAATTTCAGACTTATAAAAAAGTTGTATAAATAGTACAAAGAATTCCTGAGTACCTTCACCCAGATTGTAATATCTTATGTAATCACAGTATAATGATCAATCAGGAAATTAACATCAATAAAATACTATTATCTTATTCAGGTTTGGCCAGTTGTTCCACTAAAGTCCTTTTTTTCAGGTGCAGGATCCAACCAGAATCACATATTACATTTAATTGTCATGTCTCCCTAGTCTCCCTAAATCTGCAACAATTCCTTAGTATTTCTTTGATTTTTATGACCTTGATGTTTTAAAGAATTCTGGCTAGTAATTTTGCAGAATGTTCCTCAATTTGGGTTAAATTCAGTTATACATTTTGTCAAGAATACCCCGGAAGACATACCGTTGTCTTCTTTGGTGTTTCAGGAGGAGGCACATGATAGTCACTTTGTCCCATTACCAGTTTGATCACGTGGTTAAGAGGGTGTACGCCAGCTTTCTTCACTGTAAAGTTACTATTTTCCTCTGTGCAGTTAATAGTTGTCATGTGCAGAGATACTTTGCAACTATGGAAATGTACTTTTCCCCACTACATTTAACATGCACTGACACCAACTAGTGATTTTCAATTCCTATCATCCCTTTCACATTTATTAGTTGGAGTCCTATTGAAAGGAAGAGCTTTTTCTTCTCTGTCATTTATTAATTTAATTAATTATTTGTATCAATATGCACTTATGAGTTCTTATTTTATTCTATGGGATAAATGACATACTCACATTATTTATTTTCTTCCTCAAATGGTCCCAGACTTGGCAAGTCCTTTCAACTGGGCTCTTGTATCCTGTTGACATGTCCGCATTCCTTCCTTTCTCAGACAGAAGCCTAGCTCTTAGTATCCACAATATGTTTATATATTGGTTTAATCCCAGAATACACAGAAAGTAGTTTCGGAGTTACTAACCAATACTTTTATAAAAAACAGATCTCCTAACTAGAGTACAATATTTGTGTACAATTCTTTCTGTATTTAGTCTTTGAGTATATAGTAAAGTTTTTTTCCAAAGTTATTTAGGTTGCCCCCCTCCCTTCAGTGTAGTTAGGCTATTCATTATCATTAGTTGAATTTGTTTCTGTTTATATTCCATTTTGGATTTCCCTCATTTTCATCCTTGCTGATTTTATTTATTTGTTTTTGGTTTGTGAAGCATTAACATGGTTCTAAATTTCAGAATAGTACAGAAAGGTGGACTGACAGTCCTTGACTTACAATGGTTTGACTTAATGATTTTTTGACTTTACAATGGTGTAAAAGCAATAAGCAGTCAGTAGAAACTGTACTTTGAATTTTGAACTTTGATGATTTCCGGGCTAGTGACATGAGGTACATATTCCACCGTGATGGCAGTGCAGTGAGCTGCAGCTCCCAGTCAGGCACTCCGTCACAAGGGGGAGCAACCAATACTCTATGGTCTATTCATTGTATTAGATGATTTTGCCCAACTGTAGGCTAATGTAAGTGTTCTGAGCACGTTTAAGGTAGACTAAGCTGAGATATGATGTTCGGTATGTTTGGTGTATTAAATGTGTTTTTGACTTAGGATATTTTCAATTTACAATAGGTTTATTGGGATGTAACCCCATCGTAAATCGGGGAACATCTGTACTCAGAAGTGTCACTCCTCTCTGTCTCCCATCCTTTATACTCATTCCAACCTATTATTTTCTGGAGGTAACCAATTTTATTAATTTCTGATTTATCCTTCTTTACAAATGACCTTTGCCTTTTTTAATTAAAAATATATTCTGAAAATCCTCCCTATTAGTTCAAAGGGAGTAGAGGAGATAAGAGATGGTCACAGAAATAAAGTAATTTATCCAAGGTCACAGTGCAAACAAGGGGTGGAACAGAATTCAACCCTGAGTTTCTCTGGCTCTAAAGTAACCATTACATGGTTATGGTTTATCTCATGATGGGCAGAGCCATTCTCATTAACTTGCCATTTGTGAGCTAACACCATTTTTTTGCCTTGTGGCTTATTAGATTCTCCTGGCATTCATTTGGGTCTGGACCACTTAAAATCTGACAATATTCATAGCTGGAGTATTTGGGATCACTTGCAGTATGGATGTCAATAGGCCAGTTGCATTCAGTGCAGTCACTTGGAAATGACTGCCTACTCAGGGACTTGGGGGATTTTTGAGTGGAAGAACTCTTGGAGAGGCTGCTCAGCTCTGACAGATGGTGCATCCAGACCCATCATTTGTCAGTGGCTGTGCTGCCTTGATATACACGTCATTCACGCCTGTAGAGATTGCCCAGGCCTGGGTGTGAGTGCTTCATTTATGTCCTCTTTCTTTAAAAAATTTTTTTTTAAAAAATTGGGGAATATTGGGGAACAGTGTGTTTCTCCAGGGCCCATCAACTCCAAGCCATTGTCCTTCAATCTAGTTGTGGAGGGCGCAGCTCAGCTCTAAGTTCAGTCACCATTTTCAATCTTAGTTGCAGGGGGCGCACAGCCCACCATCCCATGTGGGAATTGAACTGGCAACCTTGTTGTTGAGAGCTCACGCTCTAACCAATTGAGCCATCTGGCCGCCCCACACAATCAGCTTTTGAATCACGTATGACAGTGGTGCCTTCCATGGGGGAATTTTTAATGAATCATCTTATATAAATGAAAAGTATTCCCAAATGGTGTTTTAATAGGAACCTTGAGAATTTGCTGATTATGTGAATGAATCAGTGGCAAGTTAGGTAGTGCTGAGACCCAACCATTTGTTTTGGCTTCAGAAATATTTCTCTTGTGCGATCTCCTAAGGAATCAAGTCAACATGACCACTTGTACCATTAGTCACTTGGCAGCTGAAAGGTCACATGTGTCTTGAGGTGAACTTTCTTTACAATGAGATCGTGAGCTCATGGTTTGCTTAGCTTCTCATGATTTCAGTGAGTTATTACACCCCTAAAATTTAACTTTGTTTCCTGGGCCAAGGCATCCCTGTAGAATAGAGCATTCACCGCACATTAAAATTTTTTGGAAGTGTGGTTCTATAATTTGCCACATTTTAATGTAGTACTTGTCTTTCTAAGTCTTCTCTAGGAAAATACTTAATGTGTTTCTTACCTAAGCCACTCTACCTCTCAGAATCTGTTTCCTAATCTGTGGAAAGGAAGAATTAGATTATAGGACCTCAAAGGGCCTATTCAGCTCTCAATTCTATTTATCTATGTGCAACTTGGTAACACTGCCTCTTTGCATGTCTGGGAGTTTGCATATGTCACATCCCTCCTTTGTTCTCCCCTGTCCAGGTGTGTGCACGGGCAGCTCTACACGGCACATCGTGACCTTCGATGGGCAGAATTTCAACCTGACTGGCAGCTGTTCATATGTTCTATTTCAAAACAAGGAGCAGGATCTGGAAGTGATTCTCCATAATGGTGCCTGCAGCCCTGGGACTAGGCAGGCCTGCATGAAGTCCATCGAGGTGAAGCATAACGGCCTTTCTGTTGAGCTCCACAGTGACATGGAGGTGAGAGCTGCTTTCTGTGGGTCCCCTGGCAAGGCAGCAGCAGAAACTTGGGGAAGCCACGTGGACCTGGTGGCAATTGGTTTTAGCTGGTGCTCCTGTTAGGGACTCAGCTGTCTTAGGAGGGGCTTATTGCCATCTCCCTTGTTTTCGTGTGATTTCACGTTGTTCTGGGCCCAGATTTGGGACCAATCTTATGTAGCATTAAATTGTGAATTTAGTGCTAGTTTCTGGCACTGGTAGAAAATTGGGGTTGACGCCAGTACTGTTTACCCAGCAGGCATTATGAGTCCTGTGCCTGGAGCCTGTGAGCTTTCCAAAGGAAAATATTTTGTGCCTGATTTAGGGCCTTTGGAAATACTATTTAGGGCCTAAACATGATGTATGGCTCCAAAATTCGAAAAGAAAACTGCAAAACTGATTTAAATAAATGTTTGATTAAATGTTTACAAAAGGTTATATTATGCCAACTCCTTTACCTGTTTGTTTAGAAATCATAAATATTTCATTATGTGAAAACAGCTTATAGATTAGATCTCATTTTGCAAGAATTCTTGAATATGCACAGTAATTGCTGAACACCATAGCTAGTTATATATTAAGTAACTCAGAGCCAAAACTTTTAAAATTAAAAGGAGAAAAAGCCTTCTGAAATATTTGCAGTAAAAAATTATATTTATTGTGAGATGTGAGTACATCTTAATATGTTTGATATGATGTGTGGTGGGGCCTCCAAAGAGCGTCTATTGACATAACAAAACAAAAACAAAAAAAAAAAGAAGAAGAAGAAGAAGAAAAAGAAAACAATAAAGAAAGTAAAAGACTTAGAAATGTCCTGTTAGATGTTTCTAGAGACACTCATCTGATGAGCTGGCAAATGGCAGCTTTCCTAGCCTATCCTGAAAGAGTCATCCTCCTCTGTGGTGTGCACAGAGACTCAAGGTTCCAAGTGCATTTTAACCCCTAGGCTTTCAAGTTCCAGGTGTATGACTCTCTGTACAATATTGCAGTGTGTTCTTCTGCCAAGCTCTGCAAAGCTCCTTTACCTTAGAAGAGCTGCTGATGAATATAAGGGTTTGTGGGTAACACTGGAGTTGAGCGTGGTGTATGTTGGGGACTGTCAGTAACTTCAGGAAGGAGCTAAGAGTGAAATTCAAGGATTGCTTATTGCTGTGATGACTGATGAGTCATTTTATTCTTTGGGCAGGTGGGGGTGAATGGGAGACTGGTCTCTGTCCCTTACATGGGTGGGGACATGGAAATCAACATCTACGGTGCCATAATGTATGAGATCAGATTCAATCATCTTGGCCACATCTTCACATTTACTCCACAAATCAACGAGTTCCAGCTGCAGCTTAGCCCCAAGACCTTTGCTTCAAAGATGTATGGTCTCTGTGGTAAGAACATCTTCTCGATTCTCCCCCTTTTATATTTACAAACCTTCATTGCTCTGCTCTCAGGATTCTTGGATACTTATGTTTGTGGGTCTTGTAGCAAGATTCAGATGCTGGTGGGGATGGAGAATGACCAGGTTTCTGGCATCAATGTGTTGGCGCCCACAGCTAGTAACCTAGCTTTCCTGGTTTCTCCAGGGATCTGTGATGAGAATGGAGCCAATGACTTCATGCTGAGGGATGGCACGGTCACCACAGACTGGAAAACGCTCATCCAAGAATGGACTGTGCACCAGCCGGGGAAGACATGCCAGACCATTCCTGAGGAGCAGTGTCCTGTCTCCAGCGGCTCCCACTGCCAGGTCCTCCTCTCAGCACTGTTTGCTGAGTGCCACAAGGTCCTTGCTCCATCCACATTTCATGCCATCTGCCAGCAGGACAGTTGCCACCAGGAGCAAGTGTGTGATGTGATTGCCTCTTATGCTCACCTCTGTCGGACCAATGGGATCTGTGTTGACTGGAGGACAGATGATTTCTGTGGTGAGTGTCCATTAAGTACCCCTAAAAATTGTGAATACCAACTAATTTTGGGCTTGCTCAACTTCTCTGGGACTCAAAGACCAGAGAAGTTATCTTTGTTATCTCTGGATAACAAAGACCAAAATCCTGCATTTCTTATTACCTAGGATTCCAGTTAGGATCAAATAAGATGGTAGATGTATAAGCAATTTGAATGTAGAATTTCTGCGTAAAGGAAAGCATGATCATTTCTATTAGTATTTCTAGTATTCAGAAAAATATGACTTTAATGTATTATATATATACGGGTATCAGCAAAGTACAGAATACCCAGTCACATTGAATTTGAAATTCTACCAAGCTTTAGCAAAGCCTTCCAGAGTAGGTCATGCTTAAGCAGGATTTTGAACTGTGAGTGGAATTGTGTCATTTGAATACCAAGAAGCTGCTTACTTTCAAATACCACAGGATTGCTAGTGTGGGTATCTTCACGTGGCATTTATTTCTCTTTTGACATGTAGAGGATAGCAAAATGAATCAGATATACCTCCTGCCTTCAGAGGGCGCTGGAGTGTAAAACACGCTCAACTTCAACATTCTCAATTATCAACTCTAATCCCTTACCCTTTCTTTGGGGAAATCAATATGGACAAGAATCTTGGAGTCTCAGAGTTTGTCATCATAGAGCCCTCAGGAGCTCTAACCTGGGCCTAGAGGACTTGGGCATCCTAGTCCCAGCTCAGCTGGTGATGGCCTATTCTCTTAGTCTTTCTGGATCTCAATTTCTGCATCTTAGAATGAGATAGTTGAACTAGACAACGCCTAGTTTCTTTTGAGCTCTGGTTTTCTGAGTGGATGTGGACCATACTGCCTCCTTTCAATCTGCCTACAGATCAAGGGGCAAATTTTAGTTTCAGAGTTACTGAGAGCACCTTCTCTGCTTATGAATTCCTTTGTCTACCTCCTGGCTATTTATCGTGAATATATAGGAAAACCCTTGGTGCTCTAAATCCTTAGAGACCTTCTCTGCCACCTGTTTTGGTACCATCATAACACGAGGAAGGGGTTGAGCAGGGCCAGAGTGGGAGAAGTGAATCACCTTGTAGCTTCTCTCCCAAGGCAACTCTTCATAGCTGTGGATTCCTTATTTCATTTTAAGAGGACTTTTTAAGCATTAGATGTACATGTATTCAAAAGAAAGAACCACAAAACTTCCTAAGGGCACACAGGTTTATATCATCAGTTAGGATTAAATTTGGCTGCAAATAACAGAGAAATAAAATTCTGTCACACAGCCTATCAGAAGGAAGTGGTTTTAGCTGTTTTGGGGCCTTAAACTGGATTCTAGCTTTTTGATCTGGCCTCACTTGGGTGTGTTGTTCCTCATGATTTAAGATAGACCTCTAGTTGTCATATCCAGCTTCCAAGAAGCAACGTGGGGGAAAGATGGAAAAGTTGTCTTTTTAAAAAGGTTCCTGGAGGCTGCTGTAGGATTCTATACTTCCTCTTGCAGTTCATTGGTCAGAACTTTGTCACATGACTACATTTAGTTGTAAGGGGACTGGGAAATGTAGTTTTTATCCTGGGTGATCATATGCCCAGCTTAAAGGTCCGTTTCTTTGGAAGATGGGGAGAATGACAATTGGTAGAAACTAGCCATCTCTACCCTAGCAAATTTGTCAGATTATTAGCCACCTTGAATTAGCTGTGCTTCTGTTTCCCTCCGGTTGGTATGAGCCATCTAGAGTGACCACCTTCTCCATCTGCAGCTATGTCGTGCCCGCCATCCCTGGTGTACAACCACTGTGAACACGACTGCCCCCGGCACTGCGAGGGCAACTCGAGCTCCTGTGGAGACCATCCCTCCGAAGGCTGCTTCTGCCCCCCACACCAAGTCATGCTGGAAGGTAGCTGTGTCCCTGCAGAGGCCTGTACCCAGTGTGTTGGTGAGGATGGAGTCCAGCACCAGGTAGGAGCCCAGGCCTCTTAGCTCCCATGAGGCTGCTTCTCTCTGGGGTCGGTAGGATGAAGTGTTCACCAGGGATTAGCCCCTTCTGACTTTGGCAGCAGGGGTCAACTCATAAGAGGGTCATTGAAGGATAGGGAAGCAGTATGACACCGTGGCTTTGGAGTCAGATCTTGGTTCAAATCCTGAGTATGTCATGTATTGCTATGTGATCAAATACCAAACTGTTAATAACACTGTTCACAATACATTACTACCACTACTACTTTTATCATTATATTCATGTAAGTAGACTACTATAGGCATCCAGGAGGGGATGGGAAAATAATATTTCATATGGTGATGTCTACCACTATTAAGATACACATATATTATGTACTGTGCATTGTACTGAGTATTGTATTTCATTATCTCAACTTTTTTCAGAGTTGTGTTTACAAGATATTAAGTTACCTGTGGTCAAGAGTGTTTAAAGAACACTAGTTAAACACGTTTCTTTATTGCAGTACTCTTTAGAGGTTTTAATGTACTAATGTGTGTTACCAATATTTAAGAGGGTTTTTGCTTCGTATTTGACGGTGGAACTTGTACCTGTGATGGATGAGCGAGTATGTGTGCATGCATGTGTGCATGTGCTCACACAGCATGCCCTTGGGCTAGGATTCCACAGAACACACTGGATATCTTGCATCATCTCATAAATAATCACAAAACCTCTATGAGAAAACTAAGGCTTAGCGAGCTTAGGACCTTGCCCACGGGCAGTTTGTAAGTGATGGAGTTGGGAGCTGGACTCAGAATTGGAAGCTATGTCTGACTGCAAAGAGTTTGCTCTTTCTGTTATATGAAATTGCACTTTTGCTAGGTCTTTTTTGGGCTAATTTGCTTGGAAGTCATCAATTCTTTTATACCTGTAGGAGTTATTGAGCACATTTTGAAAGGAGCCTCTCCCATTTTGTTCTAAGATGGCAGTCATATGAAGCAGCTGCCTGTACCACAGTGTTACCCAAATGACTGGACAAAACCCCACACTCTTCTCCCTGATTTGCACAGCTCCTGGACTCCCGCTGGGCTCCAGCGATGTGTACCATTTATAGGTGGTGCTAGCACCCAGTAGTAGTTTCAGTTTGCTGGTAGTGGTAAGATACTCTCAGAGGAAGGCAGATATGGCCTCTACCCTCTTCCTTGGAGTTCTGTGATGAGTCAGCTCAAGTTTGCAAAGTGTTTTGGCTCCATGAGTGTCAGCTGCCTGCAGGGTGTCGAAAGCAGGAAACTTGTGAATTTTATCTTAGTGTCTCTATCCGTCTTTCCTTCATTCCTCCTGTCTGTCTGAGTCTATTTCCCCTTTCACTGTTCCCTCATCTTCAGTTCCACACATTGGAATATGCATTCGAGTCATATAAAAATGCTTCCAAATAGAGCTATATTTTTGACATAGAAACAGTCTTATAAATACATTTTAATATTAAGTCACATAAAATTAGTTAATCAAAAACCATGGAGGAAACACAGCCAGTTTTAGTTATTTTAGTTGTTTTAGATGGATGAAAACAAATATCTCATTCCAGCCACCTGCAACTGCAGATTTTGCTTTCAAGCCAGAGTAAGAATAAAAATCTAATATAAAGAATATTTCCATTAAATGATTTTTTTTTTTAAACTGAAAAATAAAGCCTAAAAAGCTTTTCTTCAGGGAAATAAAGCAGGGTATAAATCTCTTGTGGTAACTTTGGAAGGGCAAAATATTTACCAGTTTCCATAGCTCTTGTTTATTTTACTAAGTGCACGCTAATGATGTGAGCCTTTGTAGCCGGCTCAGAAGGGATCCAGAGCTGTGTACTGGCTGTCCGTCTCTCAGTGTTGGCGGGTAGAGGGGTGCTGTGCCGGGCAAGCACTGCTCAGCTCAGCAAGAGCTGTCTCCCTCACCCAGAAGCCTAGTGCCTGGAGCCTCCCTTTCTTCTCTGGTCTCTGATATTCTGGAACTGGCTCAGTGCTTATATGTTTCATTTGCATCTTCCCTCAAATCCTCAGCTGTGGAGCACGATGCCTTGCATATGTCCCTTCTCCGACCTTGGGCTTTGGGCTCTGACTACCATGTTCTCTATAGGCAGCTCTTTTGTCATCTTGATTTAATCTTTAATACGAGCCAGCTCTTAAACCTGTTCTCCTGTCTGAGGAATAGTCACACCCTGGTCCTGCTACCTAGTGGGTGACAGGGCGGCCTGGAATTAGCCTGTGCTGATGCAGGGGCGCCATCTGCTGGCCTACTTGCTGCATAACCCGGCATGTTAGGCCCCTGTAGAGCAGACCACTGGTGCTTTCAGAAGCTTAGCCTTAGCTAAAAACGGCTTTTTCAGGGGTCTTAGCTTCTGTCCCCTGCCTAGCGTGGGCCTCATTAAAGCTTCCTGGGAAAATGGAAATCCCTGGAGGAGAAGGTTTAGCACTTGTTTTGTCATCTATTGTGGTGTTACCCACTCAGGATAATTGGAAAGTTGTATTATTTATTCTTAAATTTAGATATCTGAAAGTCTACAAAAAAGACACTCTTTTAAAAGTCTCTTTAAAAAGAGAAAAAAAAAGCCCAAAACATATGAAAACTATGACCCTCTCCTTTCAGATGAGAATCATAGTTTTAATATGTTTTGGGCATCACTTTTGCCTTTTGAAAGTCTAAATATAGCCCCCCCGGCCCTCCTCCCCCAAATTTGCCATTTTCTTGGCGTCACCATCAGTGTAAAAGAGCAGGAAAGAGGCAGGGCAGAGGCCTGAGGAAATGTGAGACGTCTCCCCAACCCTGCCAGTCTCGCTGATCCTACCTCCTCTGAGGCCAGTACCCTGGGCCCCTCCCTGGGTCTTCCCAGCCCCTTGGAGGAACGCTGGAATAACAGCTCCTGCAGCCTATCTTCTGGTTTCCTGTTCCTGGTCCCTCCCTTCTCCATCTTGCTGCCTTCTCCCTGTGGGCCCTTATTTAACACTCTTCTCTCGGAGGCAGGGTCCTGCTTACAAAGCTCAGGGCTGCACCCCACCTCCCAAGTTAAGCACAACCTCCCCAAGAAGACAGGGAAGGCCTCTACCATTGTCCCCTTGCCCACAGGGACACTCCTTCCTCTGTTCACCACCTGGAATTCCTTCTCCTGTCCCATGAGCCCAGGCCCTTCCTGCCCTTCACGGGCGCACCTTCAGGAGGGCTCTCTCAGCACCCTAGCCCTGGCGAACTTTCTTCATCCTCCTGTGGCCCTTTTATTTTTTCATTTTAAAAAACAGTTTTATGGAGGTATAGTGTACATATAATAAGCAGCACCTATTTAAAGTGTACAGTTTGATGAATTTTGACATATGCATACTCCTGTAAAACCACCACCGCTATGAGGACAATGAATATTCCCATCACCCTCAAAAATTTCCGTATGTCCCTTTTTAATACCCCCCCCGCCCCGTCCCCATATCCCATACCCAGGCAACCACTGGTCTGCTTTCTGTCATTATAGATTCGTATACATTATATGGAATTTTATATAAATAGAATCATGTAGTATACACTCCTTTTTGGCCTGGCTTCTTTCACTCAGCATAATGCTTTTGAGATCCATCCATCCATCCCTCCGTATGTGTTGTATGTTTTGATGGTTTGTTTTTATGGCTGAGTAGTATTCCATGGTGTGGATGTATCACAATTTATTTATTTCATTCAACTTTTCACGGAATCTTATTTCCTCAACTTGACTGTCAGCCATTCAAGGGCTGTGACAGTGTGTATTCAGTGCCTGTCACTCCCACAGCCCCAGCACTGTGACCCACTGTGACTAACGACATGAGGCAGGTGTAGCACAGAGAGCACATGGTATCTGGGGGCAGAATGCCAGGTTCAAATCCTGGATGTGCCACGTGGACACGTCTCTTCTCTGGGCCTCAATATCATCACTTGTACAGGTAGATAATAAGAGGACTTACCTGATGGGGTTATTCTAAGAAATAGAAAGTGAATAAATGTAAAGTCCTTAGAAAAATATCTTGGAACATATTGAATGCTAATTGTTACCGGGAGGCAGCTAAATACAGTGTTAAAAGGATGGGTTTGGGGTTCGAATCCTAGCTTTGCCGCTGTGACGGTGGGACCTTAAGCAAGAGCTTCAGTTTTCTCGTTGGATAAGGGGGGATACTACTAAAACTGTTGTCACCAGGGGGTTGCAGTGAGGATTAAATGACTAATTTATATAAAGCCCTTAAAACAGCAGCACACAGCAGATGCTCTTCACATGTTGGCTGTTATTTACTGAGTGAGTGGGAGGTGTCAGGGGAGGGTCAGAGGGTTTAGTCCTGAAGCAGGAGGGGCAGCGTGGGGGAAGGGTGCTTTACTCAGAGATCTCTGATCTTCCTTCTCAGAGGGCTGATTGCTGACCATGGAAGCAGGTGGAATAAGTGAGACTTTCTTGACCTGGGAACTTTGTAGAGGCCTTTGAGCTACTGAATAAGAATGTTTTATTCAGGGGCAGTTTAACTTGCATTTAATTTTAACTTGGAATTCAACTTGGCTGGGTCCAGAGGGAGACCTAGTCCTGGCGCTGCAGTCTCCACGTGTGCTAGTCATGGTCTCCCACTCCTCACAACAGCCCCGGGAGGCCGGCTTGAGTGCCCTCACTTCACAGGTGAGGAAACTGAGGCACGGCGGAGTGACGCCCACACTAGAGTTCAGGTCTCCCTGACTTATGCAGCAGGGCTGCGTGCACCTCTGAGAAAGTTGTTTTACCAACTGGGCGAGCCCCCATCTGAAACATTGTACTTGGGTTTCTGAAATCACTTCCAGGGCTCACAAAGTGACGATTCTCAGAGTTGGCTGTCATCCCCTCAACTTTTCCTGCCCATTGTCTTAAGTCGATTCCAGAAATAAATGGAATCGTTTCCCACGCTACATCCCAACTTCTCCTTTGGTTTGGGAAATGGTTAATGGTGTGATACAGGAATTCTCATTTTCTTGCTTTGGTTGGTTTAGCGTCACCATCCGTGAAGGCTGTAATGAAAGCTCCCATGTTTTCTAAAATCTGTAGTTTGTCGTTCCCCTGAGTTTACAAAGCAGGACGGGCTATCTTTCCGGGGGCCTCTGATCCTCCTCCAGCACTTTCTTTCTCAGAACCTGACACTGCCTTTCAACTTGAGTCTATTCACCTGTGCGGCCCTGACAGAGATGGGGCTCAGGGGAGGTCCAGCCAGAAGTGGGGGAACTGACTTTCGTGTATTTCAGGGCTTTGTGCCCCCGTGTCCTGGACTGCCCACCTGAACCTCCTTTTCCCTCAGTTCTTAGAAACCTGGGTCCCGGACCACCAGCCCTGCCAGATCTGCACATGCCTCGCGGGGCGGAAGGTCAACTGCACGTCACATCCCTGCCCCACGGCCAGAGGTGAGCCCCTCCTCCCCTGGCGCTCCTGCAGTAAGAAGAGCTCCCTGGAGGCCCTGTAGCCTCCAGATCTGAAGGTGGATTTCCTTGGCCTCGCCTGTGTTTCCTGGGCCAGCCCACCCTTCTCTCTCTTTCTGGGCTGGGGTCGCCGTGCTGCTCCTGGAGTAGCCGCTGTCATAGGCTAATCCTGTCTTCCTGTCCTGCGTGGCCCTCAGACTTAGAGTCTCCTGGAGGGCACATTCCAGGGCTCACAGGACACCCTGAGGAGACTCATTCCTCAGCGGTCCCACGGCCCCATGCCTCATGGCCTCCCACACAGGGCCTGTGCTGGTTTCAGTGGATGAGCGTCTGCATCATTTTAAATCCTGCTCCAGGCGGTACCGTTCCTTATTTCTCTAACATCTGTGGCATCCTTCTCCTCCAGCTCCCAAATGTGGCCTGTGTGAAGTGGCCCGTCTCCACCAGAATGCAGACCAGTGCTGCCCGGAGTACGAGTGTGGTATGTATCCCACCTTGGGCATTTCTCCAGGGCCCAGCCCCAGGTGAACGATGTGATGGGTGCTGCAAGGGGTATGTGGTCTCAGGTGCAGGCTGTGTGAAAGGAAGTGGGTAAGGGCTGACTGGATTTTCCAAAAAATGGAAAGAGCAACCTCTGGAAAATAGGATTGCTTCCTAGAAGAAATGCTGCAGTGAATCATTAAGTGTCAGGTTTGAAATCCTTAAAAAGGAATGGGGTAGTGACTGGTGGGGAGAAGGGGGGCGGTGCACAGAGGTTTACTGAAGAGAAAGGTATGCCAAAGTAACCCATTTTCCTTTTCCTTTCTGAGGATACTGTATAGATATAGAGAAGGCCGTGCACAGGGCACCTTGATTTCAGCAAGTTATTTGTCAAAGGGTCTCATCATAGGCTTGCAAACTGCATAGTGAGTAATGGGCTGAATAATGGAATAATGAAATGAATCCAGAGCTGATGGAATTATGCTTACCATGACAGGAAACCTCAGATGGATGCCTTGTCCCCATCCTGTCCAATGTGTTTATTAATTGTGTGGCTGAAGACATAAACCATGCTTGTAAAATTTGCAGTGATGCAGATCTTTGAGGGAGAGCAAATAGATCAAGCGATAGTCTAAGAATCTATATATAAAAAAAGAAATCTAAGAAATTTATTTATGCTCATGAAATTGATCAGGGATAAAGAGAAGTTCTGTGGGGACGAAGATCTGATTTGAGAACAGCTTGTGTAAAACAGGCCTGAGAATGTTAGTAGAGAGACTTGGAGGGATCCTTTAGTTCAAGCCTCTCATTTTATAGACATTATTAAGCTTCTACATTGTGCCAGGGATGTTGCCTTCATTATTTCATGACATCCTTAGACAGATTCTAGCAGGCAGAGTTCCCACCTTGCAGAAGATGAAACTGAGGTCTAGAGGGTTCAAGTGACTTGGCTGTGATCTGTCCTAGCAGATGATAAGAGTAATCAATATGGGCTTATCATATGCCCTGGATCCATCTATTATCTATCTATCATCTCTCTATCATTCATCTATCCATCCATTCTTATTACCTATCATCTATTTATTATCTATCTATCTATCTATCTATCTATCTATCTATCTATCTATCTATCTATCATCTATCATCTATCATGTACCTACCTGTCCCCTCTACCTCTATCTGTCTCCTTACTTCTATCCCATCATTACCATCTACCAAAAACAGTAGACGTCTGCATGCCTAGGAATGTAGGGTGCCACTCACAGGTAATTCAAAAGTGACTTTGCTGAACTCTGAGTGGACGTCTCACTTTCCTGGCCCTCAGTGTGTGACCTGGTGAGCTGTGACCTGCCCCCGGTGCCTCGCTGTGAAAGCGGCCTGCAGCCGACCCTGACCAATCCCGGCGAGTGCAGACCCAACTTCACCTGTGGTAAAGCCTCTGTGGATGAGGAGGGGGTGGTGCCGCCATTCTTTCTTGGCCAGGGAAGGTGTCCTGTGTTCTGGTTAGCTAAATCTGGGGTTGGGGTATGTCTGGAACGGAGCAGTTAAGGCCATACCTTGATTACATCCTCTAAGAATCCCCCCAGCTGCATGCTGTTGAAGGTGCACCAGCTGTGGGCACAGCTACAGGTGCTTCCCTCTTGGGCTACATTACGAGGCGGTTGGGTCTGAGATGAAGAAAGCTTCAGATGTAACCTTTATGTGCTCCCATCCTCCCACACAACACTGAGGGGGAGGGAATGTTCCCTTGTTTTGTCCTCATCATTGGATCTTATTCCCAAATTTATAGGTTCCCCCCCTTCTGTATGTTTATATATTTAATTGCTAAATACTACGCATATAATTTAAACATAGGGTTGGATTAAAGTAAGACATGTCAAGAAACTGAATTCGGTCTTACCTCCTGAGAATACCCGTTTTAAGTCAAGTGGAATTCTTGTCCTGTTGATTTAGAATCTCACTTGAGTTCCTGCATGTAAGACCTCGAGGGTCGGAGGACAATACTGAGTATTTGAAAGAGGTTGTGAATAGGCAAAGGACGCAGGGTGGGATTTGGCATGTATAAAATGAGATTGTGGATTTGACTGATTGCTGTCATTCTTTCCTTCAAACTTATTGGTGGACATAAAATTGAAGGGTATTGTTCTAGATACTGAGGTGGGGATAGGATCAAATAAGTTACCAATATATAGAAATGCTTACCAGCTCCTGGTGTGCCAAGCCTATTGTGTCTTAGAGATTCTACATCTGCTGTCTCTGAGAATCAATACCTGGAAGGGCCATACGCCTTGCAAATATGCATGGGAAGGTGATAAAATGGGGACTGAGCAGCCTTTACTTCATTAAAATTCCCAGCTTCACACTTCTCCTTTTGGTTAATGTTCTTATTTTTCTATAGACTAACTGCTGTTTGGTATCATTGAATATTCCGAAGTCCCTGAGCTGGGCTCATGTGCAGTTCTGATTTAATATTCTGGGTCTAGAGTTCCTTGGGTCCTTATACAATAGCTGAATACTTACAAACCCCGGCTGAGTGCAGCACTCAGTGTGGTAGGACTAGGGGGTCACCTGGTGCCGCCCCTCAGCCTGCAGGAAGGAGGAATGCGAAAGAGAGTCGCCACCCTCTTGCCCCCCACACCGGACGCCCACCCTTCGGAAGACCCAGTGCTGTGATGAGTATGAGTGTGCTTGCAACTGTGTCAACTCCACGGTGAGCTGCCCCCTGGGCTACCTGGCCTCGACCATCACCAATGACTGTGGCTGCACCACGACCACCTGCCTCCCCGACAAGGTAGGAGCTGCTCAGCTGTGGCTGGGACGTTGGCCAAACATCTGCTTCTCATGAAAGATTTGCCTTCATGCCCAGGCTTGGTGGGTGAACAGTCAGCATTCCATCTCAACCTAAATGGAAATTTAGTTAGCTCAGGAGGTATTTATAGAGAACCTACTGTGTACTTAGCATGGCTAGGTGCTGAGGTTGTAAACAAGGTATAAGTGTAAACAAGATACAAGGTTTGGTTCCTACCTTTAAAGAATTTATCTATAGGTTAGCTAAGGAAATAATATGACTGCATGGATTCTTTAGAGACTAGTTAGCATTCATTTGTTAATTGATATTCATCCATCCATCCATCCATCCACCCACCCATCCATCCTCCATCCAGTATTTACCAAGAAACTACCATGTTCTACCAGAACTGGTACTGTGTTACGTGCAATGGGAGAAATGTAAGATGCAGTCTACTTACAATCTTGCTAGTATATGTAAGACAATAGTCTATAAACTGAGTACAATAAAGTGCCGATGGATAGTACAGATATTAAATGCAAATAGCAGTCATAGGGGAGAGATCCACCAAGATGAGCTATTTTGAGCCAGAATTGCAGCAGGAAGACTTGAGCATAGTTGTAGTTGCTGGATTATTGGGGTGAGTCCTGCTGGAATGAATGCCAAAGAGAAGCCATTTACCTTTCCTTGTGGCTTGTTAGAGCAGACACTCATTTGCCTGGAATGCACTAGACCTCTGGTCCTCTTTGGATTCTCTTCCAGCTCAAGGTTTCTAAGCCCCCAGGTTCTGGGGAAGTGGGAGCAGGTCTAGGAGGCAGCGGTTGCTGCTTTTTATGTCTCTGTTCTTCCTCCTTTTCACCTCCCCCAAACTTGCCCTTTGTCTATTAATGTTTCTTATGAGTTTGTAATCTATAGCAGCCCCACCCCTATTTTTTATGCCTTTGATTTGTTGGAGAAACTGGGTCATTTGTTCTTTGGAGTGCCATGTGTTCTGAATTTGGCTGATCATTTCCTTATGGTTTTGCTTAGTGTGCTCCTCTATCCCCTGTATTTCCAGTAAGGTAGAGGTTAGACCTGAAAGATTAATGATGCTCACGTTAAATTTTGGGGGACAAGAATACAGCTTCCTGTCACCTTATTCCACGAGGCACATCATGTTCAGTTGCCCCCCTTATAAAGGTAAGACTGATTCCTCGGTTCAGGTGGTGTCAGCCTATTTCTCCCTCATGACGTGCCCCCATCAACCGTTTAACTAATAGTTTTAATATTCATTGATGTTTGCTCGCCTAAGATTCATTATGTCATTAGGAGTTGCAAAATGGTGACATTTCTCTACTTTTCTCAGGCTTGTGGATTTACTAGCTGGGATTCTTCTATAAGAACTTTCCTCCAACTGCTTTTGCTTACCCTGACATAGAATTACTTTAGGAATGGGAGGATAAATGCTTGATTCTTTTTGTTCACCAATTTTCAAAGCAATGAGTTGATGGTGACCAGATTTTTTTTGGTTTTTGTTTTAGTATCATTATGAACTCATGGATACTTATATATTTGATATGTTTTGATTCCTCCTAATGTTAATTAATTAATTATTAATTAGTCAAAATGTGTTATATTGGGTAAATGAAAGCCCCTTCTGGTTCTGGAGCCTTTTGACATGGCCTCATTACCCTTTGATTGCTTTCTTGCTTTCTAAAACAAGTAGTCCACGTTCCTCTTGGACATTTCCTGCCTCAGTCCTTGGATCAGCTATTTCAAAGATGTTTATTGCTGGTGGGTTGACATTGCCTCTTAACTTTTCTGGTGAACAGCGTTTGGAAACACATATTTTAAAAGAGGATGAAAACTTATAAGTTCATAGTGATATTTCTGATTCAAATTTGATCATAGGGTTTTACTTAACTTCTTTAATTTATACTTGTATCACTTCTAAGTTGAAAATCTGGGTTTCCTCATATAATTAGCATAATTACTTATTCGATTTACCTTACAATGTGCTTATAATGGTTTCAAAAATAGCAATACCAATAATAATAATAATAATAATAATAATAATTTAAGATTATGGAGAGAGGTTTAAGATTTCTTTGCAGTTCTCCTTTTCCTAAAAAAAAACCCATTAGTGATATATGGTCAAAATACTATAATGGGTTTTTAAAATGATTTGAAATACTTATTTTTCCTGTATGATTGTGCCACTGAAGTTAATCAGGTATTTCAATTTGATTTCCATTTTTAGAGGTTGCTCTTTTATTTCCTTCTTGATTTAATATGTTTCTTATATAAAACATATAAGTGATTCTAAAACCTAAGATGCTTTTCCAGAAGTCTTACCTCTATCCCATTTCCTGTACCTTGTTCCTTCTCTCTCTCCTATAATTTATAATTTTGATTAGTTTTTGGTATATTCTTCCATTTTTTCTTTTTGAAAATATACGTACATATATTTTTGTTGCTTCCCATTTCTCACAGAAAATGCAGCATATTATAAATTCTGTTTTGAATTTTTCTTTTTTCATTTAACAATATATGATAGAATAATTCTTTGTCAATATATAGAGATCTGCCTTATCCCTTTTGACAACTGCATGGTACTCCTTTGCTTGGATGCACCTTAGTTTATTCAACAAGTCCTCCATTGATGACATCTGAGTTGCTTCAATCTTTCGCTATTACTAATAATGCTATAACAAATAGTCTAGTGCATCTGTCATTGTGAATTTTTGCCAGTGTGTTTTTGGGATAAATTCCTAGAAGTGAGATTCTGAGTCAAATGGTCAATACACACATACTTTTGCTAGCTATTACTAAATTCTCCATAGGAGTGGTACCATTTTCCAGCAGGCTTCTGAATAGAAGAACAAGTGTTCTCATTCAATGAGTTGTTATACAGATGCCAGAACACTGAGCAGGTATAGGATAATCATTTAAAAATATTTGTACTGCTATTATGTGAACGAGGGTGGAGAGCTGTTCATAGTTTTGGAGGTCAGATTTGGGATTAATTTCAAAACTTTCATTATGTTTCCTGATCAAACAGATCCCGTAGCACTTCACTCCTGCAAAATATCACATGCATCCCAGACTTTATATATTCTGATCCAAACAAACCTTTTCACACATCCCTTCCATAGCCTATAGTTCTTTCAAATAGGATCCCTTGGCTCTCAAAAATACCCCATATTCTGTGCCTCAGAGTCTTTGCTTGTTGTGTTCCTTGCCATTTGTGAGCCTCAAGGGACCACCTATTCCTGGCCCCTGTCCAATCCTCCCTTACCTTTACCCCACACCTAATGGGACAGAGGCTATATGTGGATAGGTTCCAAGTTCCAGTACATTACTGGGTCTGAGAATTAGGGTATAGCTTTCTGTGTGACATAGAAAGGAGTTAAATACAGTCAAGGCAGCGATGAAAGCAGATCAAGGCAGCCAGTGTGTTGTACCCAGCCCTGTGGGTCACGAAGGACTCAACCAGGGGCCGCTAGGGTAGATGGGGAATGGCTTTTCTAAGGCTGGTAGGCAGGGAAGAAAAGAGGGCAAAATCTTCCATGTGGGCAGAGACCACGGTGGTTTTATTTATGGCTATATTCTCAGCACCTAGAGAAGCTTCCATACATAGTAGGTACTTTCTAACCTCTTGTTTAAATGAACTGAATGCGTTCCCTCATGGAAAGCTTGTGTCCACAGGTTTGTGTCCACCGAGGCACCGTCTACCCCATGGGCCAGTTCTGGGAGGAAGGCTGTGATGTGTGCACGTGCACCGACATGGAGGACGCCGTGATGGGCCTGCGTGTGGCCCAGTGTTCTCAGAAGCCTTGTGAAGAAAGCTGCCAGTTGGTAAGGGGCGCAGAGGGGCTGGGCACTGGGTAAGCAATCAGGCTAGGGAAGTAGGAGGGTATCCCAAGAAGGGGCAAGTGCAAGGCTGTGGTGAGGGGGAAGGAGAGGCATGGTGCTGGGTGAAAGAGAGAAGCATTAGGAAACAGTTGCAATGTCATCCTCCTGTGATGCAGTCCTTGACTAATGGTCATCCTGTTGTACGGGCTTGAGTCCAGAGGGCTGTGGAGTTGGTTTGAGCAGAGATGTGGATTAAATACCTAGAAAAGAAGACTTGATTTTTCCCGATCTCTTCCTTCTTTAGACATCACCTTCTATACCTAGAACAGACATGTGTTCTGAATTTTCTCAGATTGTCCCAGTTTCAATGTCCTATAGTGTTTTTACATACATTGGTGATTTTCCAGACCATGTTTATAATTTGAGGTATAGAAAACATGATCACTGTTCCCCCAATTCACTTTTTAATTCTTCTTATGGTGCCCTGCCTCTAAGGCTCCTATGTATTCTGGGGACTCTAATTCTTGCACATGTAAGACGGATCAGACCCTAGAAAAAGATAACAGTAATGTGCAGGGAAAATTGTGGGTCAAATTCTGCTTGCTGGTTTGATGTTCTTATTATTACTACTGCAGTATCATCAATAGTTAATGATGATAAAAGAAGAGTAACCAGTACATACATCTCGTGGTTGCTTTTGTAAATTTAACAGCAGAGAGGAGAGTGCTCTTGATGTGGTTTTAGAAATGTGTGGTTTGATGATGCAAGGGAAGACCTGTGAGTGAATCCAGAAATGGGGAGTCCATTCAGTTCATCTGTTCTCTACCTGCAATACTGGTACTGAGGAGGAGCGGAGTTGCTAGGCAACTTTGGGGGATGATGATGCTGTGGTATCCAGGCGTGTCTTTTGGGAATGCTAGGTTTTGGAAACTTGTTTTGGTCTCTATCTCCTCCCATAGGCCATGGGAGGCAATGGAAATAACTTGCTATCAAGTAAAGAGATTGCTGTTTAGAGGTCAATTTTATAAAATTGCCACCCAATACATTTTGTGTTTCAGTAGGGGGTTTCGATGGCAAAGAACAGAATCTACTCAAGCTATCTAAAATAAAACTCTCAGAAATGAAGTGCAGGATACATAAGTGGTCATACAGCATTTCTCTCCACTTGTACCATGAGCTCCCTGTGTCTCTTTCTCCAGCTCCTCATTGCAGGTCAACTTCTGGGAAGCAGTTTTGCTTACTCGTAAATTTCATTTGCACATGGCTTTATTGAATCTGGCTTCAACTCAACGTGACTTTTCAGATCCAGGGCTAATCCCTGTCCAATGGGACTTCCTCAATCTTTGTGTTCTGTAGATAAACTTCTCAAGAAGAAAATTGATGGGCTCAGTGCAGCCCATGGATTGGATCCTCTGTCCAGTCCCACTGTTGTGGAGCGTGCAGGACGTACGGTAGAAACTTGGCTTTCTAGAGACTGTTGGACCAGGAGAAGGGTCTGTGATGTATAGTTTGAACAGATATAAGCTAGAGGATTTGGAAGGGTGAGAGAAAAGAAAGAGAGATGAAAATACAGGATAAATCTGGTTGTGCAACAAGAAAATGGGCATGCTGGAGGTGGAGGGGACTCTTAGAAAGATGGCAGCCAGGAAATTTGGAGGCTAGGAGGACCTGAGCATGAAAGGTTGGTGGGGTTTTGGGCACAAGGCATCTGTCCTGGGAATCCTCCGTCACATTGACAGTATGTTTGCCCATGGCGGGAGGCAGCAGAAAATATGAAGAACACACAATTCCAGGTCACTCAGCACTCTTAGAGAGAGGCACAGGAGTGACGCTGGATCCCTAAAGGTATCGACGACTCTCTTCTGTGCTCCCTGAGTCTTTGTTTCTTTTGTGGCACTTTGTATATTCTGTCTCATAGTGAAGGGATTGTATCTTATATCTAGGATTGTATCATCCTAATTTGTTGGCTCCTCCGAAGTACTTGGTACAACACAGACGCAAATAAATGACTAGAATCTCAGCTGATAAGACTGGAGACAGCTCACTGGGCACCACTGTGACGTGGGTTGGGATGTAAGCAGGTCCCATGGAAGTGGTGTGAGGTGGAGCCAAGTCTCTGGAGTGTTCATGTTCCCCCAGAGAGAGGCACCAGCTAGAATGACAGCGAGTGTTGTGTGTACCTTCTGACTTGGCCCTGTGTGTACGTGTGCTTGGGGAGCAGAGCAGGCTTGGCATAGTCTCACCCATCCTGAACAGCTGTAGGCATTCCCTTCTCTCTTAGGGACAGAGATCCAAGATGAAGCCCAGTTTTGGTTTCTCTCGCATTGGATCCTGGGGCAACCACACACATCACTGTTTTGCTTATTCTGTGTACATTGCTTCTGAATTTTTGGTGGAGGGTTTCAATACAAATTCCTAAAGCTTTGGCCAGATTGGAGAACCTCCAAGAGGCAAGATGGACTCACAAACTTCCAGGATGCTGGTCTCCCTGTCAGGCTTTGTGGGGAAGGTTGTTCTCTATTGTTCTCTTATTTCACTGTGCCCATAAACTGCTAGGTAAATGTCAAGTAACTACCAGGGAAATCCCAACTCTGCACGTTAGTGAGAGGTTTTGGGATAAAGGTACTCATCTCACATGGGTAGTCAGCCCTCGTAGAGCAGAGACTAGATCCCAGGCATCCTGAATGTTCTTCTCCAGTCAACGAGGTGCCCTAGATTTGGCCATGGTAAAGATTATTAGGTCAGCTAGCTGCTGCTGAGTGAACTCTGGGCTGTGTTTAATAGCCCCTGGGCTTGATTTTGGTCTCAAAATGGAGGCTTTCAGAGGGCAGAGTTATGTCTCTTCAGCTGGTGTAACAACTAACTTAGTGACTCCATGGTTGATACTACTTGGCCTTTTCTTAGCATGATCCTGAGGTTGGTGGATGACAGAGATGCAAGTGTTCAGTCCAACTGTCTCTGCAAAACCTCCGGGCTCAGTATGCCTGTGGAGCAGATAAGCATACCTGTGTCTCTACTGCTGGCCTGGCTCCACTGTGTTCTTTGTGTTTTTCCAGGGCTTCACGTATGTCCTCCCTGAAGGCGAGTGCTGTGGAAGGTGCCTGCCATCTGCCTGTGAGGTGCTGATTGGCTCACCGCGAGGGGACTCTCAGTCTTACTGGAAGAATGTAGGTCTGGGCCCCAGGGTGGGTAGGAAGGAGGAGAGTGACCTTACCAGCCTGGTTTTCCATTCTGCAGCCCAGTGCTGGCCTTGGTTTCATCTGTAAAATCAGAGCTTACCCCCTGCCCTTTGCTTTCCCCACAGGGGTTAATCCTGCTGTTGGTTTCATCCAGAGGTCAGCTGGCCTTACCTTGCCCTTTGGGAACTAGTTCAGATTGCCTCAGACTTCCCATTTTGTGGATTTTGGGAGATGCCCAGTTCCCTCCCTAAGAGTTCTGTGAACTCCTGAGGGATTTACATTCTCCTGTTCACCTGTAAAGCTGCGGTCCTGCTTCCCCTGAGGGGTTGGAGTAGGGATGGCCTCAGCGCCTGCACATGCCGTGGGCCCACCACCCCATCAAACTCCACAGGCTGCACATGCTCTTCTGTACCACATCCACCCCGTCAGGGTCCTCCGACCTCTTCACTGATTTCCACTGGAGAAATTTATATCCCAGAGAGGCAAACAATATTTCTATTCCCCAAGTCCCAGAGCTACTTCTGCAACTCTGGCTATAGTCTTGCCACATTAGCAGCCCCCACTTGTCTTCTCCTTCTGAGCCCCAACGCCAGCCAACTTCCTTCTCCTAAAGCAGAGCAGGTAGCCGTCTCCTGTGGCCCTCAGGCTGTCACTTTGGATGCTTCTCAAGCCATTTTCTGAAACACTGAGGGTTCCTCCTGGGGAATATTAGTCCAGAGACCCGGATGGTAACAATTCCTTCACTCCGATTCATGAGGATGAAGTGGGGAGTTCTAGCCTCCAGGAGCCTCAGGAGGCAGGTGCTGTAAGAGTGTGAGGTGCATCTCTGGGCCCTCCCCTTCTGCGTTCTTCCAGCAAGATCTAAATGTGCTTTGTTTAGAAAGGAAGGTAAAGGGTTAACTGTCTGCCCTGACCCTGCGCACCTCCTACCCAGGCCCATCAGCCTGCTCCTCCTAGGTGACAACAGAATGACTCATTGAGGTTTTCCTCCTGGGTTTCCACTGCACCCCCCTTCTGATCCCTGTTGCCTGAGGATTTCCCTGCCCTGTGTCCCTCCTCTCCACCCTTTTTTTGTTCTTCTCCCCATTCATCCTGGGATTAGGCAGGGTTTAGCCCTCCTCCCCAGGGCCAGGTTCCAGCTCAGGTTACAGGTTGCTCCATCCTGGTGGGGGCTGATAGCTGGTCTCTTTGGGGCTCAGTATTCCTGCCTCCCTTCCCTCACCCCCAGTCCCTCATCTCCCTTCAGACCCACATCAGTGACTATAAAACTAAGGGGACTTGAGTTTCTCTCCCCCAACTCAAGTCTGCATCTTACCTATGAGAGTCGGTGTCAGCAATGGCTCTGCCACTGCTGCTGCTGCTGGGAACATGTCAGGGACAGGGTGGGGGTGGGGGGTGGGGGGGCATGAATCCTCTTGATGTGTCCAGTGGCCGGGCCTCAGCAGGGAAATAATCAGAGGGGAGAGGTCAGAGCTTGGGGCCAAGCCTGTAACGGGAAGCTTGGTCACGGTGAGTCAGAAGTCGCGGTGAAGAGAGTGGCTGTAAGGGTCTGGCATTTTCTGCTCCTCATCTGGGAAGAGGAGAAAGTGAGGAGCTGAGAGCAGCAGGTGAGGGCATGGAGTGGGCAGGGGGTGTGCAATGATTGATGCATCTGAAGCTGGCACATGTGGACGAACCTCCAGGCACAACCTCCACGGTGACTTCTCCGGTCATGCTCTGGACATGCTCAGTGCTCTTTGCCCCTGGAACCAACCCTGGGGGTCACACCAGCCATGCATAGCCCTAGAAGCTCAGGGACAGATTGCAGGGCTGCAGGGGTCGGACACCAGCACCGCAGTCTCTTGCTGTCTCCCTGTATGAATGGAAAGTATCTAGGCTCCCCATGGGCTGAGGTTCCCTCCTCACCTCTATGCCAACCCGTACTCCTGCGTCCTGGTCCCAGTGCCCTGGAGTCTCTGAGCTCAGCTCACAGCCAATGCTGAGTGGGGAAGGGAGCATCCCAAGCTTACCCTGTGGGTGGGACTTAGATGTTAAGCTGGGGCTCACCTCCAGGGCCCAAACCAGCTCCCTGAGGAAACAGCGCCCTCCCATTGGGACTTTGGCCCCAGCCTTGCCCACCTCTTGTGTTCTAACTACACAGGTTGGCTCTCACTGGGCCTCCCCAGGGAACCCCTGCCTCATCAATGAGTGCGTCCGAGTGAAGGATGAGGTCTTTGTGCAACAGAGGAACGTCTCCTGCCCCCAGCTGGATGTCCCCACCTGCCCCATGGGCTTCCAGCTGAGCTGTCAGACCTCAGAGTGTTGTCCCACCTGTCACTGCGGTAAGGCATGCCATCCAGGGGCCCACCTTTGAACCCCTCTTTCTACTAAGGGCTCCCGAATTCTTTGCCTTTTTAGCAACTCAAAGAAATAGGCAGAATCAAAATCTTCCCATCCGTTCCTACTGCTTTTGGGAAAGCAGATAAGATGAGAGAAATATAACCATTTGCTGAAGGTCCTCATTACTCAGTGATGGCTTTGTACCACTATCTCTTGTCACCCTCATGACAACCCTGTGAGACGGGTGCAGTTCTGACCTTCATTGGTTCATGGGAGTTCATGAGCTGTAGACCTGGGATTGGACCCAGGCTCCGCTGACTGTAGAGACTCCCTTCTCAATCCTTCTTGATCATTCGCTGTATTGCCTCTTCTGGGGAAAGTATTCCAACTTCCCAACCCTTAACTCCACCAACCAACCAACCAACAAACCAACAGCAAACAACAAACAACAACAAACTCCACACGTGCTTGAATTCTTTGTGTGATTTTATCTTGGGACTTCAAGTTCCCAGAGTAGAATTTCATTCTTTCATAAACCCAAACCTCCTCACACTCACCCTTACATGTGAATCACTTAAACACATGCCGTCCCCTAGAGGACACACACGGGTGTTCTCACTGAGGGCTGGGTGGAAACAGGCAGCCTGCCCTTCCTCCGCAGGCCTCGAGGAAGCGAGGCCACCGTGGGCTCTGGCAGTTGGACCCACAGTGTCCTGGGGTGGGGGTGGGCCAGGGGCCAGGAGGTGGAGGAGAGATGCTCAGGCCAGAGGAGAAGGCCCTGAATGGATCCTCTGCGTGTAGGATTTTGTCTGGACTCTCACACCCTGTATTTCTTTCTCCCCCCCAGAACCTGTGGAGGGCTGTGTGCTCAATGGCACCATCATTGGGGTGAGCTTCTGCCTTCTCCTCCAGGGCGAGTTGGGGGGGTGCAGGGATGGGGTTGCTCTGGGAAGGGTGGGCCACTCAGGATCATTCTAATGTGGAAATGAAAGAAAACTGGGAGACCTACCCCCAATGCACTTCCTATTGCCTCCAGGGCTTCCCAGATGTCTTGGAGCCCAGGCTGGGACGTCTTCTAACCCTCTAGTGCCTGGGCCTCCTGCCCACCACTTACCTCCTGGCCCAACCCCAGGAGCAAGCATTTCTTCTGCGTACAGAGAAGGGCTCTGAAGTCATTGTGCACATTTCAATCGGTCCCCCTCTCCCACCACCACAGCTCCCTCTCTGGCATGAAAGCCCTCACTCTTACCATTGCCCTACTTGAGGTGGGAAGGCAGGGAAGGGAGTAGGGCCAGTGGAGACAGCAAGAGCATCAGGGTGATGGCTCAGGGCACCCATGGGAGGCTGGGTCGTCTGTCACTCACAGGGCAGACAGCTTAGGGGGCTGAGGTGAGTGGGAGAGTCAGGGGGTCAGCCTGCTGGGAAGCCTGACCATGGTGCTTCTGCTTCCAGCCTGGGAAGAGTCTGATGATTGACGTGTGCACAACTTGCAACTGTACTGCCCACGTGGGGACCCTCTCTGTATTCGAGCTGGAGTGCAGGAAGACCACCTGCGAGGCCTGCCCCCAGGTAAGAGAGGGTCACTGAAGACCGAGGGGCTGGGTGATATTTGTGGGGCACAAGCTATGGGACCTCACCAGAGCTTTTAAATAAAGCTTTCATTATTTTCTGATTATGGACAATATTTGACAACTGTAACGAAGAGACTGAAAGTCATCCACCCAAATTGCGTTTCTCAGAAATAATTATAATTTAGTTTTATAAATTTTAAACATTTTCTTCCTACGTTTTGAAAATAAACACAACATTTGCAAGGCTCATGATACCATATCTACGGTTTCGTATTCTTCTTTACACATTTTAAGGAACATCACTACTTTGTTTGAAGACGTTAAAAATTAATTATTCAACAAATATTTATCAGACCCTTAATAGGTGCAGGGTTCTATACAATATTCCTTGGGATGGATATGCTTTTATTATTGGACATTTAGGGGGTTTAAAATATTTCACTGTGTTTTTGCCAGGTCACGATGACTACGTTTGCTCTGATTTCCTCCCAGGGGTGGCTTTTTAAGAGTAGTGGAGTCATCGTTTCTAGTTTGGTTAATGAAAACCGGCATTTTATTGTTTTATGACTCTTAGCCCCTTGCCCGGAACTGGGCCTTAATGCTCAGGAGGACCCCTTGGCTTCTTCCACAAGCTGCCCTCCATGCCTGGCACTCCCGCTGTTTTAGAAACTACAGTTGGTCAGATGAGTTTCCTGTGAGCGAGGTGCACAGAATTCAGTAATAATTTTCAGATGGCTTCAAGGGAGGGCTTTTTTCCTCCACTTAGCCAGACAGCAGGAGGGGTCTGGGGTGGAGTCTGGGGAGAAGACCTTTGTAAGAGGAGCAGCACAGAGCGCTGAGGGGGACGGGACGTCAGGAGGGGGTTGGGCACAAGGTCAAGGAACGCTCACGCAGGTGCTTCATAGGCTCCGTGTTCTTCATGGCACTTGGCAGAGTGTCATGCTTCAAATAGGGGCTTAATAAAATACATGTGAAGTAGACACAGCTATTTCTGATAGAATGGCTTCAAGAGAACATTCCTGCCTCCATTAAAACGAAGTTTTTGCTATTTTTTTTTTAAAATCCCAATTTATGTTTCAAGGTTTTGGGTACAGCGGGTGTGTGTGTGTGTGTGTGTGTGTGTGTGTGTGTGTGTGTGTGTAACAACCCCCTAGAATAGAACTGGGCTTAAATACGGAATGAAACAGTGCCGTCTGGAGTTTGTGGCTTCCCTTTCACTTTGGATGCCCATTGAACTACTGTCAGGGCAGGAAGGGTCCACGACAACGCTGTGTTGCGGAAGAGGGAGGCTGTAGCCGGCTTTCTAGAGGGCCCCCCTGCTAACTCTAACTGCGCCCTCTGGTGGTCAGAAGGTGGCACTGTAACCTCCTCTGCGTTCTTAGAAATCCATCCAGCTTTAGAATCCAGTCTAGATAGGTTTCTAAATATTTTTTTTAAATCCGTGGCCCCTTTTGATTTGTGTAATCTTTCTCTTTTCCTTCGAATTCTCATGCCTCCCCAGGGCAGTGTATCCACCTCCTCCCTCTTGAAACAACTAGATTAGTCCTCCTACAGATCTCTCAACCTTTGCTGAAACCTACCTCACTTGCCGGCGTTCTAGCTGGTAACTGGTCTTGTGAGACTTCTGCGACATGAAGGCCCTCAGGGAGGCCTCCTGCAGGTGGGGGGAGCTGTGGTGAATTAAGTTTAGGTAGTTCTGCTTGAATTGCCCATATCAGACTGAAGTGTTAGTGTCACCCGAGATGTGAGTCCTTCATTTCCTCCCAGAGGAGACAATGCTTTACTTAAAAGAAGACCAGAAGAAGGTAGTTTGTGCTGATGAGTCTACAGTAGACATGAAGCTTGACAGATGAACCCTCAAGGAAAGCGTGAGGAATGGAACACTGAGAAGGCATCCTGGAGGGGCGTGACCAGGATCCGACCTTGAAAAATGGGTGAATGTAGAAGAGAGGACCTTCTAGGAAGAGAAATAGGGAACAGACTGGCAGATAGAAACAAGGGTTAGAAAAGGACGGCTGGGGGAGATCAGATTGGAGGGCCTTGAGCAGTTGATATAATTTATAAAAAGGGGCTGTGAGACATGTGCAAGGCAGAGTTTTAAGGGCATGACAGGACGGGGCAGCAGGACTAATTGGCTACTCAGACCTAAACAAATGAACTCTGGCTGGCTGGGAACTTGGCTGGGCAAGCAGAGGACGCCGCTGCTCCTGCGAGGAGCAAGAACGACGTTTGGAGCCACATGAAGGAGTGCTCCCATTCCGTGTGTGTGCGTGTGTGTGTGTGTGTGTGTGTGTGTGTGTGTGTGCGTGTGTGTGTGTGTGTGTGTGTGTGTGTGTGTGTGTGTGTGTATGCCCTTCTCCATGGATGTGTGGTGGCATGTGGCATACAGATCACTGTCCTCAATGGCCGAGAAGCCCAGCAAGGCTCAATCCAGCCCTGTCTCCCAGTGCAGCTGTATTCTTGGCTGCCAGGGCAGAGGACTTGTTGGAGGGTCTGTTTTCTTTATTTACCCCTGTAGTGGGTTCTGCTGTGCTTCCTCTGCTTCCCCTCCTTCTCCTGTCCCTCTTTCCCAACTCCCCACCACAGCTCGAAAACCATTGCCCCTCTCTTAGTGCCTTCCAACCCCTCTTCCTCTTCTTTTTGTTCTTTCTCCTTCCATAACGCCCTCCATCTTTCCTTATTCTTGGCTTAACTGTGCCTTCTGGTGTGTGGAAGGGACTGCCCCTGTCCCTTCACTTTGCAGCCCCCTCCTCCATTTATCCCTGCTCCCTCACTTCTCCTGTAAAGGTTTTGTCCCGTTTCTTCTCCCTGGGCCTGCTGAGCAGAGGGTATTTCCTATCTTTACTCCTAACAGTCACTAAAACATGCCCAAATCCAAGCTCTCATGAAATCCTGCCTGGTTGAAGCCCTATTTTATTTCTTCCTTCTGACTGTAACCACTCACATGCCTTCACAATGTTTATTCCATCGCTTTCTTCCTCTTCCATTTCCTGTGGTCCTACACCTTCCAGGAATTGCGCAGTTCTGAAAACAGTTTAAAGCTCACCAGTGAAAGACTACCTGACGGCCTCAACTCCAGCAGGGTCCTTCCCAGTGGAGTGTGTGTGCTGGGCCTGGCTGCCCTGTTTGGTGCTGAGCTCAGGCCTCACCAGCTTTCTCTATGGCTTACTCCCTGAAGACACATAGAGTTCAGAAGCTTGATTTAGGAGTAGCAAATTGTTTAAATTCATTTGTGAGCAAGCTTGCCAACTCCTAACCTTGCTTGCTGGTTAGGAGCATTCAGACCCTGTGTAATAAAAAGGACATGATGGAGAGAGAGCCAGGCCTTCTGTCTGGGGGTTCCACATTGACCTGCTAGAGATTCATGTTAGAGAAAACCCAGGGCTCCAATGAAGGAATCTCAAAGTGGTCATTGCTAAATGTGGCCAAATGAGAAAAAGAATGACAATGTTGTTGGTTTCTCACATAACTAAATTTATTCTTTAAAAGAATTTGAGATTATGTTCTTTTTCTTTTTTTTTGGAGTGGTGGGGAAAATTGAAAGAGCTTCAATTTTAATGCAGTGAGGAGACAGCTGATGGTAGCTTTTAGATTTTTATTTTATTAACATTGTTTAAAATACTTTGTAAAATAAAAAGCTGGTTATTCTATGTTGTCTCCGAGATATGGGGACATTTTGTTTTTTGTTTTTTGGCTTAAACAACAGAAATCTATTTTTCTCACAGTTCTGGAGGCTAGAAGTCCAAGATCATGGTGTCCGGAGTATTGGTTTCTCCTGAGGTTTTCTTCCTTTGGCTTGCAGATGGCCGCCTTCTCTCTGTGTCCTCACACAGTCTTTTTTCTGTGTGTACAAATCCTTAGTCAGGGGCATTTTTGCAAGACAGTGAAATCTTGCTATCTAGAAGCTGCTGCTTTTTCCAACGTGGATATAAATGAAGGACACTCACTTGAAGCCTCTTTCAAGGAGTTCCTAGCTGAACTCCTCTCCTCAGTAGGATTGCCCGCTAAGAGCCAGTTGCTGGGGAGACAATGATGAACAGCATAGAATAGTTTGGAAATTTCATGCCTCTCAGGGAGGATAAAAACATCTGAACAGGCAAGCAACAATTTCAAATTGTGTTAAGTATTATAAAGAGAGAGAGAGAGAATGTGTGTGTGTGTGTGTGTGTGAGTGTGTGCGTATGTTGTATCTTGGAAGACCTCTCTGAGGCCTGATATTAAAATGACAACTAAAGGATAAGAAAGGGCTCTTTGTACAAAGACTGGGGAAGAGCATTCCAGGTAGAGGGAAAAGTATACACAAAGGCCCTCAGGTGAGAGGAAGTTGCCATATTCATGATCCTAGGAGATGCACAAGGGTGGATTGTTGAGAGCAAGGGAGTGATGGGATAAGACAAGGTCAGAAAATTGGAAAGAGCCATATCAGGTCTTGCAGGACGTGCGAGGAGATGGTATTTTATTCCAAATGCAATGGGAAGTCATAGATGATCTTATTTTTTAGATTTTTGTAAAATTTATTTTTTAAATGAGGTATATGGTCTACCTACAATAAAATGCACAGATATTAAGTATATAGTTTGTTGAAGTTTGATAAATGTGTAAACCTGTGTAAACACTAAAATAGTAACTTGAAGAATACTGCTAAGAGGCCAATAGAGGAGATAAAATAAAATACTAGAAAACCAAAAACTTCATTAAACCAAAAGAAGACAGAAAAGAATTAATAATAGAACAAGTAACAGAGACAACAACAGATGAATAGCAAAATGGTAGATTTAAACCCAACCATATGGATAATTACGTTAAATGTAAATGAGCAAAACAAAATCGCAATTAAAAATAGAGATTGTTAGACTTGGATATAAAAGCCAGACCCAACTAGTATTCTGTTTACAAGAGAAGCACTTTCAATTTAAAGAGACAGACAGGTTGAAAATAAAGGATAGAAAAAGATATACCAGGCAAATACTAATAATGAGAAAGTTAAGGTAGGTATATTAATACCAAACAAAACAGACTTTAAGATGAAGAATGTTACCAAAAATAAAGAAGGTTATTTCATAGTGGTAGAAGAGTAGATTCACTAAGAAAACACAAGAATCCTAAATGTATATGTATCAAATAGCACAACTGCTAATATATGAAGCAAAAATTGGCAGAACTAGAGGAAGAAATAGGCGTATCCATAATTTTTGTAGGTAATTTTAATGTTTTCTCTGAATAACTGATAGAACAAGTAGGGAAAAAAAATACAGACTTGGAAAACTACATCAACCAACTTGACCTAACTGAAAATGATAGGCTACTACACTCTAAAACTCCTGAGCACACATTCTTCTCAAATACACAGGGAATTTTCACCTATCATGACCAAATTCTGGGCCATAAAAAAAGTCAATAAATGTCAAAATTTTGAAATCATGTAGAGTATATTCTGTGACCACAATGAAATTAAATTTAAATTAGTAACAACAAGGTATTATAATTACCCCCTCCAAATATTTGGAAATTAATTAAAATACTTTTAAATAATTCACGAATCAAAGAAGAAATCACAAGTGAAAATAGAAAATATTTTGTTGTAGAGATAACTGTGACCCCTCTAGAGATTACAATATGCATCCTTGATTTATCACAGTCTACCTTGATTTAATAATCTATTATTTCATGTACAATTTGCTCTTTTTCCTATACTTTGTGCTGGTGTTGTCACATGGTTTACTTCTACATAAGAGATCAATTCACAAGACATTGTTATTATTTTGCTTTAAGTAGTAAATTGTCTTTTATAGAATTTAAGACCGTCACTAAAAGTGGTATTTTACACTTACCTATATATTTATGATTTCTAGTGCTCTTCCTTTCTGTATATCTGAAATTCCATGTTATATCATTTTCCTTTGGCTTGAAAAAACTTCTTTTAGCATTTCTTTTAGTGTGGGCCAAATGGAATTACATTTCTCAGATTTCATTTATCTGAAAACGTCTTTGTTTTGCCTTCTTCATTTGCTGAATATAGGTTTCTAGTTAGTTGCCATTTTTATTGTTATTCTGCGTGCATCCTCTGCCCCACCCCCATTGGCTGCTTTTAACAGTTTATGTTTGGGTTTCAGAAGTTTGAGTATATGATTCTGAGTAGTTTTCTTTATACTTTTCCTACTTTGGATTCATGAAGTTTCGTGGAGCTGTAAGTTGATTTTTGATCAAGTTGGGAAAAAAATTCAGCTATTATTTGTTTTCTGTTCCATTTTCTCTCTCCTGTCTTTCTGGAACTCTAATTACATGTATATTAGGCCACTCAATACTGTTCTGGTTATTGGGGCTCTCTATATTTTTTCCAATCTTTTTTTCTCCCCATGCTTCAGTTTGGACAATTGCTATTGATCAGCCTTAAAATTCACTGATCCTTTCTTTTCTGCAGTTAATCCAATCCAGTGAGTTTTGATTTAGGGTACCATGTTTCTAGTTCTCGGATTTCCATTTGATTTTTGTAAAAGTTTCTAAGCTGCTCCTGAAACTCCTCATCTCTTTTCTTATTATGTCCATCTTTCTCTCTTGACACTTTAACGTATTTATCATAGTTATTTTAAAGTTCCTGCCTGCTAATTGCAATACCAAAGTCATTTGTCTGTTTGTTCCTGTTGAGTAAGTTTTCTCTTGAGTGTGGATCAAATTTTTCCATTCCTTTGCATGAAATCTTTTACTGTGTATTAGACATTGGTGGGAGGTATGTTGAAGAGCCTCTCAATTCTGTTATTTCCTCTGATAAATGTCAAAGTTTCTTCTAACTTAGATTATTGGTGGTTCACTTTGAACTAAAGAAGGCTAGATTTTAAACTACATTAGGGAGGGTCTGTTTCAATATTACTCTTAGTCCAAGGGTAAATATTTTAGTCCTGAGACATGGTTCTTACTCTTAAGGGTTGGCTTTTTTGAAATTTCAATGAAAACCTAGTATTTAACTAGTCCCTTCAGCTTGGTGGGATTCTGACTGCAAACCTTGGCTCCCCTGTGGTGTGTGGGAGATGAAACTTCTGCTGTGCTCTTTAAGTTGTCCACCTATTGTTCTGCCCTGGGCTCCTCATAGACTCCTCTGTGCGTATATAATTCAGGGGTCAGCCAAGGATTTGAAAGGAATTTATATGCAAATTTGGGGGCTTCTCCTTCCTGACTTCCTCTTTTCTGAGGTTTTCTCTTTAGTTTTCAGCTATTCTAGGGGGTTCAAACTCTGTCTTCTGACTCCTCAGGCAAATGCAACTATAATTTTCTGCCAAAGTTCCAGCTGTCCAGTACCATGCAGATTGGCCTCATGGGAAAGGCTTTTTAAACATGATACTATGGTTCCCTCTTTCAAGGATCAAATAACGTATGGTTTATTCCTGATTTTGCCCATCCATTGACTTTAAATGATTGTCTTAAATAGTCTGTCAATAATTTAAGTTGTCTGAAGGAGAGTCAGTCCAATATAAGCTACCCTGGCATGACTAGAACCAGAACTCCACTGAGGGTTTTAAGCAGAGGAGTAACATGACCAGATCTATATCTTAAGAAAGTCATTCTAGCAAATGTATGGAGACCTATAGCAGGGGAGCATGAATGAAGGTAGGAAGACAAGACTATCATCAGAGTCCACTGGTTGATGATGATTGCTTGGAATAGGTGGTGACAGAGGACGCTCACTGGTCATGAAAAGCAGTGGATGAGTTTGAGATGCATTTTTTGGCAAGATTTGGTGATGAGTAGAGGGATAAAAAAAGGGAGAAGTCAAAGGTGACTCGCAGGTTGCTACTTTGAGCAGCTGGGTATTGATCTACTGGGAAATGATTTGCTGAGATAGGTAAGACTGAAGAAGGATAAGATTTGGGGCAAAAAAATCAAGTTCCATTTTTGATATAAGTCTTAAGATGACAATAAGATAAATAACTGCTGAGTAAACAATTGAACTTATAAATCTGGAGCTCAGGAGAGAGGTCTAATAAACAGGTCTGGCTGCTAGACATTGAGCGAGGTATACATCTGTAGAAGGAAAGAATGCTATCGAGGGATGAGATCTGACAAAAGGTAGTTAGAGCTAGATGTTGACTTTCTGAACTCTAGGAGAGAAGAGCAGCTGGCAAAGTTAGCCTACGTATAATTGGGATGTTCTGGGGAGGTTAACTAAGGTTGTTTTTTCTTCTGGATACAGGGTTACAAGGAAGAGAAGATCCAAGGCGAATGCTGTGGGAAATGTCTGCTTATGGCTTGCACCATTCAGCTAAGGGGAGGACAGATCATGACCTTGAAGGTGGGAGCCAGTTGAACTCAGGAATCGCTCTTGTATCAACACCTGGTTTCCTATTTGGGGATCTCTTCTTCAAGAAAGAAAGACTAATATTGATTTCTTTCAGATTTTGTAGAGAAAAGATGGATAACTTTTAGAAGGCACAGAATTTTCTCTTTGATTTAGTTGTCACTCTTCTTGACAAGTTCGTGTATGGCCACATGATTTGAAGTTGGTTGGTTTTAAGATTTTCTCCAGCCTTAATGTCTATGAGACTGAAACGGCAATCAGGGTGAAACAAACTGATCTATAGAAGCCTGAATTAGCTGGTGGGGTTGGGAGGTGGTGCCTGGTTCATCTCTAGTTCAGCTATTGATTAGCCAGTCTACCCTCCTTATATCTTAATTCTTTAAGCTTTTAAGTGGTCAGAAGAGTTTGGGGATTCTCAACATTTATGCAGCCTTATTCATAGTGAGTAAGTTGTAAAAAAAACTCCACCTCTTTTCTGTGTTCTGGGTGTGGAGACATTATAGACACTGTGTCATTCTTGTTCTATAGTCTTCCAAATGGTTTCAACAACTCTAGGGAGTCCAGGTCATGGTTTGAAGTGGACTTGTGACCTAACACTGTCTTCATATTTGCCCTCTTTCCTTTCAGCCTGATGAGACGCTTCAGGATGGCTGTGACAGTCACTTCTGCAGGGTCAATAAGAAAGGAGAGTTCATCTGGGAGAAGAGGGTCACAGGCTGCCCGCCTTTTGATGAGCACAAATGTCTGGCCGATGGAGTGAGTAGTAAGAGCTCGGGTCCTGCTTTCCTCTTGACTGTCCCCATCTCCTCTAAGAACAGGTTCCTCTGAACAGCCTGCAGTCCAGCTCTGATGTGATTTCCCATCGTCCAAAGGAGATCCCTGACCTAGATTATAAATCAATGAAATGACAAAACCCGGCCCAATGGAGAGACAAAACTCTCTGAACTCCATAATGTTTAAAAACAAGCAAACAAACAACAAAAACAAACAAACAAAAACTCTTCCCTTGGGAGAGACTGAATGTGTGATCCTTGAAGGGGAAGGTGAGAGGTCAAACTGGTTTCCAGTCTCCCCTGGGAGTATTGAGCCTGATGACTCATTTGGGAGAGAATTCAGAATAATCAAAATTGTTTCGGCCTGGTCAGGTAGGGTGGTCATTCTGCTCATGTGTGTGATGGGAAAGCACAGTTTACATCTGGGGACTTACGCTTAGGGCTGTGAGTCCAGAGCCAGGACCTAGCCTGGGGAAATGACCTGAAAGCTGCCCGCTATGTACTATTTGTGATTAATCTGGGAATTTGTTTTCTTAAGGGGAAAATCATGAAAATTCCAGGCACCTGCTGTGACACATGTAAGTATATTACCAATAGCTTGTCCCTTGAAACCCATCAGACCCAGGCCAGGGACTGTACTTTGGAGTAAGCTTTATTCCAAAAAGACATTTTTTTTTTTTTTAATCACTGGCCAGTCATTATGTTCAATCCTACAGGGAATTGCCACCCCTCCCTGAATGTTCTTAGACTGCCCCTGCTCAAATCCCCTTTCAAATGCCTGTGAAGCGGTCTGTTCCTCCTTTCCTCCAAACTCCTTACTGTCTCTAGCCTCTTATCTGCCTTTCCCCTCATAGAGTCTTGGGTTGCTCATAGTCCTGTTGTGAGAGAGTATCTTCTCTGTCTAACCAGAGCTCCTTTTGAAGACAGGCACCCTTGATCCATGATCTTGACAAAGCAGACACTCAGCACACATCTATTCAATGAGTGTCACACAGCTGTCTTAGAGAGAAAGGGAAGCCACCCACCGGCTGGCTAACAGCCCCACCATGTGCTGTGGGGCTGCAGAAGACATGGAGTCCTCTCCAGGATTTAGACGGCTGGTCTAAGTTTATTAACCTCCCCTTCTTTACTCTCAGCCCCTCTTGACCTTGCACTTGTGTTGTACGGGTTGGTCTTAGTAGCTCACAGCAGCAGCTTTGGAGACAGGTTCAACAAGTCTGCATATCAGACAGTATTCCTACAACATATTCTGATGCGCATGAGCACAAGTAACTTTCAGAATCCCACTGTTAATGCTACATTCTTCTGAAGGTAGAATTGCCTGGACTGATATTTTTTCTTTTAAGTTTAGTTTGGATTTTGTTGTTCTCGGCCTATGTTCATTTTGGGGTAGAGAAAGGAAGGAAGAGTGAAAACATGAATACCTTCAGTGTTCAATCATTCATGCTTTTCTTGATGGCTCACTCTGACAGTCCCTGTAACTGCTATAACCAAGTTGCAGAGGAAACACACTCTGAAAGCATCTCTTTCTGTCACGCCTGTCTCAGTGGCTTAAGAAGGTGAAGTCAGGCGCCATCAGAAGACGAATTCTCGCTAGGCTCACTGCACATGGAGTTTGGTTGAGACTCTTATCTGTAAAATTAGCAACGAGGGGCGTTGGTGGTCAGTGCATTCAGGAGGCTGAGATCCTTCATAAGGAAAGTGAGCCAGGCTCAGGGATTTAAATCTGCAGACAGAATATAGGATATTGGCCTAAATTTGTTTTTCTGATTCATCCTCTTAATGTAGTTGGCAGGCTTTCGCTTTAAAATGAAATTCTTTGGAAGTTGGGAGTCAGGCTATGTAGTTAGGGTTGATGTAGATTAGGAGCCATCCAAGAATGGAAAACTCCCAGTGTTCAGATGGGGAATGTGAGCTGCCATTAAATCTTAGAATTCTCAGTAGGCAAGTAGCATTCAGGTCTGAATGCCACTAACCTCTGGATATAGGGGAGCCCGTGCCAGTGACCTGGAGGCAGCTATACCCAAAGAGAGGACTCTATAAGGGTTCCCAGGATCTACTCAGGCCCCCACAAAGGCAGTGAGTGTCCTTATGTGGCCATGATATTGTCCTTTCCTCTTACCCAAAGGCAGGGGTGGATAGATATTAATTGTATTTATTGGGTATTTCATCGGCCATTAGCTTCTGGATATTTTTATAGCAGAAGAGGATTACTGCAATCATTATGGCTTTTAGAGTCTACAATTATATAAAAGCAAGTCTCATCCATCGACATCACCAAAGCACAGTGAATCTAGCCTCCTCCTGCAATTAAAATTGTACTATTAAGTAAGTTAAATCCAGCGATAACTGTATTACTGAATATGAAGGACAGGGTGAACCAGGATGATGTAACTCCACTCCCTGCAGCTGGCTTTGGTGATGTGGTTTCTGTTTTCCATCCCATGAGGGAACTGGGCTGGTGAGTGTTCTACAGAACCTCAGCCAGACCTGGGTCCCATCTCTCACCTGTCCTATAGGCGAGGAGCCCGAATGCAAGGATATCACTGCCAGGCTGCAGTATGTCAAAGTAGGAACCTGTAAGTCCGAAGAGGAAGTGAACATTCATTTCTGCCAGGTAAGGGTCCCTGATTCCATGAGGCCTAGGTGGGGAGGGGCAGTTCCTTATTTGGAGACATCTCCTTAGTACATTTTAGAAGGATCTGGAAAATTCACAGGGAGGGGAAGTGAAAGGAACTGGAAGTATTTTATTTTTTAAAGCAAATGTTTTATTAAAGTAACTGGGAACTTTTGACCCCAGAAGAAAAATACTGAGGAAAGACTCAACAGTCCTTCAAAGAAGATGGAGAGTTGTTTGTGGAAGCTGGGGGCTGTTTCCTGAAGATCAATCAGACATGCATAGAATTGCAGCTAGAGGGGTCTGGGAGTGATGGTGCCAGAAGGAAAGAGGACATTTCAGACTTCCCTGAGGGCTACCCTGACACATTGCCTAGCTGTGCTGGATTTCTCAGGGGGAGGCCAGGCCTTTCTTGCTTGGAGGAGGGCAGGTGGGGGAAGCAGGCTGCCTCAGAGTGCTCCCCACCCCGGAGTGTCCATCATCGTGATGCCCTGACCCCTCTGCCCCGCTGCAGGGTAAATGTGCCAGCAAAGCCGTGTACAACATCGACATAGAAGACGTGCAGGACCAATGCTCCTGCTGCTCGCCAACGCAGACGGAGCCCATGCAGGTGCCCCTGCGCTGCGCCAACGGCTCTGTTGTCTACCACGAGGTCCTCAACGCCATACGGTGCAGATGCACCCCCAGGAAGTGCAGCAAGTGAGGCCACTGCCGCCCTGCCATGGACGCCCGCGGCCACCTGCCTCGGCCCCACGGGCCAGTGCCGCCTGTCCTCTTGTATGCTCTGCTCTCGTGCCCTCCGGGGCCCACAATAAAGGCCAATCTCTCATCTTGCAAAGGCTGATGGTTCACTTCTCCTTCCAGGCTGAGAGGACAACTGTAGGCTGGGCCTGAGCTCAGACTGGTTCTGAGGGAGAAAGCACAGGCTCCATCGGAACACACTCCAGCCCCAGGGTCTGTGGGAGGCACTGCCAGCCTCCAGGAAAAAGTGTTGTCTTACCTCCAAGTGGTGCGAAGGGGAGCAGAGAATATGGGGCAGGCCTCCTGAGAAACTGCCCAGTGGACTCAAGTAAAGGGGTTTCCTTAGTGACACTGTTCTCTAGTCTCTGAATCCAGGGGCTCTAAGCAGCACACAGGGGTGGGCCCTGGCGCCAGGCTCCTGCCAAGGTAGACATGGCTATTGCCAGTGTTACCCCAGGTTTTGTGACATTATGGAGAAGGAGCCTGACCAGATATGCAAGGATTTCTCTGAGCCCTTGACTGACTAAGTTCCTGGGAGGGGACAGTGCTAAGTGCTGAGGGGACTGCAAATGGGGTGCTGGCAGGTGCAGGAACATGGTCCCATCCCCACAGGCTCAGCCATGGGTGTTGAGCCTCAGACTCGGGGGCAGGCGTGGGTCCCATATAAGGCCCTTGCTCTTCTGTGTGGCTTCAAATAAGCCCCTTAGTGGTTCTCAGACTTAGTTTCCTCATCTGGAAAACAACTGTGAGTCTCAGTTGTGGGGTTGGGATCAAATAAGCTTGAAAGCCTGGAGTAACTGTAAATTGCTCTATAACAATGTAAGAAGTGACAGAATAAAAATGGGGACATCAAGGCTCAAAAGGAGGAATAAGTTCTCTGCTGCAAGTGGCAGAGCATTGGGGATTGCCTTTGTTCTGAGGAGCAAAGAGCTGCGTTTCTTCTGGGTTGCATACTGGAGGCCAAGGCCCTGCCTAATCCAGGCATCCTTTAGTGGAAGAGAAAGAGGTGTAGATAACACCAAACTTCACCAGTCCCACCAGTCTCAAAATCCCTAAGCGGTGATGTCACTCTCAAGGAGAGATTGTCCTTCCTTAAAATTTACGAAAAAAAGTTTACGTGTATGTGTGGGCAAGATGGTGGCAACTCTAATTTGGAGAGACTACCCATGAGAATGAAGGGAACGTCCTGGATATGTGACAGGAATTTGATGGACGTCTTCATTTTAGATCCTTTTAACACAGGAGAGATTCAACTCACTGAAAGTACAGGATGGTGGAGCTGGAAAGGATTTAGACATATCTAATCCACTGCCCTTCCCCCCCCCCCCCCCCCCCCCCCCCCCCCCGTCCCTTTACAGAGGATGAAAGCAGCTCAGAGGACTTGAGTGACTTGATGAAGGTCACACAGCTGCTGGATGGCGGGGCCAGGTTCAGAACCCAGCTGCCTTGACATCTAAGCAAGAACTTCCAGGCCACTCCACCAGTGCCACACCATCCCCATTGCTTACAGATTCAGCCCTTGCTAGCATGGGAACCAATGATTACTGCATTTCTAGGTCTTAGTCACCTCCGTTACTGCCAGGGATCAACCTTAAGGGAAGATACAGTACAGGCAAATGGCATGGATTGTGTTGAATAGGTTTGGTGGGGAGTTTAGGGTAGAGGGAAGGAAGAATGGATAGAAGTTTTATATAACTGCTCAATAATTCAAAGGTTGTCATTTCTCCATCCATCACCCTGCCTCCAACGTTGAGTAGCCTCTAAGATCTCTGTAGGAAACCAGATCCAGTGCAGCGCATTACCTGTCTCTCTCCTGACTGATCGTCTAACACTCTACCTGGGGATGAGGTGTTATTGGAGGCATCAGCCATGGAAAGACTCAGCAGAGGCTGCCTCTACAGCATAAGGTGTCAATTTTCCAACTGCCTGACCTGCCATCGCCTGAATTTCTCCTCCTATTTACTGATATGACTATTCACTATCAGAAAAAAACTGAATCAGAAAAGCTGCATGTTTTGATTAAAAAAAAAAAAATGGCAGGGAGCAGGGTAAAAAGGATGCAGAAAGAGAAACTGATGGAGGCAGTGGGGGTGTGTCTCACAGCTCTCCCTTACTCCTCAGGTCTTTCCAGGGCAGGGTCTGCCTCTGGTCTCAAGGAATTTCTGTTTTGCTCAGATCAGACAGGACAGAGTTCCTCAAAATAAGAGTTTTACAGGGAGTCTCAAGGAGGGAGTATAGAGAGACTAAGGGATAAGAATGTGCCTGAGGGGGAGAAGAAAGAGCATGGATAAAGAAACTAAGGTGGAAAGTTTCCCACTTGTTTTGGCGTTGAAAAGACATGGAGAAGTTCTCTGGAAGTGAATGGGGAGGCGGCATTGCTTGGGAGAGAAAGAAGCCGCATGGTGAAGTGTGTTGAGCACAGACTCTGGAGCAGGATGCCTGCTTTGTAACCCTGGCATATCTCTTAGAGGCAAGTTGCTGGACCTTTCACACTGCGGTCTCCTCATCTGTAAGTTGGGCATACTATTAATAGCAGTGATTATTTCATAGACTGGTTATTGGAATGAAATAGTTACTGTGGGGTAAAGCCCTGAGAAGGGTGTCTGAGGAAGAGGAAGTCCTGTATAAACATTAGCCATGATTACTCCTAGCGAGCAGAACACAGCCTGGGATTGGGATGTAACATGTATGGGTTCCCTTCTGCTCTCTTCCCGACTCATTCTGTGTTGTCTGCTCCCCTTTACTGCTGCAGGCTGCTCATCAATAAAGTGGGGAGCAGTCACCATCAGCGGATCTTCTCAGTGTAGGAGATAATATTCTTCACACTGAAAAGTCAGTGGTCACAGGCAGCACACTTGACTTTGACATCACAGCTTGTCATTCTGGGGTCCCAGGTATCAAGGAACTTGTTTAGCCCCAGGGCATCGTGGAATTGTAGATGCCATCATCCAGAATGGCCCTTTGGAGGTCTCTTCCACAGTTGGGGCTTCCACAGTTTCCCTCCTCAACCCTTACCCTAGGGACTCACGGGGAAGTTCATCTACAACCGCCCCCTCCCCCTGCCTATTGCAGCTCTTCTTCCTGTCCTATCTGTCCCTTGTGCACTTACTTCTCTGTTCTTGCTCCTTTCAGTCTAGAAAAAGGTGGGGACAGCTGGCTAGGGTCAAGTGAAGGCAGGTGTGCCCCGAGCCTCTCATCCCCAGCCCACCCTCACCCTCACCTTTTTCTAGACCGCGGACAGTTTCCCCCGTCCAGGGCAGCAGGCAGGAAGCTTTGCGGGTGGGATTGGAAACTAATCAGCCAGACGGTTCGCTAGATAATCCGGCTGAATGTTCACACCCGGCCCAGGTTAGGAGGCACCTCCCCCAGGGGAGGAGAGCGGGCAGCACTTACTGGCTCGCCCCTCAGCTGCATTAACTCGAGCGTGACCCCGACTCAACTTGACAGCGGAAACGCGCTCCTTTCTCCACGTGGCGCTACCAGCGCCGCGCACCCAGGGCGCGGCGTGAGAACCCCCCGGTCGGCCTCTGGCAGCGAGGGCCGGGTGGCCCTGGGAAGGATGGGGGAGGAGGCGGTGGCAGCAGACAAGGGGCGGGCACGTCCAGACCCAGCTGAGCCGCGAGGGAATTAGCCCCGCCGCGGAATAAGCCTGTCCAGTCGCGAGCGCAGCCGCGGGGCCGTCCGGGTTTTGCGTCCTGTGTGCCGGCACCATGGCCAGCCCCGGGCTGCGCGGTGAGTCTCTCCTGCTGGGGACCCCGGTCCTGGACATCTGGCAAGTTGTAGGAGGGAGAGGGGCTGGAGAAGAAGGGACCGCATCCCAACTCCTACTCTTCCGGATTGGTGACCTCAGGGGAACCTGGAGAGGGTGGTGCAGGGAGCTGATCCCTTTTCCCTCAAGGGTAGGGGAGCTGAGGCACGCAGGAGTACTTCCCGAGTTTTATCGAGGAGAGAGAAGGTAGGACAAGAGAAAGAGGATTGGTACAGCGGCTTTTTGGTGCAGGATTACCAATTCCTACCTCAGAGATTTTGCTTCTCCTTGTTTCAAGTTGTAGGGTGTTTAGTGTTTGAAGGTAGGCAAACAACTAGCAGGGTTTAATTCAGAAACAGTCTGCTGAGGACAGAGGTTCAGAGTCACCCCCAGCAAATTTCACTTTGGCATTCCTTCCTCTAGCCCTCTCCCAAACCTGCCCTCAGGAAGGGCATTTGCACCTGAGGGTGCAGGGACACCCGGGCACCTCCGTTCCCAGGGGCTTTTCTTAGAAGCAGAGCAAATGGAAGTGGAGTTTGGAGGCGGAGGACATCACTCTGCTGCACCTCCCAAATTATACTGAGCAGACAGATGCCTTTGGGCAGGGCTGACGTTGTCTGCCACAGGGATTTTGTTGGGCGTCTTGTTTCTGGTGGTTCTTGAGAGAGGCATGAGGTGGGGAGGTGCCCACTCCATTAGCATTAACAATAAGCCAAAGGGACCGGAAGGGAGGTGTCACTCATAGTCCCCAGACTTTGTGAGCATATATGGAAAGATACCCCTAGGGACCATGTTGGACTCTGGTCCAGGACAGAAGGTCCCATTAAGCAAGGTTAGTTCTAAGCCCAAAGGCAAGTGGCAGATGGAGGAAGAATCTCAGACAAGGTCAAAGTTCTCCCAGAGATCTATGATGCTCTGGATTCTTCCACTTGCCTGGACTTTGTTCTTGGAACCGGTATCAGAGCCCTTGCCCAGCTGTCTGTCTGTCACCCTCCCCAGCTGCTGGGCATCCAGGGCCCATTTGTTCTTCTCACTGTGTCCTGCCATGCACCCATCATTTTGGGAGCCAAGGACCTGATATGGTCCTTTCCAGCAGCCCCCAATGCTCTCTGAATTGCCCCTGTGTGGGAACCTGGGACACTTTGCTGGCTGATTAAAGAGGCTATGTGAGGGGAAGGGCGGGTTCCAAACACCAACCTCAGGTTCTGGTTCAGTTTCTATGTGTACTTTCTCTGCCATCTTCCATTGTGGGGTAAGGCTGGAGGGCCAGAGACACCGGGCCTAAAGTGGGGCTTGTCCATCATTTTCTCTAATGAGACCGACTGCATGACAAATACTATGCCCAGTGCTGGACTTACTTATGAAGACCAATAAAGGCACACACCTGACTGTCCAGACCTTGCGTTCTAGATTCCTGGTACCCTAAGATGATCCTAATGCTTTAGCAGCCACCTGCACTGTTGTTGCACATGGGAAGGAGGAGGCGGGGTCAAGCATAGGCTTGTTCAGAACACACCAATGAAATGGCCCCGTTTATACTTCCAGTATTTCAAGATGTCCTGGAAGTCTTTTTTTAGCTCCTGACAATGCTGCCCTTCCTCCAGAAACTTAAGGAAATAATTTATAAGTCTGTCTGGCCGACGACTCTCCGTCTAGGTTAACTTCTGCTGAAACTACTAAAGGATGCGAGTTCTCACACTTAGCTGGGTCAGATCCTCCCTCTGTTTAGCGAACGTAAGAATAAAGAATAAAGCATACTGTCCTTAAATCTTCTGACTTGTTCACTGACAAGGGGATAAATCCCACCCTCACCGATATTTGTTATTCATAAAAATAGGTTTAAAAAAGCTGTTTTTTAAAAAATTAAAATGTAATAATGCATATTCATTGTGAAAAAAATGTTAATACAAATACATAAAATAAGAATAAAAGTTACCTGTTTTTAATATTTTGGTAATTATTCTTTGCCCTACTTCGTTTTTTCAATCCGTCTTGATTTTTGCCTATATAAGATAAATATTTCTATTTATTATTTATTAGTCATCAAACAATTTACAAGAAAAGAAAGCCTAGATACAATAAAACTTAAAACAAAGATAAATTAACAAATGTCAGAACATGAAGGATTAGGAGCATATTATTATATCACAAGACCTAGACTAAGAATAGGTACTGTAATTGAGCAAAAATTTATCTATGAGCTTCCTGACAGGCAGGTCAGAAAAGAGACAACTTACATGGATCTCATTGTCTAATAAAAGGAGACTAGTTCATCAGCATTAAATTTTAAGAATGTCACTGTGATATTTGTGACATTTATGTAGGACATTGCCCAACATAATGAGCTGTAATTTCATTAATAGGTTTTTAGAAAGCATACTATTTATCACATGGACATTTATTGTATTGTATCTCATTTTTAATAAAAGTGTGTTTCTATTTTCTTCTTTTCTGGTCCATTCTACCCTATTATATTTTTAAAAATGCTGTTTGCAAACCATTGGATAACTAGTTAGTGTGTTAAACCTCTAATATGAGTCGTGGCTTGCAGCATATAGAAAACTCAGTGTCTAATAGTCCATTTGGGTTTCAGTTTTTTCCTCCCCTATGTAAGAAAGGGATACAAGACACTTCCATCAGGACCAGTCCTTATCCAAGTTTCTGTCTGTTATCGTTTCCTTTCAGCCTGAAGAACGCTGTTTAGCATTTCTTGAAGTGCAGTTCTGCTGATGACAAACTCTCGAAGCTTGTGCTTTTGTGGAAAATGTCATTATTTAATCCATTTTCGAATGGTACTTTAATTGGATGGATATAGAATAATGCATTAACAGTTTTTTTTTTTCCTTTCCAGCACTCTAGGTGTTACTTTATTGGTCTCCATTCTTTTGATGAGAGGTCAGCCTTAATTCATATTTTTACTTTATTCATTCTTTTATTCAGGCATAATATCTTTTTAACCTGGTAGCTTTCAAAATTTTTATTTTTGGTTTTCAGCAGTTTGACTATGACATAACTAGGTGTGATTTTCTTTCTTTCTTTTTTTTTTTTTTTGCTCTATTTTGCTAATCTCGAATCTGGAAGTTATTGTATTTTACCACATTTTGGGATGATTTCAGCCACTATTTCTTCAAGCCACTTATTTTTATGCCCTATTTTCATTCTCTTCTTTTTCTGGAATGACAATCACATGTATGTTAGACTGATGTTATCACACTAGTTCCTGAGGCTCCGTTAGTTTTTCAATCTGTAGTCCTCTGTTCTCTAGATTGGATACCTTTTATTGATCCATCTTTAATTTCATTGATCCTTTCTCTGCCTTCTCCACCTTTTCCAGTTGCTATTAAGCTCATTCAATGAATTTTTCTGTTTAGTTATTATAATTTTCAGTTCTAGGAACTCCATTAAAAAAATAACAGCTTTACTGAGATATAATCACATACCATAAAACTCACCCTTTAAAAGTGTACAATTCAGTGATTTTCAGTATATTTACAGAGTTGTATAACCAGTATCTAATTTTAGAACATTTTCATCATCCTAAAAAGGAACCTCATACTCATTGGCAGTTATTCACATTCCACCCTCACTCCCTCTAACTCCTGGCAACCACTAAGCTACTTTCTGTCTCCATGGATTTGCCTAGTCTGGACATTTTGCGTCTGGGTTCTTTCACTTAGCATGTTTTCAATGTTTACCCATATTATAACACGTATAAGTACTTCATTTCTTTTTATGGCTGAATAATATTCCTTTGTGTGGATATGCCACCTTTTGATTGTCCATTTATCAGTTGATGGACGTTTGAATTTCTATTTTTTGTCTACTACAAACAATGTTGCTATGAACTTTCAAGTACAGGTTTTTATGTGTACATATGTTTTTTATTTCTCTTGGGTATATACCTAGGAGTGGAATTTCTGGGCTATATGGAAGCTATGTTTAACTTTTAAGGAATTGCTAGATTATTTTCCAAAGTAGCTGTGCCATTTTACATTTCCACCAGCAATGTATGAGTGTTCTAATTTCTCCCCATCTTCACTGACACTTGTTATTGCTTGTCTTTTTAATTATAGCCATTCTAGTGGGTATGTATAATGTGGTATCTCATTGTGGTTTTGATTTGCATTTCCCTAATGACCACTGATGTTGAACATTTTTTTCATGTGCTTGTTGGTCATATATATATATCTTCTTTGGAGAAATGTCTACTCAGATCCTTTGCTTATTTTTAAGTTAGGTTGTCTTTCAGGTTATTTGTTGGGTATAAAATTTCTTTATATATTCTGAATATAAGTCCCTTTTCTGGTATATAACTTACAAATATTTTCTCCTATTCTGTATGTTCAATTTATTAATGTGTCTTTCGAATCATTTTTAATTTTAATGGAGGCCAATTTGTCTATTTTTTTGTTTGATTATTTGCGCTTTTGGTATATAATAGCTAAGAAACCATTGCCTAACCCACAATTATGAAGATTTACTCCTATGTTGTCTTCTAATAGTTTTACAGTTTTAGCTATTGCATTTAGGTCTGTAATCCATTTTGGAAAAGTTAATTTTTATGTATGGTGTGAGGAAAGGGTACAGTCTTTTGTGTGCAGATATACAGTTGTCCTAGTATTATTTCCCCATTTTTTTCCCCATTTCTTGGTACCCTTGTTGAAATTCAAGGGCTTATTTCTGGAATCCCAATTCTGTTGATTGGTCTGTACATCTATCTTTATGCCAATACCATAGTATTCTGTAGTAAAGTATTGAAAATAGGAGGTATGGGGATAATTATATTTGTTTTTATTTATGTTTAGTTTCTATTTTTCTGCACTGTTTTTTCGTCTTTCACTTATTAAGATCATACCTATCTTTACTTATTAGAATATGTTTATGTTAGCTGCTTTAAAGTTTTTGTTTGTTAAACCCTACATTTGGGCTATGTTGAGATCAGTGTGTGTGTGTGTGTGTGTGTGTGTGATCAAGTCCTATTCATTTTAGGACTAAACAGAGGAACCAGGAAGAGTGATGAGAACAGGATGCCAGTCCCCTTGACAGGACCAGATCCAGCACAGGCTCTGTCTGTGTTCATGAACAAGACCACCCCAGAAGCCTTGAGCAGCCTTTTCTTGTAAGGACAACCTGGGTATGAATCTTCCATGGGGGTGCGGGTGGGTAGGGTACATTGGTTCCTGGTTCCTCTGGACCAGATGAAAAAGGCCAGAGGGCTGAGATCAACTTTTATTACTTGCTTTATCTCTTTCATGGGTCACTTACTCTTATTTATTTGTATGTCTAGTAAGTTTTGATGATAAAGTGGACATTGTGTATGATACATGCTCTTCTTCCCAGAGGAGTTAAAAAATTAAAAAATTCTAGCTGGCAGTTCAATTACTGGTTGAGTACTTTGAGCTTATTTAGGATTTTTTTTTCCCACTTTATTAGGGTATAATTGTGGAAAATCCAAGGTATTTCATAAATTTCTCTATTGTGGTAAGATTCAACCTCTCAACTCTGTCTCCCCTTCTGATATTTTCAGGGCTGGCCTTAGGATTTTTTATGGACAATTTAAAATAAACTTTTCTCTAGTTGTTCTTACCCCTCAAATGAAGCCCCTGGTATCTCAGCTGGATGCCTGCAGTGTTAGGACAAGTTAATGAGATCTGGCTGGGATAGAACTTAAACATCTCCCAGCCTTGTTGGTCCTCCAGCTTCTCTGTTTTGATTACACTCTGGTAGCAGCTTCTCTCTGTTAAGCCTCACATATCTTACCCTCTGCATGTGAAGCCTTTGTTGTCAGCTAACTCATGAAGGATCCCCAAAGAGACTTCTGGGGACCTTCCTTTGCACAGATTCCTCCTCTCTTGTACTCTGCCCCATAATTTCCAGCTGCTTTAGCTGCTGCAAACCTTGATATCTGTTTCCTTGGTTCAGTGGGCCCTCTTTGCTTTACTTGGATTCCAGCTCCCTGAACCCCAGTCAGTAACTTGTCCTGATGAGGCTACATATGTGAGTTTTTCTTCCCTCAGGGGTTGCTAACGGATGTTCAGTGCCTGAAAATGGTTGACTTATATATTTTGTCCTGTTTTTTATTTGCTTTTGGAACAATGTCTACCCCAGTACCAGTTATTTTATCATTACTGGAAGCAGCAGTTTTTGTCAGCAAGCTTTTCATCAAAAAGTATTTTGTTAGCAAACAGTTTCAGATGTAGGTCATTGGCAAGGGCCAGAAATGACAGGACTCTAATATTAATTCAAAAGTGATCCTCGGGGGCTGGCCCAGTGGCTCAGGCGGTTAGAGCTCCATGCTCCTAACTCCTAAGGCTGCCGGTTCGATTCCCACATGGGCCAGTGGGCTCTCAACCACAAGGTTGCCAGTTTGATTCCTCGAGTCTTGCAAGGGATGGTGGGCTCTGTCCCCTGCAACTAAGATTGAACCCAGCACCTTGAGCTGAGCTGCCTCACGGAGGAGGGCTCAATTAGTTGGAGCGTGGGCTCTCAACCACAAGGTTGCCAGTTTGATTCCTCGAGTCCCGCAAGGAATGGTGGGCAGCGCCCCCTGCAATTAGCAATGGCGACTGGACCTGGAGCTGAGCTGCGCCCTCCATAACTAAGACTGAAAGGACAACAACTTGAAGCGACACCCTCCACAACTAAGATTGAAAGGACAACAACTTGACTTGGAAAAAAGTCCTGAAAGTACACGCTGTTCCCCAATAAAGTCCTGTTCCCCTCCCCCCCCCAAAAAAAAAACACAATAAAAAAAAGTCTGGAGGCTTTGCTAGAAATAAATACAAAAAAAAAAAAAAAGTGATCCTCATGATTTAGAAAAGAGTTAATTTACTTATTTTTAATAAGAAGCTAAGCTCTTAATCTTAATTCTTGCCTTAAGGGAGAGTTGCACTATGGCACTGCCTGCAGGCAAAGCCAAAACTTTTCTTTAAAAACAACTTTGTAATTACTCAAAATACTTGAACTCAGCATAATCAAAGTTCTAGAATACTATACCACAGAGCATATAAGAGGCAACTTTGCCCAGAGATTCCTCCCTGTTTATCTTTCAGCATTTCAATTTAAAAAAAAAAAAGTTTATTGGGGAATATTGGGGAACAGTGTTTCTCCAGGGCCCATCAGCTCCAAGTTGTCCTTCAATCTAGTTGTGGAGGGCACAGCTCACTGGCCCATGTGGGAATCGAACTGGCAACCTGTTGTTCAGAGCTCACGCTCTAACCAACTGAGCTATCTGGCTGCCCCAGCATTTCAATTTTTTATTCACTCTTTCACTGAGTACCTACTAGGTGCTAGGCTGCAGTAAGGGTCAAAGATGATATCCAGGTTCTACAGGTATCTCTCCCCACCTGTAGTGTCCAAAAGTGTGAGGGGTTGTTAAATCTCAGGTTGGGAGACATTTGGGAAAGCCTCTGGTTGAGCAAGGCTCTGATGTATGAGTATTTGACATAGATGGTATTTCCATGGGCTGACTTACTGCACTTGTAAGGGGAGTTATTTATTATTTATCTACATTGATAGTGAAGGGTACTTTATTAATTAGCATAATGCTCAGCTACCTGCTCTAACAAATAGACTGAAAAATATTTATCGAGTAAAACACAACAGCAGTTCACTTCTTGCTGAAGTAATAGTTTTTGGTGGGTAAACAAGTTGGTGAAGTGGCTTTTACTATGTGGCTTTTCAGGGACCAGAGGTATTGGGGTTTCAGCCAACTTGAACCATGATTTCCAAGGTGACCCTGAGAATTTTCATTCCCGTTACTAAAAGGGGAAAAGAGTATGGAGAGCTTGCAGGAGCATGCATAAGAGGTTTCTATGGGACATGCCTGGAAGTAGTACATATCACTCTGTTCACATTCCTCTGGCTGGAATTCAGTGTCATGGCCATGTCTCATTGCAAGGGAGGCTAGGAAGTATGGTCTAGCTGTGTGTTCAGAAAGAAGAGGAGAACATGGATTTTGGTTGGCAGGTAGCAGTCTTTGTCATAGGGGCCTATCAAAAATGATAAATTTGGCGTGGCATATTCATGCTATCTTACTGTATTAAAGTTACAGATTTACACATTGTTTCCCCAAGTAGGCTCTGAGATCTGCAAGTTTCAGCACCTGGGACAAGACAGAGAATGTGGTAAATACTTATTAAATGGTTTTGAATGAATGAATGAATGAATGAATGAATGGTGAGCTGGTGAGACAGTAGCTGACCAACAGATTTAGTTGCTTCTTTAAAAAAATTTTTTTTTTTAAATTAAAGTGATATCTGGCTAATATGAGTTAGAGAATGCAGTGTGAAGACAGTGTGAGTTTTCCTTTAAATGTGAAATACTCTCTTCATCTGTCCTTGAATCCCAACAATTTGATTTGTTTTTAGATGCTATATATGAATTTGATTTCTCTTTGGGGAATTCAGTCCTTTTCAGAATTTAAGTATACGTCCTTATGGAATTAATACATTGGGCTAAAGGAAAGAGAAATTATAAAAATAAATATATGAACTAGCGATACAGTTGCATATTAAAAAAATCTTTCAATAAAAATTTCATGATGAAGGATTTCACTCAGGTACTTATAGGACTTGGCTATGATCCTCTGAAGTTAGGTGAAATGATGGCATACTACCTGAGGACCACCTTTTTAAAAAGTTGCATTTTAAATGAGTGTGGTATCGTGCTGGTCTTACATACTTACCTTGAGGCTCCTCCTGGAATGTTACATGTCTGTGTTGTCAATTTAGAGGAAGATGCTTGCCTTCTTGTTTGTAACAGCGGGTAGGTGTGCCTTCAGTTCACCTATAAACTGTATCATGTAATTTAGGTATAAGTTAACTATATTTAATGACCGCATTCAAATTTACTGGGATTGTGTAGAACCCATTTCTATCTCCTCTGACTCTCAAGCCGGTATTATGATCACGGTTCTAAAGTATGTGTTAGAAGTCAGGGAGCCAAACTGAAGTTGTACAAGTGGAGGGTCCTACCTCTGGTTGAAGCTCACACCATTTCTGTAGCCAGAGGGCCAAAGCATGCTCATGGCTTGCCAAGCATGGTAACTTTTCTTTCTTCTCCATCGATAGGCCTCCCTTGCGTCTGGGTTCATGTAGCACCCATTTATTTTCTTTTTAAAAAATTTTATTTATTTATTTATTTTCAGTTATACTTGATATTCAGTATTATTTTATATTAGTTTCAGGTGAACAGCATAGTGGTTAGATATTTATATAATTTATGGAGTGATCCCCCTGATTAATCTAGTACCCACCTGGCACTATATATGGTTGTAGCAACATTACTGACTATATTCTCTGTGCTGTGCTCTACATCCCCATGGATACTTTGTAATTGCCAATTTGTGTTTCTTAATCCCTTTACCTTTTTCACCCAGCTCCCCAACTCCCCTCCCCTTTGTCAGTGATCAGTTTGTTCTCTGGATCTATGAGGCTATTTCTGTTTTGTTTGTTTATTTCGTTCTTTTAATCCCACATATAAGTGAGATCTTTTGGTATTTGTCTTTCTCGGTCTGACTTATTTCACTTAGCATAATAACCTCTAGGTCCATCCATGTTGTCGCAAATGGTAAGATTTCATTTTTTTTTGTGGCGGAGTAATGTTCTATTATATATATGTACCACATCTTCTTTATCCAGTCGTTTATTGATGGGCATTTAGGTTGCTTCCGTATCTTGGCTATTGTAAATAATGCTGCAATGAACATAGGGGTGCATGTATCTTTTTTGAATTAATGTTTTGGATTTCTTCAGATAAATACCCAGATGTGGGATTGCTGAGTCATAAGATAGTTCTATTTTTCATTTTTTGAGGAACCTCCAAACCATTTTCCATAGTAGTGGCACCAATTTACAATCCCACCAACAGAGCACAAAGATTCTCTTCTCTCCACATCCTCCAACACTCGTTGTTTGTTGATTTATTGATGATAGACATTCTGACAGGAGTGAGATGGTATCTCATTGTGATTTTAATTTGTATTTCTCTGATGATCAGTGATGTTGAGCATCTTTTCATATGTCTACTGGTCATCTGTATGTCTTCTTTGGAGAAATGTCTATTCAGGTCCTCTGCCCATTCTTTAATTGGATCGTTAGTTTTTTTGGTGTTGAGTTGCATGAGTTCTTTATAAATTTTGGATACTAACCCTTTATCAGATGTATCATGACAAATATCTTCTCCCATTCAGTAGTCTGTCTTTTCATTTTGTTAGTGGTTTCCTTTGCGGTGCAAAAACTTTTTAGTTTGATGTAGTCCCATTTGTTTATTTTTTCTTTTCTTTTCTTTTTTTTGCCTGAGTAGGTAAATCAGAAAAAAAAAAAATTACTAGCAGCAATATCAGAGAGTTTACTCCCTATAGTTTTTTCTAGGAGTTTCACGGTTTTGGGTCATCTATTTAAATTGTTAATGCATTTTGAATTTATTCGTGTGTATGGTGTAAGAAGGTGGTCCAGTTTCGTTTTTTTTGCATGTATCTGTCCAATTTTCCCAACACCATTTATTGAACAGACTGTCTTTACCCCATTGTATATTCTTGACTTCTCGTCATAGATTAATTGACCATGTAGGTGTGGGCATATTTCTGGGCTCTTCATTCTGTTCCATTGATCTATATGTCTGTTTTTATGCCAGTATAATGCTGTTTTGATTACTATAGCCTTGAAGTATAGTATAGTTTGATATCAGGTAGCATGATAGCTCCAATTTTATTCTTCTTTCTCAAGATTGCGGTGGCTATTCAGGGTCTTTTGTGGTTCCATACTATTTCTAAGATATTTGTTCCAGTTCTGTGAAAAATGCCATTAATATTTTGATAGGGATGCATTGAATCTATAGATTACTTGGGTAGTATGGACATTTTAATGATCTTAATTCTTCCTATCTATGAGCATGGTATATGCTTCCATTTATTTGTATTTTCTTCAATTTCTTTCTTCAGTGTCTTATAGTTCTCCAAGTACAGGTCTTTTACCTCCTTGATTAAGTTTATTCCTAAGTATTTTATTTTATTTTTTTGATGCAATTTTAAATGGGATTATTTTCTTAATTTCTCTTTCTGACAGTTCATTATTGGTGTATAAAAATGCAACTGACTTTTGAATATTAATTTTGTATCCTGATACTTTTTCTGAATTCATTTATCAGTTTTAATAGATTTTTGGTGGAATCTTTAGGGTTCTGTGTATATAGTGTCATGCCATCTGTAAATAAAGATAGTCTTACTTCTTTCTTTCCAATTTGGATGCCTTTATTTTTCTTGTCTGATTGCTGTGGCTAGGACTTCCAATACTATGTTGAATAAAAGTGGTGAAAGTGGGCAACCTTGTCTTATTCCTGATCTTAAGTAGCATACTTTTAGCTTTTCTCCGTTGAGTATGATGTTAGCTGTGGGTTTGTCGTATATGGCTTTTATTATGTTGAGGTATGTTCCCTCTATTCCCACTTTGCTGAGAGTTTTTATAAATGGATGGTGGATTTTGTCAAGCGCTTCTTCTGCATCTATTGATATGATCATATGATTTTTATCTTTTATTTTGTTAATGTGGCATATCACATTAATTGATTTGCAGGTATTTAACCAACCTTGTGTCCCAGGATTAAATTCCACTTGATCAAGGTGTATGATCTTTGTAATGAATTGCTGAATTCGGTTTGCTAATATTTTGTTGAGGATTTTTGCATCTATGTTTGTCAGGGATATCAGCCTATAATTTTCTTTTTTTGTACTGCCTTTCTGTTTTTGGAATCAGAATAATGGTGGCCTCTTAAAATGAGCTTGGGAGCTTTCCCTCCTCTTTGATTTTTTGGAACAGTTTGAGAAGGATAGGTGTTAATTCTTCTTTGAATGTTTGGTAAAATTCACCTGTGAAGTCATCTGATCCAGGATTTTTATTTGTTAGGAGTTTTTTTTATTTTGTCAGTAGCAATTGGTCAGTTCATATTTCTATTTCTTCTTGATACAGTCTTGGAAGATTGTATGTTTCTAGGAATTTATCTATTTCTTCCAGATTATCCAATTTGGTGGTATATACTTGTTCATAATATATTCATATAATATTTTCTATTTGTGTGGTGTCAACTGTCACTTCTCCTCTTTCAGTTATGATTTTATTTATTTGAGTCCTTTCTCTTTTTTTCTTGATGAGTCTGGTTAAAGGTTTATCAATTTTGTTTATCTTTTCAAAGAACCAGCTCTTGATTTCATTGATAGTTTGTATTTTTTTTTTAGACTCTATTTCATTTATTTCTACTCTGATCTTAATTATTTCCTTCCTTCTATTCACTGTGGGCTTTGTTTGTTGTTTTATTTTCTAGTTTCCTTAAGTGCAAGTTTGGATTGTTTGAGATATTTCTTGTTTCTTGAGGTAGGCTTGTATTACTATGAATTTCCTTCTTAGGACTGCTTTTGGGTCGTTGTGTTTTCATTTTCATTTGTCTCTGGTATTTTTTTTTTTTTTTTTTTTGCAATTGTCCTTTTTTATTGTTTCCTAATTTTTTAATTACAGTTGACATTCAGTATTATTTTATATTAGTTTCAGGTGTACAGCATAGTGGTTAGACATTTATATGACTTACTAAGTGATCCCCCTGATAAGTCTCATACCCATCTGGCAGCATGCATAGTTATTACAATATTGTTGACTATATTCCCTTTGCTTTACTTTACATCCCCGTGACTATTTTATAACTACCAATTTGTATTCTTTTTTTTATTATTAGTTTCATGAGTACAAAACAATGTAATAGTTAGACATTTACACCCCTCACAAAGTGATAACCCCTTTTCCCCAACCTACTTCCCCTCTGACATCGTATATAGCTGTTACAGTTCCACTGACTCTATTCCTTATGCTGTACTCCACATCCTGTGACTATATATATATTAAATTATAGTGGACATTCATTATTGTTCAGCTTCAGCTTCAGGTGTACAGTGAAGTGATCAGGCATCTACATCTTCCCTGAGGTAGTCTCCCTAATAAGACAAGTGTCCATCAGGTACCCTACTAAATCTTTACAACATTATTGATTGTATTCCCCAAACTGTCTTTTGTATCCCCATGGCAATCTTGTGGTTACCAATTTGTGCTTTCTAATCCCTTCACCTTCTCCCTTATCCCCACCCACCTCCCTTCTAGTAACCCTCAGTTTTCTCTATATCTCTGAGACTGCTTCTGATTAGTTTGTTAATTTATTCTATTCTTTAGATTCCACATGTAAGTGAGATCATATGGTATTTGTCTTTCTCTGTCTGACTTATTTCACTTGGCATAATATTCACTAGGTCCATCCATGTTGTTGCAAATGGTAAGATTTCATTCTTCTTTATGGCTGAGTAATACTCCATTATATTACTCACATGTATGTACCACAGTTTCTTAATCCAGTCTGGGTATCTTTTTTTTTTTTTTTTTTTTGCGTACCAATGGGCATTTCAGTTGTTTTCATGTTCAGGGTATCTTTTGATTACTTCCTTGATGCATCATCCATTTCTTAAAACACCCAAGTCGAGGCAAATCTCTGGTTCTAAATATTTTTCTTCACTGTGCTAAGTGGCACTTTGTTTTACTTGTCCTACGCTTACCTTGTTCAGGTTCCAGGTGGTTCTTCTTCCTTCTAATATTTTAAGACCTTGTGACTAGATCTGTGCTCACCTTTTTGATTTTGTTAGTGATTCTATAGACTAATGGTCTCAGCCTTGGTGGTACAATAGAATACCCCAGACAATTTAGCTCTAAATCTTGAGGTGGAACCTGGGCTCAATATTTTAATCTTTTTAGGTGATTCCAATGTGCATCCAAGGTTGAGAACCACTCTGTGTCTCCATTATCCTCACCTTTCCCAGGTACTGAATCCTAGTATTTTAAGTCTGGCTTCCCATGACCATCTCCTCCTCCCCACGGAGCAGCTCTTGTATGCTGCTGTTTCTCGTTCTCCAGAACTACTTCTCCTAGTTCTGTTCTTTGGAATGTGGTGATCATAACTTCACTGATTGTCAAATGAAGATGCATCTGGTTTTAGGTAAGAGCAATCTATATTTGGCTAGGCCAGCCTACTTGAGGTGGAGTTATGCGAAAATTAAAAAATGTGCCTCTTAAGCTTTCCTCCCACTAATTATTATGGAATCCCCAGTCCCCTTAAAGCCTGGCCCCCTTGGTGTTAGACTTAGAGGTGTGTCAAGGGTGTTTATGAACACTTCTTCAAGCTTCTACATGGGGTGACCATCTCAGTTGATGCTTGCTATTGGGACTTCCTTTTTCCCAAGTTGTGTGAAGGTAGTCGCGCTGCTCCCAAAGCTGATTATGTGCTACTCCCTGTGCTTGGGGCTGAAGATACAGTGGTGAACAAGATAGCCACTATTCCTGTTCCCATGGAGAGCATAATCTAACAGGCGACGCTTACTGTCTATGTGACATGAACTTAGTCATTTAATAATGCTGTAACATAGAGAAAAATTTTGAGCAGTTTCCTATAAACTATAAATGTACTTGGGACATTTTATAAAATTCTCAGGTTCACCCATATGTCTCACATCTGCTGAATCCCTCTCTAACCCTCAGATCTTATCCAGATCCGAAGGCCTCAGCGGTCTGAGCTGGGAGCTATGATTGAAAGAGCTGTCTTAGGCTTTAACCTTAGACCCAGTCCATTTGGGGCATCAGAAATCTGTTCCATCTTCTTTGGAGAGACAGGAATAAGAAAGGGATTATCATCTTGGTTACACCCAGGAGGAGGGGAAAGGCCAGACACAGAAGATGTTTGTGGGTGGCAGAGGAGGATGAAGAACATTGAGGGAACCCACTAAGCACACCCAGGAGAGGAGTCAATCAACCTCATTAAAGTGTGTGTGTGTGTGTGTGTGTGTGTGGTGTATGTAGAGGGGCTGGAGGAGGATAACATTTGCTCACCATTGTATCATCATGCTTTCATGGCAGTGTATAATTAACTAGCTAACAGAACAGTTTTGACCAATTATGTTGTAGATTGGCTACTTCATCATGACGTAGATGGAGGGGCGTTTATACCTTCATCTCATCAGCCACACGGCAAACCACAGTGTAGCATGGACTGCCAATGCTATTTGTTAAAAGGCTTTTTTAAAGGGGTGAGGGATGTTAAGAATGTACAATCAGGAAGGGAATTATCAAGTAGTCTCAGTTGTCCCTCTTCCTTTTGCACAGTATAGCCTAGTGGTTAAAAGTGTGCACTATGAGTGTGCCACATACTAGCTGGTGACTTTGGGGGAACTTGTCTGACCTCTCTATGCCTCAGTTTCCTCATCTGTAAAATGGGACAACAATAGTACCTATCTCATAGGGTTGTCCTGAAGATTAAGTGAGTTGATACATGTGAAGTGCTTAGAACAATGCCCAGCACATGTAAGATATCAGCTGTCAGGGTTGTTGTAGCTGTTGTTCTGATTAGGGCAGGTCTGTGTTCAGTCCAGAGTGGAAGCTACTCTGGTCAAAGTTCACTCATAAGAAAGGATTCCCTAATTCCTTACATCATTACCTCCAAACGTTTACTAAGCCCTTACCGAACCCAGAGTCCTATGCTTGGAATAAAAAGCCAAAACCGGCAAATTTTCTAAACGTTTTGAGGCCTTCCCTAGCTGGTTAGGGAAGGCTTGATGTAGGAGTAGGACTTTAGCTGGATGAGACTTAGACAAGTGGAGAGAACATTCCAAGCATGAGGAGAGACACAGAGTGAGAGTCGGTCTGGAGACAGGTTTGGCTAAAGAAGAATGTTCTTATCTGATGAACAGATTAGGCAGCAGAAATGTGTAACAGCCAGATATGGAAGTCTTTGAATGCCAGCTTGTTTGTGAGCCTCAAGATGATGGAAGGCCCGTATACCATATTAGACAGTTGGGTCTTCATACTAAGAAGAGTGGAAAGCCGCTGCATGGGAGTAACTTGGTCAGACTGTCTCAAATGTGAACACTAGCTGAAGTGTGAGTGGAGGATGGAGGATTGAGAAGGATGGGAGGGGAGCAAGACTAACGGCAGTGAGGCCAGTTAACTCTTACTTATCCAGGTGCAACGCGCGGATGCAAAATTGTGGCGGTGTCATCATCAGGAAAGAGCTGTTTGAACATGGTGGGGGGAGAGAGGGCTGTTGTTGAACCAAGGCTATAAGATAAGCAGAGCTGAGGAGGCAGATTTGCAAAGGATCCTGGGGAACTGGAGTCCTTCCGTTACTTTGGCTGCATGCAGAGGCTGAGAAAGCTGCTGTTCAACAGGACCTACGGGGCAAGAGGTGGGGTGATCGGCAGGGCCATTGGTTCAAATTTTGAGCTTGGAGCCTCAAATTTAGACTGTTGTCATGGGTCAAATTCATGCGGGAAAGTAGGGTGAGACCTCAATGTAAGCGTTGATCCTAACTGAAATGAAATCCATCCATCCCAGGATGCTTGGGGAGGGTACAGGATGAGTGCCTTCAAAATCTGAAAATGTCCAGGCCTCTCTAAGAAGGCCCTGCTATCAGTAGGATCATACCCACCCGGAATCTTGTTCTTAGCTTGGAGTGTGGATGCTCTGTCTCCCCTCAGGGCAGCCCTGGCCAATCGGGATTTCCCAGAAGCAATGGCCTTGAAAGGCTGGTAACAGAGGCTGCCCTGTTTTTCAGGGCACTTCACACCTCACCTGCCAGTGGTTAATAATGATACCGTAATGATGCCATGAGGGACGCTTCGAGGAAAAGCCGTGCTGCCTGGAAGTCCAGCTCCCCAGGAAACCTCTCCTCCTGCTCTTCTCTCCTGGAGGCTCTGGGAACCTCCTTGGGCCCTGATGACTCACATCACCCTCCTCCGTGCCTGGCAAACCCACTTCCTGCTCTTTTTCTGTCCAGTCTGGCCCTGCCTTTTCTTGATTGTGGCACCTGGTCCCTTTGCTCCAGTTTTCCCACCATCACTTACTGCCTGAGCCTTCTTAGTCTAGCTAGTTCTCCATATCCTGCTTCTGCCCTTCTCCCTTCCTCAGAGGCCCCTCCATGCTCTGAGCTGTTGCTGTGACCCTGAAGATTCCTGCCCAACTGTCCAAGAGGTGTGGCATGGCGTGGAGGGCTAGGAAGAACTGCCTTTCAGCATCTCTCCCTTCCCCTAGCATGGAGTACCAGTGCCCACCTCTAGAGAGTATTCCTGGAGCTAAGACCTTTGCCTCTGCAAGCATGCAGGGCTAGTGACATCTGCAAGGCCCTTTAAAGTTTTCAAAATGCTTTCACTTTTATTTTATCAGGATGTGAGCATGGGCTGTTTGTACTTTGGTGTAAGTTAGCTTCTTAGTTAAGACAGCTCACAGCTAAATGAAGGAATCGGTATTGAAGAAACTGATGGTGGATGGGAAAGTGCAGGCATAGAATATGGGGGAACCAAAGCTGGGGAGGGGCCTTGGGCAAGGTCAGGGAAGGGTCAATGAGAAGGCACTGTGCTGAGAGAACTCTAAAAACAAGCTCTACCGACTTTTTCATTTAGATTTGGGCCTTTCCTGCCTTCGTTTCTATCCTTTTCTTTTCTCTGGAAGTCTTTGATCCTGCTCCTTCATCAGCCTCTGTAGTGCAACCTACGGTACCTGCAGCCCAAATGGGTGGTGGAGGTTGGATCCAACTGGAAGGGACAGAGTTCATCCCTACAAGAGCCAAAACTGGACCCAAAGGCCAAAAAAGTGTGTGGTGGTCCCAGATGAGTAAGCAAATACATTTACTTGTTGTCATGGGGGCTAGATAGCTGGTGCTTCTCCTATGTAGTGTAAGAAAGCAAGTGAATGGTAAATAGGCAGGTGGGGGTAGAGAAAGGGAATTCTGGGGACTTGGAGCGAGTGGCTGAAAAGAAGCGGAGAAGTCAGTGTGGGTAGAGACAGACGAAGGGGGCAGGCACTGGCTAATGGGATTTGATAATGGTCCTTCGCATTTCCATAGCTCATGTATTTCCAAGGAATTTGATCTTTTACTGTGTCATCACACTCATCCTATGAGGAAAAGATACAGTAATGACACCCTCTCCATCAATCATAGAAAGAATAACTAAGCACAGAGAAAAAGTATTTTTTCCCAAGTGATGGCAATGCTAGGTCTAAGCACCAAGGCACAGTGAGTCTGAGCTCACTCCTGGCTCGGTGTGGGGCTTGCCGTGTGGCACAGTGCTGATGGCTAGTCCTGGGAGGGCTGTAGACTGGGAAAGAGAACAATGTGGTTAAATGGACTCCCGTGTTTCTCAGGTGGCCTTCTGTAGAGCCTGCCCTTGCGCTAATGTAGTCTCAAATCAGCGTCTGGCATTGATTTTCTTATTCTCAGCCTGATAAAGACTGTCCGCTGTGGCTTTGGACCATTCAGACAGGCCAAACAGCACGCCAAGAACAGGACGCAGCCCTCCTTCCCTTTATTTTCTCCTTACCCTCAAAATGTACAGTCCTCTTCCCCGCTTTGCAAATGCCCCTATGGTTCCACTATGCTTCAAGGTGTCCACAAATGGAGTAGATAAAAATATTCAGAACACTCTAGTTTCCAGAGATGGGGAATAGGAAGGAAGGCTGGAAGAAGGTTGGAGAATATACGTAGCACCTTTCGGTTCATGGTAAAGATTTTATACTCTGGCACCGGGGAACTATTGAAGGGCTTTGAGTGGGAGGGTGGAGTAGTTTGATGTATAATTTAAAAAGATCCCTCTGGGGGGGGGAGGAGGAGCATGGATTGGGAGCAGATGTGGATGTTGGCAGGTGCTGCTGCCAAGGTGGGGCTGCCCTCTACCCATGCCTGGTGGGAGACTCCTGTTCATTTTCATCTGGTTACGCTTTGACTAGGTGAGGGGAGCTCTCCCTTCCCCAAACCCTAATGCTCTAGGAGCCCTTATGAAGCTCTGGACAACTGAAAGGAGCTCGTCACATATGGGGCAGTCAGTTGGGGTGGGCATTTGGGGATCTGGGCAAGGGCTTGGGCATAGAAAGAGGTTCTTTGACTGGACAATCAATGGGCTGCCACTGGTGGGTTATGTTTACTCAGTGATACCAGAATAAATGCTGCTCTTTGAGCCCCACTCTCTCTGGCTCTGCTGATCAATGAAGTCCCTTGGATGAAGCTGAGAGACCTTCCTCTGATGACTTCACATGTGTCTGGGTGGCCCCATGCCTGTACCACCTTGGCTTGTGGAACTTCAGTTGTGTCTGGGTTGGGAGGAAATTAGCTTTGCCAGTAGTGTCTGAATATTCCTATCTTACACCTCGATGGGCAGCTCTTTGAAAGAGGAATGTGCTACTTTTGATTTTCTGGGCCTCTAATGACCAAAATAACGGGCCCACAGCTAGATGAAGAATGTTCCAGCCACAGGCAAGAATATACACAAGATCCTGGGCTGGGAGGGAGTATGGCTCCTTAAAGAGACTGAAAGCAGAACAGCATGGCTGGAGCTCGGAGATCCAGCAGGATATGGGGAGAGATGAGGGGAGATGGACATAGGCCAGACTATGCAGGGTCTCAAAGCCTGAGAGCGGTGGGAAGCACCAGAAGTCTCCACACATGAAGGTGTCCTGGCCAAATCGACATTTTGAAAGGACCCCCTGGCTACCTTGTGGGGAACAATGAAGGGGAATAAAGGCAGAAACGTTGGGGGGCGAGGTGGGGGGGTCGTTAGAAGGCTATTGGAGTAATCCAGGTGAGTGAGGATGGTAGCTTGGAGTAGGACGGTAGTCATGGAGGTGGTGAAAAACAGATGAATTCGGGAGATATATCAGGGGTAAAATTCAAGGGACTGGTGACAAATTGGATATGGGGTGAGGGAAGAAGGCTATCAAGGTTGTCTTAGATTTCTGCTTTGTGTGTGGGCTGACAGTACGGTGGCAGCATTTGTGGTGACGGGATACTGAAAAAGAACCCTGTTGTGGAGAAGATCCTGTTTGGTTTTGGGCATGCTGGTTTTGAGGGGGCTCTGAAGCATCCAGCTGGCAATGCCTGTAGGCAGGGGAATGTGTGATCTGGTGCCTGAGAAGAGTAGGGTTAAAGGAAAAATTTGGAGAGCCATGAGCACATAGGTAATAATTAAGGCCACAGCAGTGGATGAGAGGGTCCAGGGAAAGAATTAGAGGGTAGAGAAGAGGCCCCAGGTCCAAGCCTTGTGAACATCAATCTGATTGATCCAGAGATGGGTAAGCCATGTCCCCACCTGATGACACCCATAGCCTAGGAGGGTAGCTAAGTCACGAACACCTGGATCTGTTGTTCAAGGTAGCGTGTGTCAAAAGCCATGTGGATGGTCAATGAAGGAAAGACGATTCCATTTCTCCAAATGGGTAACATGTTCCATAGGCTGTGTATGGTGGCCTTTATTTCTGATCAACCTCAATTTACCTCATCTCAGTCTCTGAAAGGATTCTCTTGGAGTATGTTTATCTGTCCCACCCTTCCTGATGGCCAGGCTTCACTCACATACCCCCTCGGCTTTTTCTCATGGTGTAAGCCAGCTCTCTTGGGTCTCTCCATATCTGTGTCATTATTGCTTGGTATGTCTTTCTGAAGCTGAATGACTGAACCATAGGCTGGTTTGGGGGAGAAGGTGGGTATGAAAGCAGGGCTACAGGCGGCCGTGATCCATGTGTCAGAGAGCAAGCAGAGGGAGCAGCCAGGAGGCAAGTAGGGTCTTAGAGGCCAGCCTCAACCCCCAGGTGGCACCTTTAGTGGATGGTGGCTCCTGGATAGTGGTTTGACTACAGCCTAGGCTGACTCTGAATCTGAGCTACCCTGAGTCACTGCTGTGAATGTGAATATAGTAGTCAAGGAAGGGCAGACCTTGATAAGCATCACCTTTATCGTCTGCCCAGTTACACATCAGGATGGTCTTGGGCTTTGGAGCCATGTATCTAGAGGTTTCCAGGCCTTTCCTGGGGTGTGGAGTCCTCAGTTCTGCCCTGGGCTAGTTGGCGGGCAAGCATACAGAAAGGCATGAGGGAGAGGGATGGGGCAAGACCAGAGACCAAGGAAGGAACCCCTGCCTTGATGTCCTGAGCTGGAGGCCCCCCTGTTGTACCACCAGTGTGCATGCCCACTCCTGCCCTCTGTGTTCTGTCTCTGTGGTGTGCCTTCCAGAAGCCACCCACCCTTCAAGACCAGCCTTCAGGCTGAATTCCTCTGGAAGCCTACCTTGACCTGGCCTTTCTGGTTTTCCAGAATATGGAATATGGATTACATATAGAACTAAATGATGAAAGCTATACTCTGCTGGCCATAATTGTGTTTTCTGCATATTGGCACTATCTACATAAAAAGATGCTATCTCTCAAGGGCAGGGGCCAGATGTCTAGGCTTACTGAAACTGCCCAGGAGAGCTGGGCACATAGGGGCTGCTCCACAACCTGGTAACTGCCCTGAAGCTCTGTTTCAAGAGACCTGGAAGAGCTACTATTCGTTAATTAATCAATTAACTAATGAATTCAACAGGGGCTAAGGGCCAAGCTGGATGGATAAGGTGTGAGTTCTTCTCACACAGAGCTTAAAATGAAAAAAATAAGGATAGCTTTGATAACCATTTTTTTATTGCATGTCCATAAGCTAATGACTACTTTGCGTCACACCTCTTGTTCTTATTCTCACTGCAATCCTGCAAGTTTGGGACACTTCCTCATTTCACAATGGAAGAAACAGGCCCAGAGAGCTCTCAGAGCTAGCAAGAAGTGAGGGTTAAGCCCAGGAGACAGAGCTGAGGTTTAAGCTCAGGTGCACTGGCTGTGCTGCTCTGCTTGAAAGTGTTTCTCAGAGGTGGGAAGAGGTTGAGTCTGATCAGCTGGAAGACCTTGGCAACTGGTGGCCCGCCTGGGGCTTTGCTGCATCACAGAGTTGGGGTCTTTCATCTTTCAGTCCCTTCAAATTCTAACAGGCTGCAACTCCATCACCACCTGGGTTCCTTTCCCTCCAGGGTGATGCCGGAAGCTTTTTGAGATAGCACTGCAGGCCTGCTTCCGGTTGTTAGAAAGGCTGCTCTGGGGAGGGCCGAGAAGGGGCCCTGGAGCTCTGAGGCCTTGGTGGAAGCAACAGGTGCGTGGAGACCCTGCAGGTCATTGGGGGCTGCCCTTTTGTCAGAGGACACTCCTGTCTTCAGTGGGCCCACCCTTGGTCTGTCCTTGCTCTTTCCTTGAGGGGTGATGCTGGCTGGTCTGGCTGCCCCAGGGGAGGCCGTAAAACCTAAGCCTTTGGTATTAATTCAAGGCGTCTCTCCAGGCACGCTCCACCCATTCTGGCTCACCTGACACTACCCGTCTCCTCTTGTCTGGGAATTGTAAGATATTAGGACAGCCATCATCCAAAGGAGCTCCTGCTGGTGGCTCCAGCACCACCCTCGTGTGTGTGTGTAGTGGGGCAAGACCTCACCCTGGTTCCTTCTCCACATTCCTTTCCCTGTGACCAGTGCGACCCTGGCTAACTAAGGCTGTGAGGAGACATAACCATTTTCTTAGGGCCACCCTGGTGCACCTCCCTCTGCATCTCGAGTTTCCCATCACCTGACGCAACTTTGCCTCCTTTGCCCCACAGATATCCCCCTGCTCCCTGGCTCCCCTCGCAGGCTGAGCCCTCAGGCTGTGTCCAAGGGCAGCCAGGGCCCCAAACATGGACAGCAGTACCTCAAGGTGCTGGGTCCCCAAGCCCCGGATCTTCAGGGCAGTTCCAACCGAGATTCTGGCCAGTCCTGTGGTGGAGGGCGCACCCACAGCAGCTCCGTGAGTACTGGGATTGGGGTGCTGGCTGGCCCCCTGTTGGGGGCCCCAAAGGAACCTCTTAACTGGGAACCATCCACTTGGGGGGCAGGTGTTTATTTGTGTGTGTGTGTGTGTGTGGGAGAGAGAGAGAGAGAGAGAGAGAGACCCCCAGGGTTTTTGTTAGGGCCTTTTCCTCTCCTCTTTCTCCAAGTCAATGACAGCACAATGTCCCAGCCATACTGGAATCTTCTGGTCAGAGGAGGCCAAGGAAGCGGAGGTGTGAGGCCAAGTGACCTCACTGGCTGGTCTCCCTGGCTCCCCTCCCGCAGGCCTGCAGAAGCAGACCTCTGCTGTGGCGGCTCTAAAGGCTCTCCCTCGTGCCTGGCGCTTCATCTGGTTGCCCAGGTGACCTCTCAGGTGGCTGCTGAGCCAGCTGGGTATCAAACCAGTAATAAGCAGGGAAACACCCAAAGGGGAGGCAGGTTCGTACTCTGCTCTGTCTTGTTCTTTCTCCTCCTTTTCTCTCAGCCTCCCATCTCTGGGGGTGCACAAGGGCAGGATTCAGTCCCCCTGCTGCCATCTCTGGCAGAGTCCTCACCAGTGGCTGGAGCAGAGGAGGAAGAGGAAGATGTGGGCCTGTGAGGAGCACAGTGTATACTGATTCCCTGTGGGGTGGGAGGTGGGGGTGGGCCGGGGGCGAGACATTGGTCTTTGTTCCAATGGATCCAGAGAACCTACCAGTGAGTACTGTGTGTGTGTCCACATGTGTGTGTCTGCAGGCAGGTCTGCCGACCTGCAAGGCGGTGGGCATGTGTGTGTGTGTCAGAGTGTACATGGTGAGGTATGTGTGCACGGACGTGTGCAGGAGTGCTGGTGCAGAGCGGCTGAGTGTATGTGAGTGTGTGCAAGTGCAGGAGTGGGCCTGTGGCTGTGTGTGGAGGCAGGTGGTGTGGGCGTGCAGGGGTCTGCTGCTGTGTGGGCAGTGTGTGTATGTGAGGGTGTATATGCACGTGGATGCCAGAGCAGGTGTGATGGCACCGATGCCTGGGCTGTGGACAGGTGGGGGCAGGGCTGTGAGGGTGGATTTAGGCCACTCTGTCCTTTCACTGGGGCAGTTGGGGCCTTTGGGCCTGAGGGGCTTGCTTCCTACTACACCTTTCGGGGTGCAGAACAAGGTCAGCCTCCTCTGTCTCTCGCTCCTTCCTCACCGGACCTCACCATCCTTGTCCTGTTCTCTCTGGCCAGATCGTCAACAACTACATGGAGGCCAGCGAGCCGGTGTTCTCGGAGGCCTCTCTGAGCCGCATGCATTTCTGTGACAACCAGAGGAAAGTCGACTACGTGCTTGCCTACCACTACCGCAAACGTGCGGCGCATCCTGGCCACGGCGTCCATGGCCACTCGCTGGCCATCGTCTCCAATGGGGAGACCGGCAAGGAGCCCCATGCTGGGGGCCCTGGTGACATTGAGCTAGGCCCGCTTGATGCCCTGGAGGAGGAGAGGAAGGAGCAGCGGGAGGAGTTTGAGCACAACCTGCTGGAGGCCGGGCTGGAGCTTGAGAAGGATGTGGAGGTGAGGTTGGGCAGGTGTCATGGGGTCGTGGGATGGGATCGCCCTGTAGGGCTGGGCTCCCGGTCATCGGTGTCCCCTGCAGCGGCCTTGGCTTTGTTCTTGCAGGTGGCTTCTATTTTTCTGGTGGGCAAATCAGATTTCCTTTCCCAAGGACTAGAGGAAGAGTCTTGATGTGGCTAGTGCCGCTGCCTAAGGGATCTCAGGCGGTGGGTGGTGTGTGTGCCACTCTGTGGTGTGGCCGTTGGTCTTGTTAGGGACTGAAGGCAGAGCATTTCTTCCTGGTGTGCTCAGGCCCCACCCTGTGGCCTGCTCAGGGATGGTTTCCTTCGGATGAAGACCCGATTTGCCTACTGAACTTTGGATCAAAACTCTTCTATAGGGGACCTACTTCACTAAGGCGTGTGCTTGTCTGGGACTCCCCGATGAAGTTGATTATTTGGGAACTGAATCAACTGAGTTGATTATTTGGGAACCAAACATTGGATACATTTTATGAACTTGTGAGCTACACATATTCTCACCTCTGATCAGTAGCCAGCCAAAGGGAATTCAGGGAAATCCATGTATCTACACGTCTATCTACCCATCCATCCATCCATCCACCCATCCATCCATCCATCCATTTATCCATTTATTTATTCACTTACCCATCCATTTCTATATACCACAGTGATCCTTTGAAAATGACCTGCCATCAGGCCTTGGAAGATGCTCAGTTTCTGTTGTTACCCAGCTCATTAATTGCTTGTTTTCTTTTGACAGTCTTCTCTGAATGTGTTCCTCATAACTTTGAAGCTTCTTTTCAGACCGTTGTTTTCAATGGCCCCTTACAGGTTTACAAATGGAAATCTGTTTCCCTCGTCCTTATAGGTCACCTGTGTTCTTGTTTTTCTTTGTAGCAGGGGAGGGGAGAGTGAACAAAAACAGTTCTATCATTTGAGATCTTTTACACACATTCCTTAAGCTTTGGAACTTTCTCTAAACCTCAGCTCTATGATGGCGCGTGGAGGGATAAGAAGATTCCTTTTTTTCCCCTTTAATTTCTTTCTGGAGTTTTGAGGAATGCACCTGAAAGAGCAGAAAAGTTGCAGAATTTTAAGACTTAATGAAAATGTGTTTGGTCCCATGCCCATTGGCAAGGATTACAGGTTATTTTGTTTAGATAGGTTTTGAGTCACTCCAAGCATGCATGATTTGTTGTGTTATTGGATTATTTCCCTTGTAACATTATCAGAGTATGTACTTGTCCTGGCCCCTTCAGTTTAACTAAGTGGAGAGACCGGATGGTGAGAGTTTCATATACTACACCACGTAGGAGGAAGAATGGTTTTCAGCAGACTGGCTTTTTAGCACCTTCTCACCCATGTTACTATTAGTGATTTATTACATTTCTCTCTATCCCAAACAAATACATAAATATACCATGGTAATATTTTTAAAAAATGACCTGCCATCGCCATACTCTCCAAAGTCATCTGCTCCTCTCACCCTCCTGCTCCTGCTCCAGCCCACGGGCCTTATGTTGGTATGTGGTGGTCATACTCCTTTCAGGGCCTTGGAACTGGTGGTCACCTCTGCCTCGGGCACCCATCCCCAGATGTGTGCGTGCTCACTCCCTCACTTCAGACCCATACTCACATGCTGCCTCCTTCTACACATCTTCCCTGACGATCCTGGCTAGAATGTCCCCACCCACCATTCTAGTCATTGGTCCTGCTTTACTTTGCTTCATCGCACTTAGCCCTGCTACCTGCAATGACATGAGACATTTATTTGTTTTTTTCTCTGTGCCCTACCTGTTCCATGAAGGCAAGGGTTTTGTTTGGTGCACTGCTGTATCCTCGTCACCTAGGACAGAGTCTAAACAATAAATTAGGTGCTTAACAAGTGTTGAATAAATAAATGACCTCCCTGAGTCTCAGGTTCCTCATTTCCAAAACAATAGGTGCCCGACTGGGCAATGAAAACATTCAGCACAATGTCTCGTACATAGAAGGTGCTCAATAAATGCTCATTGTGATTCTTTCAAGAGGTGTCATGCTGAGGGGTGGGGTGCCATTCTTATCAGAAACTTGTTTTGTAAGATTCAAGTTAATACTGTCCCCAAGCTGGAAGGGACCTCCAGAGGTCCCCAGGCAGGATGGCGTGTGGCCTGGCTCAGACCCTTGTTGTGCTGACCTATGCTGCTTATCCAGACCCTTCAGCCAGGTGCCGCTTTTCTCATTATTTCCCCCCCATGTGTGACAGTGTGCTCTTTTAGGGCTACTTGGAGCTCTATTTCTGTGGGAGTGCTGGTTTTCACTTTCTGAAACCCAAAGCTCACTTGATGCCTCTGATAGGTGGTGGGAGGTAGGGGGGTTCTGGTGGGCAGGTTTCTCGAGGTAGTGGTGTGTTTTGAGGGCCATACAAGGAGCTCCTGGCACAACCACTGTGGGAGCTGCAGTCCTCAACCTGTCTCAGTGCCAGAGAGCCGAGGCCTGGACCTCGTTCCCCTGCTTAGTCGGGAAGTGGCATCATACTCAAGATGTGGGCTCTGGAGTCTGAATACTGATGTTCACATCCCAGGTCTGGCATCTACTAGCCTCAGGACCTTGGGCAAGAGACGTGATCCTTTTGAGTCAAAGTTTCCACATCTGTAAAGCGGGAATAATAATATATTCTTCATTGGGTTGTTATGAAGATGAAACACGACAACTAAATAAAGTTAGTATCTAGAAGAGTAACGAGTAAGTGTTGCTGCCATTATTACTATTTGAGTTGCCAGATTTAGCAGATGAAAGATCAAGATGCCTGGTCACATTTAAATTTCAGATCAACAACAAATAATTTTTTGACGTAAGTATGTTCTGTGTAATATTGGGGATATACTTGTACTAAAAAATTAGTCATTGTTGATCTGAAATTCAAATGTAACTGTCCTGTCGACTTTTATTATTGCTATTACTACTAGAATCACAGCCCATCTTTGCTTCCCTCCAGCATGTTTCATTTTGGTTGCTGTTGCATTTTCCTGGCTTTGGCTGGGAATTAGGAGGGCCCAGAGATAGCTCTTGGGACTGACCAGTGTCAGGGGCTGTGCAGGGGGTCCTGGATTATTGTCACTGTTGTGCAACCACCAAAAACGCCTCCCTTCCATCCCCACCCTTGGTTTCTAGGCCTACTTAACTCTTTCATCGGGCTCTTCCAGGTTACTCAGCTTCCCTCATGTTCCCCACGTCATCAGAGCCTGCCCCACTTGTGTAGCCATCATGGCCTGCTGTCTTGTTTTCTTTCTCTCTCCCTGTTTTCTAAAAATGTATCACTGTTATTAGCTTTGGGACCTCCAAGGCAAAGAGTTGACTTAATCGCACTTCTCAGTCATGGTACATTATTATCACTGGTCTGTGGAAGGACCCTCTTGTTACTTATTTAAATACCCCCTCCTCACTTGTCACTGCTTGCTCACTCCACAGGCAGTCATTCCAGGGCGTTCTCTGGGAAATGTACAGTGTCATTCTTCCTTTATGTATTTTCTTCATTTTTAAAATGGGCTTTATTGTCTAGAACAGTTTTATATTTACAGAAAAATTAGAGAGTTCCCGTATACCCCATACCCAATTCCCCCTATTATTAGCTTCTACATTAATATGGTACATATGACACTATTAATGAATACCGACCCACTATCATTCACTAAAATCTGTATTTTAGATTTCCTTAGTTTTTACCTACTGTCCTTTTCTGTTCCAGGGTCCTGCCCTGGATATTGCAGTAAAAGTAGTTGTCAGGTCTCCTTAGGCGCTTCTTGGTTGTGACAGTCTCTCAGAACTGTATGCATTTTTAATTTATATAAGGCACTCTATAGCCCATTCTGTTTCTTAGTTTTTTCTCTTAGCATTGTATTTTTCAGATCATTCACATCCTGCACCTGCATCTAATCCATATTTTAAAAGTGCATGAGCAGTTTGCCATCACAATTTACCTAGTCACTCCCCTAGTGATAATGGACATTCAGCTTGCCTCCAACTCTGTGGCACCCCAACAAAATGAGAATGAATTGTTACCTCCTCCAGAGCCAATGGTCCACGATCTTCTCCAAATCCCCTCCCCCCACATGCCATGTAGGTGGTAAACACTGGTTAGGGATTCGTCAGCTGGAGCCTGTGAGGGTCTGAACAACTTTCTGGGGGCATTTTGGGGCCTGAACAACTATTCTCTGTGTCCCGATGCTCAGCCCCTGGCCCTCAACAGCAACCTGGAAGTGGCGTCTCATCGGAGCAGGGTCGTAGCTTGATGGCACCTGGTGGCAGTTTGGAGAGCAGGTGTAGGGGCCCCACCTACTCAGCTGTCCCCACCGCTCTGGGCTGGGCTGTCTTTTAGGCTCTGGTTTCACTGGGATTATAAGATAAATGGAGAGAAATGGGTTCTTATCAGGGACGCATTAAAAAATATTCACTTAGCCTTACAGATCAAAGGAACTTTGTATCCACTGAACTCTGACTGAATATTGCAGGATTCATTTCTGACCCTAGTTGATATCTGGGTGTGCTTTAGACAGGATGATAATTGGTGCATATTTTCCATTCGATGTTTCACTTTTTCATTTGTGTGCCTATTTCCATGTATTGACAGTGTCCCTATTTAGATTTTAAAGACTATTCAGTATTAGGCGACTAACCCACAGTTTGCCTATGTTTTCTTAGGTTTGGCTATTTTATTAGAATTTCACTTAAAGACATCGCTGGAGATGTCTGTGGATGACAGAGACACCTGTGTCCTCACTGCTGATTCGGGCACATGAGGGCCACCTGGGGCGCCACTGCTGCTGTCTTCTCTCTTGGCCATATGGAGCTTGTATTCTCAAAACTCTCAAATCTTGCTCTGCTGGGAAAACTAGGACTTCGGAAATTTCCTGATTCTTAGGAAAACCGTGCTGTTTGGTTTTCTATGGTGACATTGTCCCGGCTGGTCTTCCTGTCCATTGCTCTGCCTCAGGCATTGAGGGCAGGTTGTTTGGTGCTGCAGTGAGGGGAGCAGTGTATGAGTATTTCTATGGGGTAAGTGTCCCCATGTCCCTGCTGACTCCATTATAAAATTAGTCTATTTCCTTCTCAGGAAATAGGAGTCTCAGGAATGGGGTAGGAGCCTGTGTTCTTAGGAAAGGCTACAGCAAATGCAGGGAAACTGCGAATGTGGAATTGAATGATGCCCCAGTCCGTACTGTTTCTTGGCGATGGCTGCTACGCCTGCATGAGTGTGGGTAGCAGTCACACAGCTGTTGACTTGCGCTAATGACTGTGATTTCCCCCTGGCTTTGGATGTGTTCCTATCCCACTTGCCCCACCCTGACGCAGCATGCTGGAGCCTTGGGCTTCGCACCTGCCTCTCTTTCCTACCCCCAAGGGATCTCCAGGGAACACAACAAAGACAACCCAGCAGCCCCTGCCCCTGGGACTGCACAGTTGAGCAGAACAGAGCCACAGCAGGGCTGGTTGGATCTGATCTCTGAGGGGAGGCAGTCTGGGGATGGGGATACAGACAGAGGCAAGGAGGGGAAGTCAAACCCCTAAACTCAGGTAAATATACTATACTTCCTTTTCAAAGAGTTTATAGTCAAACATTAGCATTCAATATTCTTATCTGTTATGCATGACAGCCCCACTGAAGTATTAAGCAGCTATTATCCCCATGTCATAGGAAACACAAAGTGCCTTGTCACGCTGGTGAAGAGCAGGGCTGTGCCTGGAAACTAGATCTCCTAACTCCTGCTTCCCCTAGTCTCTCAATAAGGGGTGGCGTTTGGCCTACACAGTCACCACAGGAAGTAAGAACTGCCCAGGTTCTGAAAAGACTGGGCAGTGGGTGGAATGTAAAGCAGGTCAAGGGGTTAACTAGAGAGGGAAGGGAGCTGGGTGTGGCTCTTTCTCAAGGCCTTCATGTCTGGTGTCCTTCATCTATTGATAAGGGCTTCTAGTGGTCTCCAGGATCCTTCAAAAGGGGCTGGAAGGAGTTTCTGGACTTGGGTTATTTATGACTCCCATCCTACAGTAGCAGTGGGCAGGAATTAATGATTGACCTAAGTGCTTCTGGCCTGGGCACTACCTTGGCTGGCTCTGTGTTTTGCTGCGTTTCTGTTACCAGGTGCAGTCTGGGAGGTACAAAGATCATAGGATATTCGCACTGGAAGGCCTTGCAGTGTCTTTCAGTTTCGTCAGAGAGCAGGAACTGAAGTCGAGCGGATGTGACTTGTACAAGCTCATGCTGCTATTTCATGCCTTAAACGAATGAAATATTGATCATAGGGAGTCTATGCAAACACATAAGTCAGATGGGCTAACTTCCTTCTGCTACGTCCATCTTCCTTGTAGCTCAGTTGTTATCTTCCTGTGAAGGCTGATGTCTGACCGTTGCTCCTGGTATAACTGTCAGGGGGTCCATGGCTGGTGCCTGTTCTGACTTCACACTATGCGATGGTGGTTGTTAAATATTTTGAGTATCACTCATGTTTCCTGCTGTCCTTCACATCAGTTTCTGGATTTGGTGAGGGTCAGGCCAGGGACCAGTTACCCTCAATCCTGTTAATCATTCCTCGTCAGGGCAGTGCTAGATATTTCGGGCTCTGAGACGAACATGGAGAAAGAAGGCCCTTCTCCTTTTATCATTTGATAAGTTCATGGTCCTTGTCAGTCAGAGACTACTTGGGCAGTCACTTCAACTGTAAAGACACTCAGAAGGGAAGCATCTATCAGGGGAGACCTTCTAGGCTCTGCTTCTGGCCCCCTCTCTCCTGCCTCTCGTTTAGCAGACATTTACTGAGCATCTATCTCCACGTGCCACATCCTGGGCCGGGAGCTGGTAACACAGAGGTGAGTAAGACGTGGTCCCTGCCTTCAAGGACCTTGTAGTCTATTAGCAAAGCAGACCTGACCTCTAAGAGTCACCCAGTGAGGTCTAACGTGTAGTAACAGGGGTTGGAAAAGAATTCTGGGAGAGTGACTGATGGTCTGGGTGACTCGGAGGAGACTTGAGGCTCTTGTCTAAACCGACTTCCATCTCCCTGCCACCAAATACTCAGGATCCCAGCCGATGTGAGTGGGCACTGTGAACTGGGGGTGTTCTACCAGCTCCTGTGGGTCTCCAAGGCCCCTGCCTGCTTGGACATTCATGAACATTCATGATGCATTTTGCTAAGAAGGATGACCTTTGTTCTGGATGAGCAAAGGGTGAGTGGAATGGTGAGTGAGTGGAGCGATGGCCCTTCTCCAGGTGTCATAATGCTTCTGTTTACATCCAGACAAAAGCAGTGCTGTTTCCCGCCTTTCCTGTTTTGTGTACCATGAGTGTCAGGAGCAGGACAGTGGAAGCAAAAGGAAGAGGAGCTGGCAGGGTAGTTAGCTGTGTCTCTGTCTTCTGAAGTGGCCCGTGCTCCGTGGAGACCCCTCCTTCCTGTCCCGCCATCCCTCTTGACTTGCTCAGGAGCTCAGCTATGGCCATAGTGTCGTGAATCTCCCCAGAGAGATGCAGGAAATTGCCACTTATGGCCTGATGGCTCCTAGGGAACCCTGGGTCCATTCTGACGTCTCCCTTGAGCATTGCTGGTTTGGGAATCTCATCTGCTGCATACCAGCCCACTGTGGTCCGCAGCTGGACCGTGTGTCCAGTTCAGCGTTCCAAGGGGTTGGGTGTGGGTCTGGACTAGGTGACTGCTGATATTCTCATAGCTGTCTTGCTGAGTTTCCGCGTGGGGATCTTTTGTTGCCAGGTGTCGAGGGGTGGGGTAGGTCTGGCTGTGGATGTTTTAGCCAAAACTATGTTTTTTCCTTGTCTCGGAGCTCTTCCAGCCCAGGGAACTTACACTCAGCTCCTCTACAGGCCTTTGGAGAATAGTCTTCCCACGCCTCAGAGAAGGCCTGTGGGGTTTTAGCACCTTTTCAGGAACAGGAAGTCAGAGGGAGTGGAGTTTGATGGGCGTGCTGTTCTGTTGTGTCTTCTTTGTGAAGTGCAGACACAGGAGGCCCTAGAGGCGTGGAGCTGGAGCCACGGGGCCCTCAGTGTCTGTGTGTGTTTGCTGCTGGCTGCTGGCACACTCCCCACCCGTGCTCACAGCCTGTGTATTGCGGTGTACTGTCCTCACTGTGCTCGTGGAATCGAAGAGGACGCCTTCAGACCAACGCGGGCCATAGCCGCGAGCGGGGCTTGGGGGTCCCGGCTCTGCTAGCAGACTGTTTAGAACACCAGTGACTGACTGTCAGTGGGAGTCACATCCTGCCTGTCACCTGGACTTCCCCAGCAGCAGGACACAGTGGGAACTTTGTGTGTGGAGGGTAACACGTGGGATTCACAGATGTGCACCTTTGTGTGAGTCTCAGCCACGCTGGGTCTATTTTCCTATCTGTTATCTGTAGCCAACACCTTCCACAGGTGAAAATACTTTATAGATCTTATAATGTCATAAAATGAAGTGTCATTATTTCCGCAGGAATGGTGTAGGGTTCCTTCTTACCTTGGGTTTTCCTTTTTGCCAGTGGATCCAAGTTGGCTCTCCCACCTGTCTGCATTTTGCTTTAATTTTCCGATTTTTCCTCCTCCTTATGAGCTGAGTTGAATTTCTTTCCCATTTTCTGAATGAAAGAATGTATCTACTTGTGGATTAGGCATCCCCAAAGAAAGAAGCACAGTGGTTTACTGTCTAGTTGGGAAATGAGAGATACACTCAGGAAGTCACGTATGCTGATTTCTTCTTTTCTGGTTTCCCCTGGTAAAAGATTTCAGTTACTTGAATACCACTGCATACCAGTCTCATGGTTTTAGGCGTAGGCATTTACACTCATATGGTGAGTTGCTTAATATTTTGGCTAAATTTGCTCACTTTTTAATCTTACATTTATTTTAAAAGGAGATATTATATTATCATAAATGGAGAACCAATATCACTGGCCAACAAATAGATAATAACTACAAAAATAAACCACACCTGAAACAAAATAACATCATTACTTTCTGTCTGGATACAGTTGGCTGCAGAAGGTCCATGGCTGAGGGGCCTGCCTGCTCTTTGTTGAGAAGCTTATTATGTTGTACAACTGAAACTAATATATGTCAATGATACCTCAATTAAACAATAAAATAAAAAAAACAAACCAACAAAAAAAAGGAAGCTTAGCTAGTATCAGAGAGGTTAAAAACATATTGGCATTAAACTGCATTTTATCTTTGCAGGATAATTGAAGAGACTAACTTCTTCATTATTTAAAAATGTTACTTGATGCGCTGTTCTACCTGTCCATAATCTAATGCCCCTCATTCCGTAGTTGGGCAGCATTACTGAAACAGTTCGCCCTCTGGAGCTTCACTTGTCCTGGATTGACTGAAGACTTTGAGAACAGGGATTGTGTTTTGCTCTTTATTTTTTTATACAGTGTCTAACACATAGTAAATACTCAACAGTGTTTGTTGAATTGATTCCAAGCATACTGTTCAGCAAGGGCAATATACTGTACAGTTGTTCAGGGGAGGGAGAGATCCCCAAGAGTTGGGATTGGCAGGAAAGGCTTTCCAAAGAAGATGGAACCCTGTCCCCTGCTTCTAGTCCCCGACTCTCTTGCAGCAGCCTGGAAACCCTGCTCTGAAGTTCCCCTCGTGCCTCTCCCTTCTCTCCACTGGAACCCTCTCCCATTCCTACTTTGCAATGGGCAGTAGCTTTGCCATTGCTTCTCCCATCTCCTTCCCCAGCCAGGGAAGAAAATACCACAGCAATCTGCAGCCCTCTCAGTCCCCCACCGGAGGAAAGGGCTGAGCAGAGCAAACAGTAAGGGAGGGAATGGGAGGGGGGAGTTGGAGTGTGTGTGTGTGTGTGTGTGTGTGTGTGTGTGTGTGTGAGGGAGAAAGAGAGGGAGGAGAGAGAGAGAGAGAGAGAGAGAGAGAGAGAGAGAGAGAGAGAGAGAGAGAGAGAGAGAGAGAAGTGTGGTGAACCTGCGCCTTTACAGGCTGCCCTCTGGTCCAATGTTGAGGGGATTTTGGTGACCTTCTGGGGGAAGAGATTGAGCATTGGGTGTTGTTAGCAGTGTTTTTTTCTTTCTTTCTTTCTTTCTTTCTTTCTTTCTTTCTTTCTTTCTTTCTTTCTTTCTTTCTTTCTTTCTTTCTTTCTTTCTTTCTTCTTTCTTTCTTTTCTTCCATCTTTTCTTTCTCTCTACTTCTCTCCCTCTCTTCTTTCCTTTAGCATCCTCTAGTTCTGTAGCGTTGGGAAAATTCCACAGCCCAGGATGATTAGTGCTATGAACTTGGCGATGTTTGTGTTGATGCCAGGCTAGTTGCTATGATGTGATTACGAAATCCTTCAGAAAAAGATGCAGAAACTATTTCCTGTGGATGGTGCGTGAGGATCTGTCCCATGATCATGGCTATGTCCAGGTCTGTCTGGTGCTGGGACCCTACTTTCACGCAGTCACCTGAAATCTCCTTTTCAGTGTTGCCAGGAATACCTGTTCTCTCCCTCGTGCCACGGAGTGTGGGGGGTAGGGACTCAGGAATCTAGACCACCCCTTCCTGAGGCTATTACTATTGCTTTTGAAGTTGTTAGTAATGACAACAAACACTTCTACTGTGCTAGGTACATAGAGTAACTCATTTAATCCTTATAACAACCCCATAAAGTCTTTGTTACAGCCCCTATTTCGCAGATCAGAAAACTGAGGTTATGTAACTTGGTCAAGGTCAAACAACTGGTGACAGTAAGGAATTCAGAACCTGAGCTTGAGCTCCCAGTCACTAGTGTTCCACTTCTCCAGAGCTAAGACTTCTGCCCTCCGAGCTTGGTGTGGGGAAGGGAGCATCCTTACTCTTACCACTGGGGTTGTCAGCAGCTAACGCAGGTTCAGGAGAGGAGAAGGGAACCTCTGAACTTGACAGTTTTCTCTGTGTACGTCTTCGTCCCTTCTTCTGCCCATCTGTCTTCCCTCCTATCTGCCTAGGTGGGAAGCCAGGGGTTAGAGAACAGCTGGATCCCTGCAGGTACCTTTGAATTACTGAGGAGCTGTGTTTGTGGCAGGAATCAGTCTGCTCAGGACTACCCCTGAGACAGCTGGATGGATCTGGAGCCAGCAGGCAGAGGTGATAAGTGGCAGGGGATCCCAGGAGGATAAGGCTGGGGGATGACACTGCAAGAATTGGAGAGAGCATGGGGTGCAGGGTGGTATGCAGAGCCACCGTGGGGCCCTGGCAGGGAGGATAGTGAGCCTGTGGAATGAGGAGGGCTGGGATGACCCTGGCTGTGTGCATCAGGAGGGATGATGTTAGGCCCAAGAGGCGCTGGTCTTGGCGTGCTCAGCCGCTCTCTTCTGTAGCCTCTCTCTGCCTGCTTTTCCCATCATGCTACCTCCTTCATATCCACTCTGAGGTCTTTCACTCAGACCAGTACAGTTCTGCTTTGCAGCCGTTGCACTTTCAGTAGGGATCAAAGCTGTAGGCGAATGGGAGTGTACGGAGCCCCAGCAGGTGGAACAGGGCTCTGGAAATCACACCATGTTGGCTCTTTCTTTTTCTCCATGGCCCCAGACAGGTCTCCCTCCTTCCCTTACCCTCGCTGTCATAAGCTGCTTACGTTGGAGCCTGATGCTGTAACAGCCAGACAACATTAGAGATGGAGTGTCCCTTATGTGTAGAGGCTTATGCTGGTTTGGGATGGAGGAGGAGGACGGTGAAATGGTCAGCACATTTGGAGAGGTCAGTGTTTAATGAGGGAAACAGAAGACAGACCATTTCTCGGGGTCGTGCAGGATGACCACCATAAATATGCAGGTTTATCCCATGTATGGGCTACTTATGGACGGTGAGTGGTTAATCTGCGGACAGCCTCTTGCATTCTGGGTCATTCCCTCCTGCTGTTAGGATGCTCAGGAAATGGAACCTAATTCAGTCATTAATCTTAGCCTAAGCCAAGCTGAATCAGACAGACATTCTGGGATCTTCTTCCTGCAAACACAGCGTGTGATTCCCTCTAGGACAAAGGGCTGTGGTTGATCTGTGCTAACACTCACCTCCGCTGGTTTGGGTAATTGTAAATTGCCTGTACAGACCTTGTCTGCATATATAGTCGATACACATCCTAACTGTCTTGCCATAATGCCTGGAGCCAAGAGCGGCAGGGATGGGAGGTGTCCTGAAGGAGAGTGAATCTGAATGCCAACCCAGCCACTACGCGCTGTTCACCTTGGGCAAAGCATATGCTGTCTCCCATCGCTGCAGTCTTCTCTGTTTGAGTTGTTTGAAAGAAGACTGGTACATCATGCATACTTAACATTTGTCAAGGAAGCAAATGATTAAATGAGATAGCATTTGTTATTGAGAGCAGTGCCTGGCATATGTCAGAAGCTGTTTTCATTCCTATTTTAGTTCCTTAATCTCAGGTCCAAAGATCCCTAAAACAACATTTGTCTTTTTCTGGTCTCTAGGAGTACCTATAAATCAGAGGTACTTTCCCACCCTAATTATCTCCATTCCTCTGCTGGCCTGGCTTCATGGACCAGCAGGAGACTCCAACACCTGCCTGCTCTCCAGATGCTCTGGAGAGCCCCGTTTCAAAGAAAGCTGCTTTTTTCTTTTCTTTTTCCTGGAGTGTCCGGGAAGCTCACCCAAGAGCTAAGACCCCATATCAAATACCTCACCAGAAGACCAAATGGTTCCTGGGAAGACTCATTTGGAATCACTGGGCTGGTGAACGTGTTTGAGCTAAGTCTAGCCTGCTACATTGAACATATATTTTTACAATTTTCATCAAATTTTAAGTGTATTAATGTAGCTTCTTACAGCGAGTCCTCTTTTTTTTTTTTTAAGTTTTATTGGGAAATATTGGGGACAGTGTGTTTTTCCAGGTCCATCAGCTCCAAATCGTTGTCCTTCAATCCTGTTGTGGAGGGCGCAGCTCAGCTCCAAGTCCAGCCGCCGTTTTCAGTGTAGTTGCAGGGGGCACAGCCCACCATCCCACGTGGGAATTGAACCGGTAACCTTGTTGTTGAGAGCTCGCTCTCTAACCATCTGAGCCATCTGGCCGCCCCTCCAGAAGCTCAATGGCAGCCGTTGTCTTCAATCTAGTTGTGGAGGGTGCAACTCACTGGCCAATGTGGGAATCGAACCGGCAACCCTGTTGTTCAGAGCTCACGCTCTAACCAGCTGAGCCATCCAGCTGCCCCAGTGAGTCCTTTTGTAAAGTAAATAATCAACCTAATTTATCTGCTTTCCAACCTGGACTTTCAAATCTCAAGTTTGTTTGAAGAGAAGCACACCTGTACCTGTCTGACTACGCTTTAGTCGCAGAGGGTATCTCCACATACACAGCTCTAAGCACCATCTAGCTGGTGAACCTCCTAGAGGAAGCAAGAATACAACTGCCTCTGTTGCTTGTTCCTGCAGTATCCCAAAACTCAGGAGGGAAGTTCTTGGGCTCTGACCTCAGTCCCTCCACAGCAACCATATGTTGGGGAAGGAACAGGTCACATGGCATGCATTTGATTGGCCCCGCTGGGTCTAATGTACATGGGAATTAGACTTGGGAGCCTCATTTTGAGGCTCCAATGTTCTAGGCAATAGAGCCAATAGGAGGATTGGAAAAATATCTTCCTTGTGGGCTGAGGAGGGAGTCTGGTCGTCTGTTAATCGGAGCTCTTTTCCAGGCTTTGTTTCAGATTGGGGAGAGATCGTGTGACTTTTCCCAGATCTCGCATTTCAGTGTTTTCGGCTGGTTGGGTTCTCCATGTCTTGTCTCCTGTGGCATCTAGAAGTAGGTGAGCTCGCTGTTCTCTGCAGGACCACTTTCCATGGTGGGCTGCGTGAGATGTCTGAGGGGCGTCTTCTCCAGGCTGCTGCCTCTGGAGCAGGCTTCCTGTGTCCCATTCCTTCAATCATCTTCCCAGGGACTTCTCCATTATCTCAGATAATATCTCCCTTTGCTTCAGAGTGACGAGAGTCTGAGTTGAACGTCTCTTGCTGCCATCTCAACCTCTTGGTCCACAGGGTCCTGGACTCTAGGGAGGCAGAGAACAGCTGCTTGGCCCCGCCCCTGTTCCTTCTTTGTTCTTATTGGGGTATCAGCTCCATGCATCCAGCTTGTGAATCCCCCAGCAATTTCTTTGTCACTAGATCACATTGCATGCTCCTCTCCAAATGCTCTCTGGCTGCTTCCTGTTCCAGGCATCTCCCTCCCACCTGAGTATTTGTGTTTCTGATTATTTATCCCCAGATGCAACGACCGCATTTTTCCAGGTTGAATCTGCTCCTTGTTACTTCCTGCCTGGGTTTGCTAACATGTCCAGGTCCCCTTTGCAGCCCCTGCGACAGCCTTGCTCGGCATGGAAACGTGGATTTCTGGCCTTCTTCAGAAAGCAAACCATGAAGAGAATGGGATGGGGAGAGCCAGTTCCCCTACTGAGAGGGGCCCCACCCAATCTGAAGTCCAGGCCCTCCCCGGGAGAACATCTGAACTGATGAACACTGAAAGCCATCAAGTGCTGCCAGCAGGGGGATGACCTAGAGTGAGACCTGTCCCAGCTGTCCGGCTTTTTCTTAGTCTCCTGAGCCGAGAACAAGGAGACGCCTGCCTGCCCTCTTGGCCTTGGCTCTTTCCAAGCAGCCGTCACCAGTTCTAATTAAATACTCAGCAGATGAACTGACCTAGGGCGCCAGATGAGGGGCTTGGGGGGCCATTTCCTGTCCAGGGAGGGGAGGCTGGGGCAGGAGGGCAAGGGGCCACAAATTAAATGCAGAGGGAGAGTGAATGTGCCCCTAGTTTTTTTTTTGAAAAGGAAAAATTTATTTTATTTCCGTTTTTCAAGTTTATTTTATTGTAAACCGTGATGACTCAGAAATCCAGAGTTGGAAGGCACCTTTGAGAGTCTTTAATGCTCGTCTCATTTTGCAGATGGAGGGCCATGAAGTTTGGTAACTTTCTCAAGTTCACAAATGCATTTTAAGTCATCCTCTGCCCTGTAGATGGGTCCTAAGTATTAGGCATAGGAAGTTGAGTCTCTGGTGACTTGGAGGGGCTCAGAAGCTGACGCCTATCCAAACGACCCTGTCTTCTGCTTGCCTGCACTTTCCCTCACTCTTCACCTTGAACCAGAGCTAAAGGGGAAGTTAGGCACAGCGATACCTCTTCAGCCTCCCAGGCTCTTGGTTCACCAAGGGTGTGAATGCGGGTGAGTTGGATGCTGCTCCTGAGAGATTGTCAGAACTTGAGTGGCAGAGGGAACTGGTTAAAAATGGAATTCATGCATCCCGCCCCCGTCCCGGGTCTCTTCCTCCCTACCCCACCCCAGCTTCTGAGTCTTGAACATGTTGCTAGTTAGAAGGCTTCCTCAGAAGATGCTGATGAATTTAGAGTGATTTTAAAATTCATCTGGGGAAATAAACAGCTGCAGCTTGAAACACAAACACATACATTTGTGCTGCTGTGTCCACCCCCCACCCCCAAACATCTGATCCAGGAAAAAGCACACGCCCAAACCTTGTAGAAACACAGAAACCCGTGTGGATTATGTGAACGATCTGAACAAACCACCGCACAAAGGAAGAGAGCTTAGCCGTCCTGCAGACTGGCGATACTGCTCCAGGAGACTGCATGGTCTTAAGAACACACGTCTGGAATCCTAGAGATTTCAGCATCTCTGGTTTGTGGAGCTCTTTGTAAGACAGAGCTGTTTCTCTCTTCTAAGAACCTTCTACTTCCCTAGGGAAGGGAGGAGGAGAAAGAGAACAAACATTTGTGATCACCTGCGTACATGCCAGACTGTTATATTCTCTTTAAAAAATTATTGTGAAGTAGCAGTTACTGTGAAACTATTAGTCCCATTTTGTAGAAACGGAGTCTTTCAGAGATGGAGGTAGGACTCCCTTTCAGAGCCAGGCCCTTTCCATGACAGTGCATTGTGTCTCACTCTCCTGGGTTCTACGGACTTACCTGACTGAGGGTTTCAGAATCCTTGGACTCTGCAGGGCCATGGGATTTTTTTTTTTTTTTTTTTTTTTTTTTTTTGTGGGGGGGTGGGGGGGTTAGCTGCTAACTCACTAAGTGCATCTGTTTCCTCCCTTGAAGATGACAATCATGCAATTTGTCTGAGTTGTTAGAATTCTTAATAACATGAAGTCTGTAATCCTCTGAGATGTGATCAGAGCTGACTGTTCAAGACTTACTTGCTGGCCCTCTAAGCTGGAAGCACTGTCAAGAGGGATGGCTCTCATCAGTGAGTCTACTAAGCACCTACTAGGCGTGGCCACGTGTTGGGAAGAACCGCAGTGTCCGGCTCAGGCAGACAGCAGGGGAGTGGCTTCCCCAGCAGTGAGAAACAGCCAATTTCTTGGGCTGCAACTTGGTTTCACATGCTCCTCTTTTTTTCTGCCTTTAGAAACCCCTCTTTTAATCTGTTACCCTTTGTCACCTACTCACTCCTCCCCTTCATAGCCAGGCTTAAAAACAACAACAACAAACTTTTCATTGAAGTGTAACATGTTATAAAAGCACAGAAATTATAAGTGTACAGCTTGATGAATTGTCACTAAGTGGACACGTTTGTGTAACCGCTGCCCAGATGAAATACAACATTTCCAGCCCTCCAGAAGCGCCTCACAGGCTTCCGCTCCGTCAGGGGCCCCCACCCAAAGGTCATGACTATCCTGACGTCTAGCATCACACATGAGGTTTTGCCTGTGTTAGAACTTTATATAAATGGAATCAGATGGTATATTTTCTGTGTCTGGCTATTTTTGCTTAAACTTAAGTGTGTGAGATTCATTTATACTGCTGTGTGTAGTTTCATTACTATAATGGTATTTATTTCATTGTTTGAATGCACTACAATTTACTTATCCATTCTACTGTTGATGGATGTTAGGGTTGTTTCCTGTTTTAGGCGATTATGAATAGTGTTGCTATGACTATTCTTTTATACGTCTTTTGGTGAATGCATTTCTGATGGGTATAACTTAGGAGTGGAATTGCTGGGCCATATGGTCTGTATATGTTTAGCTTTAGTAGACACAACTGAACTGTCTCTAGAGTGTTTGTACCAATTTATACTTCTCATCAGCCATGTGTGAGAGTTCTAGTTTCTCCACATATTTGTCAACACTTGGTATTGTTAGTCATTTTAATTTTAGCCATTCTGGTACATATGTGGTGGTATCTCAGTGTGGTTTTAATTTGCATGCTCTGATAGCTAATGAGATGAAAACCTTTTCATATGTTTTTTTTTTGTATCCTCTTTTGTGAAAAAGTTCTTTTTCAAGCCTTTTGACCATTTAAAAATATGGGTTGTCTGCCTTTTCCTCGCTGATTTGATGGAGTTCTTCACATATTCTTGGTACAAGTCCTGTTTTGGTACAAGTATCTGTTTTACAAGTATCTTCTTTCCACTTGGTGGTTTTTCCTTTTCACTCTCTAATTGTATCTTTTGGTGGATAGAGGTTCTTAATTTTATTTTACTGCAATTTGTTGACTTTTTTCTTTATGATTAGTACTTTTTGTGTTCTATTTAAGAAATTGTCACCTATCCAAGTCATGAATGTCTGTTTAATGTTATCTTCCAGAGCCGTTATTGATTAACTCTTCACATTCAGATCTACAATCCACATGAAATCGATTTTTGTGTTTGTGGCTTGAGGTGTGAGTAAAGATTAATTTTCTTCCCCCACATGGCTACCAGTTGACCTCACATCATTTACTGAAAGAACCATCCTTCTCCCCTGCTCTGCGATGTTACCTGTGTCATAAATCAAGTGTGTGTCTGCTTGCTGGACTCTAATTTATTCCATTCATCTGTTTGAATATCCTTATGCTAATACCTCATTATCTTTTTTTGAAGATCTAATTGGCTTTATTAAGAAATTCATGAGTCAGGCAGCATCCCATCTAGCAGCTGGAAGGGTGCTCCCAATACCTCATTGTCTTACCTGCACTTGACAATAAGTACCTCATAAGCTTTTAGAGTATTTTTATATACGATTTCCATTTCTTTACCTCTTAGTCAAGCTACTTCAATCTGCCTCGTGTTCCCACTTCTCTGCCCCAAAGGCTCTTGTGTAGATGACCAGGTCCTCCAGTTGCTGCTAAACTTAACAGAAATTGTTTAGTTCTCAGCTTCCATAACCTTTTAGCCACACTCAGCACACTTGACCCTTCCTTCCTGTTTGAAGCACTATCTTCCCTGATGCTAGACTTTCCTGATTTCCTTCCTCCTTCCCTGGCCACTTCCTCTAAGTATTCTTGGCGGGGTTATTTCATTCTGTCTGATTTTTAAATGTTGAGCTTCTTCAGATCTCATTCCAAGACTGTCTTCTTTTCTCATTTTACAGTTGTTCTCAAGATGACTTATTCCCAACATTTCTATTGCCATCTTTATGGTAAGAGAGCTTCCAAATTTATATCTCCAGTTAGAATTTTCTTTAGAGCTTAAAATCATGGATTATTTCAATCGCATTTTTTTTTCATCAGTGGATCTCTTCCTGAATTATTTTCTCAATCCAGAATTTTCTTCTACTCTATCTCTTCTCTATGCACCCAGATCCCAGCCAGTTAAGGTTTCAGAAGAGGGATTTAATTTCTTTGAGATTTAGTTGCCAAAAATCATTAATTGGGGGAAATTATTTCTCTCATTCACAAGGAAGTTGAGAGAATTACCTGAATTATAACTGTAAATTTCTTTGTTCTCTTTAGAGATAGGTAATATCCCCACCACATATTATTTGTCAGCCCACTTAGGGTTCTATTAAGCACCCCTCATCTTTAGTGTTACTGTTTTCATCTTCATTCTGATCACCTAGAATGGTGGGGCTTATAAGGAGAGGAAAAGGAAGGCACAGAAGTACCAAGTGATACCTCCTGCTACAATCGGTGTTCAGACCTAGACAGCAAACCCCTCAATTTTGTCCATCAAACTCCCCTCACAAAGGACATTGGTGACCCTCAGAAACATAGAGGTGCCGATGTCCAATCTCCAGCCTTGATTACTATTCCAGAGGAAGAAAGAGGAGGGCAAAAGCTGCCCTTTCATTCTACCGTGGGACTGGGGAACAGGTCTATTTTCTTGCTCATGGCTTCGGCCCTCTGATTCCCCCTGATCCGTATCATAACCACTTTGGATTCTTTCTAGGCCCCAAATCATCCACTGTAACTCTGAAAGCTGGAGTTTCAGTCTCAGAAGTGATTACTACTCAGAATTTCAATTAAATGTAAAGTTCTTTTCTGTAGTCCACTGGTTCTCAAGCTTGAGCACGACCAGAATCACCTGGGAAGCTTATTTATGAATAGCTCTCTTTGTATAGTTTTCTTAGTTGTTGCTCTAGGGATTACAATAGAGAGACTAATTTTTCCACAGTCTACTTAGAATCAACATTTTACCACCCGAAGGGGACTGTAGAAACCTTACCATCTTATAAGTCCCTTTACCCTTCTTTGTCTCATAGTTTTCATATGTATCACAGTTACATAAATTGAAAGACTCACCAGAAAATGTTATAATTTTTACTTTCAACTGTTAAACCTATTTTAAAGAATTCAAGAAGAGAAGGATGTTATATCTTATTTACTCAAATATTTACCATTTTTGTGTCTCTTTCTTCATTCCTGGTGTTCTCCAGTTCTCTAGAGGGCTTCTCTTGGCACTCCCTCTGTCCGTGCTGATGAAGCTCACTTCTTGGTTTTGGACTGCCTTGGGTCTAAGCGGGGGGATGGGGAGAGTGAAAAAACACATTTGGTGTTAGTTCAAATTCCATTCTTTCCCCCCAATCTGCCTTCTACTGTTGCTTTTCAAAATTCTCAAATAGCTGCTCCACACATTCTGTTTAGGTTTTATAGCTGTATTCAGAAGAAAAGACATGGGAGTGTGCTTTCTTTATCTTTCCTGGAACTAGAATTCCTGGAGGGCTTGTTTGAGATGTAACTTTCTGGACCCTGCCTAAGTTCCTGACTCAGCCTCAGGTAGGGCCTGAGGATTTGTGCATCTAGCAAGTTCCCAGATGATGCTGATGCTGCTGGTTCCAGAACCACATTTTGAAAACCACTAATGTAGCCTGTCCTTATGTAAAGATAGGAAAAATCTTCCTCCAGAGTAGAATATAAGTCAAGTTCCTGCATTTTAATAACATTAAGTGCCTGATGGTTTACTATTTAATAAGGCACAGGTGAAAGGACAATGGAAATCCTTTTGTTGCGCAGGTGACGAGATTAAAAGAAGTAAAAAATCATGGGATATACTACAGATTCCTTGGCCAAAAGGAACTATGGTTGATGCTTTATTGATCTAGAACTCAAAACTTGTGAAAATGTTGTGATGGGGATTTCCATTATGAAATATCTGCTTTAGGTATAATTTTAAAAAGCAGAAATCATGGAACATTTAGTAATTCTTAAATTTCTTTGTTTGTAGACTTTGTTTGTTTTTGAATAAAGAAGAGACAATAAGAGGAACTAAATTGTGATCTCAATTCTGAACAACAAGGAAAAGCTGGTTGGCAAAAGAGGAACCACAGTTGTTCATGCCATCTTGGCAATAACGGAAGCAGAGAACATGGGGCACGCTTAGGCCTATGTACCACACTTTTCATTGAGGTGTTTTTTTTCTGTTGTTGTTTTTTTATCAAAGGAAAGGTAGCTGGGATCTGAGTGTATATCACAGGAATCAGAATTTTAGAAAAAAGAAATTCAGATAATGGTAAGCAATGTTGAGGTAGCAAAGGAAGAGAAGGCATTTGAAAGGAAATGTACTCACATAGCACATCAGGATTGTAAATAGACAAAAGATGGAAAGAGTAGACTGCGATGAGGTCTGAATGCAAATAAGAAGGCAACCCTTCCAATGAAGTGAGTTAGGGAGTCCACGTCTTGTGCAAGCTGCAGCTTATAAAACATGGTAAAGGCAAACTGTTTTCTGTGTCACTGCCGGAGGAAGGATACAGCAGGCGATGCAGCCTGTGAGTGCGTAGCTGGACATTCCATTGTGCAGTAGAATGACAGTCACTGGAGGAAAGGGACATGAGCTCAGGTTTGTGTGAAAGGCGATGCAAGATATTTATCCAGCATTGACTGTGAATCAATGATGTGCCAATTCAGACATTGCACCTTTGTGAATTCTCTTCCTTCTGCTTCCTCTGTGATGCCCCTGTTTTCCTCTACTTACCTTTATTTTGGGCCTCTTGAATTGCACATAATTAAAATGCATGCTCATCTCTATCTCTCGGATGGTTACTCTGTTTTTTTTTTCAGTTCCACTCCCTGGTACCTACGCAGGGCTTGGTAAGTATTTGCTGGGTTGATTTCTTTCTATTGCAAACTTTGATATGTGCCTTTAGGAATATCCTAGAAGATAGAGCTGCCATAGCATAATTAACTTCAGATTAGGGTATTTATAAAGACTGCAGTCTGTTGATCTATTCTGAATGTGCACCTCTTCCTTGGGCTGTGAGTGGAAGGCCCTCTTCTGATGGGCCCCAAAGCACTTTAAGATAGGATCTCATTCCATTGCTTAAGGCTGTTCCAATGTGACCAACTGAAGCACATTCTGCTTTGGCCTAAGGACTGGCATTGAAGCTGTCAGCATCTCTCAGAGCAGCTGTCATACTAGAAGAATGAGTTCTGTAGTCACAAGAAGTTGTGCCACCTTTCCCAGACCCCTGGGGGAACTTTTCTGCTGCCAAGGACTTAATACTGGTGAGAATGATCATCTCTGGGCAGATCTGGTTTTCCCAAGATGCAGGTCCCAGCAGAAAAGAAAAGAAAAGAAAAAAAGAGAAAAAAAGAGTGGAATTTTAAGCCCCAGGGGCCACAAGTAAGAGAAGGCACAGACCTGATGAGTCCTACGAGTATTTTCCATCTGTGTCCCTGCTTTGCTTGTCCACAGAACATTTCCTCTGACTGTCTTTCATTTCTTAACTCTTAGCCCCCAGGGCCTGCATTATTTATTTGCACACCTGCCATGAGTCCTCCAGGCCACCAAGAGGCAGTAAAGAGCCTTGGAGGGGCACTTTGCTAAGTGAAACCCTACAAGCCATAATAAGGAAAGGGTTTACTTCTCAGTCAGACACTGAGTTAAAAGGCTTCATTCTCCCTCTACTTGGGAATCCCACTTTGTCATTCCTGGGTTGATTGTCCATCTAACAGCCAGGACACCCAATTCTAGCTCTCTCAGTGTGGCATAGGGGACTGTGTAGAGAAGAGGAGACATGGTCCTGGCTCCCAAGGAAGCTATACTCTGGGGAAGAAGATAAAGACCCTTGTAAGACTCTTACAGTTTAAGAGTCCCATCCTTATGGAGCTGTTCTGACTCCTGTCTAGGCTCTGGGACACTTGCACACTGGCCCATATTTTAGCAAGTCTCTTCTTGCAGTGCAATTACTTATTTGTCCTACCGTTCCCAGCTGTGTATAAACTGGGATCATGTGGAATTAATCTCTGCATCTCTAGGGGCAAGCAGTGTAGAAGAGCTGTTAAGTTGTGCTTTGGGGCCAGACAAACCAGGATTAAAATCCCTATGTAACTGCCAAAAGTTTGCTTTATCTCTCTCATTAAGACTTTGCACTTTCATTTTAAAAAGTGAACAGAGTCCTGTCTTCCCCACAGAGCTTACGTGAAGTTTACAGAAGACAGTGATTTTAAGGAGCTTATCGCTGTGCTTGACATATTGTAAGCGCTCAAAAAAAAAATTCGCTCCCTTCTTTCTCCTCCTTCCTTGCTTCCAGGGCTTCTTACTGTACTTGGCATAGAGAAGGTGCACTTAAGACGTTAGTTGAATGACTAAGAAAATGACTGAGTAGAGAAAACCAATAGTGACTCAGCAACATGGTTAGTTGAACCTCCTGGGATAGTTGTCCCTCATTTCCCTGGACACTGGTGTCAATGTCCTGTAGAGCAATGGGGCTATCCCAGGAATAATCTCCATCGTGGAAGCAGTGGATTTTCAGCGTCGGTCTCAGGGCCCCTTTGTGAGTGATCTACCTTGAATCATACATTTTTACTGAGGGTGCTGCTATGTCAGGTAGGGTTACTTACTTAAATAATTTAATATTGGAAGATTTAGCTTCCACTTTCCCATATTTCAGGGAATCTATCATTACATTTCAGTGGGGTTTGAGGCTTGTGAATGTAGCTCTTTTCCATCGTGGATTTATTAATTTCTTATTTTTTTCTGCTCTTTTTTCAAGATTCAAGGCTACTTCTTAATTGTTATTAGATTCAAGAGACATAACATGAATTATTTATTGCTAAATGTCTTACTTTTTTCTGCTCTTTTTTCAAGATTCAAGGCTACTTCTTAATTGTTATTAGAGTCAAGAGACATAACATGAATTATTTATTGCTAAATATGCATATTTTGAATAACATATACACATGAGGAATGACAATTAAGTTTGCGAACTTGTTGTAATGATTTTGCTAATCTTTTTTGATATCAGAGAGATTATTCATTATGAATTTGTACCAACTGGACAAATGGTTAACCAAGTTTACTATTTGGAAGTGCTAAAAAGGCTGCATGAAAAGTTAGACTACCTGAACTTTTCACCAACAATTCATGGCTCTTGCATCACAACAATGCCCCAGCTCACAGGGCACTGTCTGTGAGGGAGTTTTTAACCAGTACACAAATCTGTATTGGAACACCCTCCCTACTCACCTGATCTGGCCCCAATGACTTCTTTCTTTACCTGAAGATAAAGGAAATTTTGAAAGAAAGACATTTTGATGAGATTCAGGACATGAAGGGTAATGCAATGACAGCTCTGATGACCATTCAGAAAAAGAGTTCCCAAATTGCTTTGAAGGGTGGACTAGGCACTGATGTCGGTGCATAGCTTCCCAAGGGGAGTGCTTTGAAGGTGACCATAGTGATATTCAGCAATGAGGTATGTAGCACTTTTTCTAGGATGAGTTTGCGAACTTCATTGTCCGACCTCGTACATACATTGTACATACAACTTTAAATAACATAAAATTTACCATTCTAACCATTTTTAAGTGTACAGTTCTGTGGCATAAATTACATTGTAATGCAACTGTCACCACCATCCATCTCCAGCGTTTTTCATCTTCCCCCGCTGAAACTATCCATTAATAAACACTAACTCCCCATTCCCTCCATCTCTCTACTTCCAGTTTCTGGCAGCCACCGTTCTACTTTCTGTCTCTATGAATTTGACTTCTGTAGGTACCTCGGATAAGTAGAATCATGCAATGTTTGTCTTTTTGTGACTGTCATTTGTGTCCTTTTATTTCACTTAGCATAGTATCTTTAACACGCATCCATTTTGTAGCATGTGTCAGATTTCCCTGTCTTTTAAAGGCTGAATAATATTCCATTGTATGTATACACCACATTTTGTGTATCCATTCATCTGTCAATGGACGTTTAGGTTGCTTCCACTTTTTGACTAGTGTCAATAATGCTGCTATGAGCATGAGTATACAAGTATCTGTGTGAGGCTCTGCTTTTAAACTTGCTTGGAAGGGTCAGGGGCGCTTGGATTTGTAGTCTGGGAAGGGCCTGAGGGAAGTTGTCTGTCCAATGCCTCTCCTCTTAAAAGGCAGGTCCCGAGTCCCAGGTCAGGACTTCACTTGCAGTCCTGTTGACCCACTCCAGGCACCTGGCATCACAGTGATAGGATCTGGAGCTACTTCCGGTTGCTGCACTGAGGGACTAATGTCCCATTTAGTGAGTCTGTGTTGATTTGTGATCAGGGTCTGTAAGCCAGATGGGGGCAGGGCTGTACTAGCTTGGAGGTCTTAATTAGTCATGGATAGTCCTCAAAATCATCCGTATTGTCACTGTTTAAGGGTTGCATGGTTTTAAGGGATATTCCAAAGAGCTCAGGCCATGTGTGAGCCACTGGTAGTGTGGCTCAGTGGTGAAGGACTTGAACTCTGGATTTATTCTGCCTGGGTTCAAGTCTTGGCTCTGCCACTTGCTGATATCCTGGGCATGTTACCAAACCTTTCACAGGTTCACTTTTTTTTCCTCTGTAAAGTGGGACAAAAGAGTAGTGCCTACTTGCTGAGTTTGTTGAGAGAATTAAATGAGACAATGCGTTTAAAGCCCTTAGTACAATGCCTAACATATGGTAAGTTGCTCATTAAATATTAGTTACTATCTGCTTTTATTCTTCCAGTCACCGCCTTTTGCGCAGCCTTGCTCATTAGTTATTAGTAAGCACGAACCTTAGATACAGACTGTATCATTAGTACATTTTCCATTCAGTTGCTCTCTTTCTGCAAATCTCTGAGATCAGCTCACCCAACCGAAAAGCTTGGTGAAAGCTCTGACACCTGGTAAAGCCTCACTCCTTCCTAATAACTTTCTATATGAGTCAGGGGCCACCCTGAATGTTTACACTTCCGGACCCCAGGGGTGGGGAAGGGGTGGTGGCTGCCACTGACTTTGTAAGCTTCCAGGCAGCTGGGGCCAACTGCAGAGGTCAACCCCACCAAAGGAAATTTCGTCCGGCTTCCACGGAATAGGAATATTAATCTGACATGAGGCCAGAGCAGGCTGGACCAGAGGGAGATGAAATAGTAGAGCAAGAATGTAGTGCTTTCTGCTGGATTCAGGCAATGGATGCTGCAGCAGCAAATCGGAACCAGATTTTTGAACATGGTTCTGATGGTGGTGGATGGGAAGGTGCTGTTTGTGCCTTGGGCTCCCTCTGCTCTTTAATAGCAGCCCTGCCCTGGGACTGTGTTCGTCCTTCACCATGCTGGGAGGAAAGAGTGGGTCTGTGTGTCTGCCTGCTGCTTTCCCTTCATTTTTGTTTGGTCCAGGCTCTCTCCAGATAACCTGGAGCAATCTGTGGGCCCAGTGTATTGTCCTCGGTCATGGGCTGGAGAGGACTTATGTGATTGTTGTTTCCTTCCAATGCGCACTGCTAGGCAAGGTGGCAACACCTTCACGAAGCTGGCTGGACACCTTCACCTGGTCCCAATGAAGAGTTTCCTGGCGTAGGAATTGCCCCTGCCTGCTAACTGGCTCTGGGATAGTGCAAAAAGTGGGGGCTCTCCGGGGCTGGAACAAAGAGGTCCTCGAGGCCCTAGTGATCTGAGCTTGCCTTCAAGCCGTCTTGCTATCATGTTGTGATTGCTCGTCCTCGGGAGGTATTTGCAGTTCTAGCAGCAGGAAGCAGTGGTGGGGGATGCGGTGGAAGGAAGGATGGGCTTTCAGGTCTGTACTTAGCATTGCCATCAGTCTGCACATGAGGCTGGGCATGAAGATGAGGTGAGGATGGCACCTTTGCAACTGAAGCTCCCTGGTGCTCTGAGTAGATGCTAGTAATTTCATCCTCCTCTCTCATGAATTTTACAGCACCCTTGTGGCAGCAGCTAGAATCACTGCCCACATTGGCTGTGACCCAGTATCGCCTGACACCTTGACTTGGTGACAGGCCCAGATTTGAAATGCCCTTCCTTTTATTTCTTGCCGAAGGGGCCATAGAATATCAGAGTTAAATGGTCAGAGTCTGGACATAGATGGCCGGGGTTTCCTATCTCCATTTTTTCACTAGCTGTGTGACCTTCGGCCACATACTTCTTTTCTGGGCCTCAGTTTCTTTCTCTGTAAAGTGGGGATTATGATATGTACTTATCAGGGCTGAGGATTAAATTAGATAATGCATAAAAAGTGTGCAGAGAAGTACCTGCCCCACAGTGGTTAAAATTCAGAAAGAGCAATCCTGTCATTTCTCTGGGGGCTAGGCAGTGCACTCATCTGTGTGAAATTTACAGCTTTAACTGATTCTCTGGATACAGCAGGCACCGTGTTCCAGAGCACAGACCTTTTGATTCGGTAAAAGGCCATGGTCAATCAACGTTTGCTTGTTGTAGTTACTAATTATAAATACCTGGCACTGTTTAAAGTGCATTAAATAAACCCAGAAAATGTCAGAGCTAGAAATGACCTATGACATCAGTCATCCATTCAGTCTTCCTACTTCACAGAGACACTAAGGCCTGGATAGCACGTCTTGCCACGGCCCCAATTCCAGGCACTGGAAAAACAGGGACTTGAAGGGAAGACCCAAGTGCCCAGCCCGGGGCTCACACGGCTTCCCCATGGGGCTGCTTCTCCAAGCTTGGAGCAAGTCCTGCCAAACAGCCCGAGACCCAGCAGCTGAGCAGACGTCCAACACACACGCACGTCCAAACCCACCCAAGTGTTCGTGCTATTTCTAATCAATTTCATAAATGACCGAGCAAGAGAAATGACCCAGTTCACATATTAAACGAAAAGCTAAGTGACATTTCCATGCATGTTTGTGCAGAGTGGTTGTAAATTCATGAGTCAGCTCTGGGACAGACGGCATTTTCAGGTCTGGTTCAGTACAGCAGGTGGACCTGTCCCTGGGGGGGGGGGGGAGAGGGGTGAGTGTGTCTTCTTCCTTGGGTGAACCTCAGTTTTATTGGAGTAAGCGTGTGAGCCTCACATATTTAATTAAGCTCAGTTTTCAGCACCCTCGCTGGGAACTGATAGGAAGCCAGGGAAGGGAAAGCAGGTGGTTTTAGGAGCTTCCAGCAGGGCATGTGGTGGGCACTTGACACTCCCTAGTGATAAGGGGGTTCATGCAGAACCCCCAGAAAATTACACGGAGACATCTCTGTCCACGTGCACCCTTCTTTGCTCTCCTGTCTCCCCATCCTGCTCTTAACCTCATCCTCTTTTTGAGAATTTCCCTCTTGTCTGTCTTCTGCCCTCCTGCCTGTCACTGCTTAGTGGACGGCACTCCCCATAGAGGATGACGCAATGCCCTCTGACCCTAGTTTGAGCAAGGTCTTGCTTTTTCTCCTGGGGCCTTTTGTCTGCTGCTGGGCTTTGAGTCAGGCAAACAAAGACAGCTCTGTCTGTGGCTCTGTTTGGGCGCTCTCCTTTCCTCCATTCCTTTGCTCCTGCCTAATTGCTCTCTCAGACCACCCGGCTAACGTCTCTCCTATCTTTGATGTCGGTTTCCTCTGAACCTTGGAAAAGAAGACCTGTCACCTGGCTCTGGTCCTTTGGCCACTAGTCCCTCTGATGTCTGACCAAGCGGGGAATGTCCTGTGTCTAGCCAGTGGGCCGGGACCTGAAGCTGGCAAAGTCCCTGCTCCATGCCTGTGGGGAGGGGTGCAGATCCTAGCCTTCCTGTTTGAAGGTATCCTGAAGGGCCGTGGCTCTCCAAATTTCCTTCCCCAAGAAGTGGAGGAGATAGAGCAGAATAGAGGGTTCAAAAGTCAAGTGGTCTCAGGAAATCGCTCTCAACTTGGCTTTCCCATTTGTGAAATGCAGGTCACAAGCCTAATGTAAATCTACTTCCTTCTGGTATACCTGGGGCCCTGATGGGAGCTTGAGTTGGAGAGAGGCATCCTTTCTTCCAGACCACAGAAGAGGTGATGACTGCAGTCGATACAGGTCAGGGTCCACAAATACTGCTGTTGTAAAACGCCAGTGTGAAGCTAGAGATGCTTTTGCCTGTTCCTCTCCTTCCCATACTTACAGACCATTGGAAAAAAAAAAAGACTCTACATTTGTTCTCAGTGCTATTCAGCCCTCCTCTTTCAATAGTTGTTTACATTTGGAAATCTCTTTCTCGGCCTCCCTACCCCATCGCACCCCTCACTCACCTCCACCCACGGCCTGAAAGAGTTAATTCAATTCTCAGCCCCAGCCAAGAAGTCTCTATTTGCCGGTTGAGTCAGCCCAGGATGAGCATTATTGCAATTGCTAATTTATTTCTATAGCTTCAGTCTCCAGCCTGGAATGGAACAATGAGACCAAAAGTGTTCCAGACACATTGTTTGTTTAATAAAGGAACATTCTTCCAGCTGAACCGTATGGCTAATGGGTTTTCTGGTTTGATTGGTTAACCCTTGTAAGTGGTTTGGATTTCTCTTGTCAGAGCTGGAGGGACTCAGGGGGTCTAGGAGTCCATGAGCCCCTCTAATTGGTAGATCATTACTCCCCCAACCCTGGCCTCTTACTTAGTCAAAAGGTTTGACTTCTGTAACATTGTCCTACATCCGGAGAATTGGTTAAAGCTATAAATCTCATGAAAATGAGTGTGCTGTAGGCCCCCGGAGAAATGACAGGATTGCCCCCTCTGAATTTCAACCCCTTTGGCTTTGAGAAGGCTGTTGATTTTATTATTGATCATTGAGTTTGATCTGATGCATTTCACAGAGACTTGGCTCTGCGGTTGTGCTGTTGGCTCCAGGGGCAACAGCTATGCCGATGACGAGTTTTTCCGTTTCCCCCGCCAGATGCAAGAGGTAGTAGGGTAGATGCAAACTTACTTCTCCCTTCCTTCTGGAAAGTCTGATTTAGATGCGTGTATATGTGGGTTTTTGTGTGTGTTACTGATAGCATGTGTTAAAAATTGCTCTTGACATACTGCCAGAGGCTGGGGGATAATAGATAGAATGACCTTTGAAAGACCCTTGTTGGTGAAATAGCTCTGAGATTTTTTTCTTGTTATTCTGTGGACCGTATAGCTTTTTTTTCTTCTTCCTGTAGATATAGGTAGAATATTATTTAAGTTGGCCTGGAAGGGATGCCGTAGGTAACCTTTATAGTCAATATCCATCCATCCATCCATTCGTCATTTATCAAATATCTACTAACTTCTAGGGACTATGATAATATGCTCTCTATTATCTTTTTTAATTTTTATTTCTCTTTGGGGAGAATAGAAGATCATTTCAATCCTCTTTTTCACTTGATTTTTCTTTTGCATTTGACACCTTTGACCACTTCTTCCTACCGGATATTTTCTCTCCCTAAGTCTGTAACAAAGTCATGCATTTCCTCTGCTTCTATGGGAATCCTGTCACTCTCTTTCATGTTTTCTTTCCTCCTTATTTACCATTGAAGTATCAGTGTTCTGAGTTTTGTTTTTAGCTTTCTTTTCTCCCTTTAATTTTCCTTTACTCTTCTTTTTAAACATTCTTACTGGGCAGTTTCACCCGTGTCACCGTGTCTAAGTTATTACCTACACTTACACGTGATGTCTCTCAAATACTCTTTTCTAACCTGCACTTATGGGTGCTCCAGATTTTTATATCTGTCTCCTGACCAGAAATGCCTGGATATCCAGAAACAGTTTAAACTCAACATGTTCATAAATGAACTCAGCATCTTCTATTCGATCCTGTACCTTTCTGATTCTCTGTCTTGCGGGCTGTCCTAGCCATTCTCCTTCTCAACCATGCCAGAATCTGAAAGTCTCCCTAGATTTCTCCCTCCCCTCATGTCCATTTGGATACCAGGCCATGTCAGTCCCATTTCCCTTATTTGTTTCCACCTCACCTTTCCCACTGCCACCATCCTAATTCTAGCACTTGTTGTCTCCCCTTTCATTGTTGCAGTATCTCTTCACTGGTCCCTAGATTTGCCCCCTCCAAACCATCTTTATGCTGTATCAGACTGGTCTTTCTAGGTGCAAACCTGATCAAGTCAATCCTTATTTAAAATCTTTCAATGGTTTCTTAGCACCTAAGAAGAAGTTCACACTCCTTAAGCCTGTGGTAGCAGGTCTTTTCCCCATGTCTTCGCTTTATCTCTAGTAATTCTCTCCACTCTCTGATTCGACCCCAGACACAAGTCCTAGTCATACCTACCCTTGTCCTGCTGCTTCTTGCCTCCAGGCCTTTGTCGAATCTCTTCCCTTCACCTGGAATGGTCTCATGGCCCTCCATGTGTTGGTCTTAGCTCAAGCACGCTTCCTTCTGTGAACTCTTCCTTGACCCTCGCTTTCCTCTTCCCCACTTCTATTGCACCTTGCAAACGAAGTAATACTTTGTTTTCACGTCTGTTTTCCCACTAGACAGTGAGCTCCTGGAGGGTGGGGATGGCATCTTTTATCCCTGTAACCCTAGTGCTTCATATAGGCCTTGTACCTGGGAGAGCTCAGGGAAGTGTTTTTGTCTTTATAGCCCCTAAGATTATTTTTTCTCTTGTCCATATCTGAGCTATTTAGTCACTTGTCTGTTTAGATTTTTCTTCTCTTGTCACATCAGAAATCTACCAGAAAACATGAGGACTTTTGAAATTAGGTTTATTTCTCATGCTTGCTTATAGTCAACTCTTCTTCATCTGCCTGCAGCTTCATCTGTTGTTTTGATTGTTTGAAAGAAAAATGATTAATATGGACTCAGCTTCACTTGGGTCCTTAGCCCTGACTCTGCTCCCGTCTCTTGGGCCCACCCTCCAACCTGAGAACAGAGAGTGCAAACAGTGTTAATATCAAGCCATGTTTTCAATGGAGAAGGATGAAGAGTCACTGTTAGAGTCTTGCAGCTCCTCCATCCTTGTGGATGCACCAACCATCCCGTTTTTGATGTTCCCAATGGCCAGTTCCACTTTCTTTCTTTCACCCAAATGTTGAGCCTGTGCAGAATGTGATTAGCAATTGGCTTCAAGATAAAAATTTTAGGAAGTATGCCTTTGCCACCTCCCTACCCCTGCTCCATCTCCCATGGAAAATTGAAATCTTAATGAAGTTATTGGACAGTGTGTTCCTTCAGGGAGTGCCACTTTCCCTGGCTTCTCATTAACAAACCACATTTTTTCTAGCAAATTTGTGTGTCCACATAGCATGCTATGTAAATCAGCATGGGAGTGTAATGTCGTAATGTTCCCATAAATCTGTTGGCTCATTTAGAGACCACTGTCTAGCTTTGTTTATATTGAGTGCTTGTTCCTATGCTGTGTAGACTGAACTTACAAGAGAGTCAATAATGCTTATGTCCAGGGCATTCATATTATAATGAGTCAATCAATTGATTAAATGTGTGCGACATACTTACCATTGTCCAGGCCTGGTGCTAGGGCTGGTAATACAGTGGGGAACAAAACTGGTCCCTGCAGGAGAGGGCAGCATAATATTATGGAAGGGCATTTAAGTCAGACAGAACTGAGTGTAAGTCTTGATGACATCAGTTCTCACTGTGTGATCCTGAACAAGTTACTCAACCTTTCTGAGCCTCAATTGCTTCATCTATAGAATGGAGATTATTCCACTTCTCTTACAGAATTATTGCAAGAATTAGAGAGAAAAGACATCAAACATAATCTTGTTGGTACAGTGATTTACACTTAATAGACAGAGTCATAATTACTGTCCACTATTACATTAGTGGTTGTAGCAAAACGCAAAACCCAAACTCTCTGGTCGGCTTTAGCTACTGTTTTTTTAGTGTATATTTCTTGATACAGACTCTGTTCTTAGTGCTTTACATGTCTTAACACATTGAATCCTTACAACAATTGTATGAGGTACGTACTTTTATTATTTTGTAGAAAGGGAAACTGAGGCATAGGAAAGTTAAATGACTTGCCCAAGGTCTTACCATTGGTGAATGGTTGGCTGGGGCTTTGAACCCAGGCAGTCGTGCTTCATATTACATGCTCTTAAGCATCGTTTTAGACTGCCTCTCCATGAAATGCTCAGACTAATAATGTTTCTAAGTTAATAACTGTATTTGTTTCCTAAGGCTGCCATAAAAAAAATTACCTCAAACTTGTTGGCTCAGAGCAAGACATTTATCCTCTCACAGTTCCTGAGGCCAGAAGGCCAAAATCAGGATGTCAGCAGGGGGGTAACTTCTCAAGGCTCTGAAGGAGAATTGTCCCATGGCTCCCCCATAACTTCTTGTGATTGCCAGCAATCCATGACTACGTCACCCCAATCTCTGTCTCTGTCTTCACTTTACCACCTTCCCTGTGCATTCGTTCTTTCCTCTTCTTATAAGATCACCAGTCACTGGATTTAGGGTACACCTAATGCAGTATAACTTTACCTTAACTGACTACATCTGCAGTGACCCTGTTTTCAAATAAGGTCACATTCTGAGGTTCCAGGTGGACATGAAGTTTGGGGGAACACTATTCAACCCACTATAATAACCATTTGTTCTTTACTTTAAAATGGGAGCTGATGGAGAAATGTTTATTTAATGTCTTCTGTAAAAAAAGGCAGGTGAAGTAATTAAAATAATGCTTCAAAAACTTAATCATATTTTAGAACATGGTTCTGACTGGTGTTTGGACCATGGCCATATAGTGAACTGAGAGGGACCCTTATTTCTTCCTCAGCTGACCCTGGCCAAGCCAGGTACCGTGTCCCTCACCCGTACCTCTTGCCTTGGAGTTTAATTAGTCAAACAGCTTTATGCATTTTTCATTGAATGTGGCCTTGAGTTCTGTTACTTTTCTCATTTCTCTCCTCTGAATGGGCTCTGATTTGTCTGCCCCCTTGAAATGCATCAGTGAGAATAGAGGGGAGTCTTCCTCTCTGTTGTTCTTGATGTGGCCTGGGTCACAGCAGCTTTTTATGGTGGCCATGTCATGCTGAAGCCCTAGGATTGATTTGCTGCTCAGTGCAGTGATTTTGAACAAGTCATAGCCTCTCTGGGCTCAGTCTGCTCTTCTGTAGAATGGGGATCACCACACTCAATCACAAGGGTATTGTGACTCGGGTGGCCCGATGTGTCTGGGTGCTCTCTTTTACCTGTGTGGCGTAATGGATGCATTAGCGGCAGATCCTGGGTGATAGGTTCAGATGAAAGGGACTGGAAGCTCCACAGATGTCTGCCTTCCATGGATGATCCCCGTCCCCAGAGGGCTATCAGTCGGGGATAGTGAGCGTGGGAGGTGGAGGAACGGATCCAGGAGGTGGAGTGTCTGGTCCAAACTTTTGATCAGGAGATGCACCCTTTGATGTAGCAGAATGGAGTTCCCTCCAAGAGCGGTGCTGAGGCCAGCAGGCCAGTTTGCCTTCCCCTGTGTTTTCTGGCAGGTACAGTACAAACGTACATGGCTGAGTCTCGGCCCTGCGCCATTCTCCCACTGGGGCTTGTCTGCCTCATGGTAGCTCATGGTGACTCCTAATGCTGATCTCCTTAGGTCACGAGGTATAAAATATGTACCATCATGTTAGAGCATTAATAGGACAAGCATTTGTTGGACACCTACAATGTACAAGGAATACTGTTTGACTGCGGTTCAGGAATTAAAAAGACGCAGAGCCAGCTTTCAAGAAGCTCATGGTCCAGTATAGCAGACAGACATGTAAACAATCATAAAAATGAGAGAAGGGCAGGTGGAGGTATGCTTGTTGGTAAAACATGTCCTAGATTAAGGGTTGGCAACTCTGGCCTGCCAGCCAAATCTGGCCCAGCCCTTATTTTGTTAATAAAATTATACTGGAATCCAGTTATACTCATTTATTTGTGTACTGTCTATGACTGCTAGTGCACTTCAACAGCAGAGTTGAGTAGTTGTGACAGTGAACGTGTGGGCTGCAAAGCCTAAAATACTTACCATCTACCCTTTTATAGAAAAAGTTGGCTGATCTCTATTCTAGATAATGGGTCAGCAAGTGAGCGTTCTGGAGAATAGACATGAACCTTATTCTTGGGAGCTTTCTGGAGTTTTGTATGTGCAATTAATGCACAGAATTTAGAGAAAGAGGAACTGGGGGAGCTGGCTAGGGGAGAGCTTTGCAACTGTGTGTGAGGATTTGACTGGGAAGCAAGATGTTGGAAAGCATGGCAGGTGGGCATGAGGCGTGAGGGGCTGGGAGGAAGCTGTGCACCCATAGGTGCTTTCACAGGTGCACAGCAGAGCTGAGAGAGAGGCCAAGTCCGGGGTCAAGCCAGGACAGGAGGCTATGATAACAGGATTGTATGGATGCAATGTAAAGCATTAAAGAAGCAGACAAGTCTGGTGTTGGAAGGGTCCTCAAAACTCACCTCATCCCGCTCTTCATTGTATAAGTGACGAGAAGTGAGGGAAGGGAGGCTACTCATCTAAGCTCATCAGCCAGTGGTTAGCAGATCAGGTGGCAGCCCCTGGGCCCTGGGACACTGACCCTGTGACCTAGTTATTTGGGGAAAAGACTAGGAAGCTCAAGATCTTCCCAAGAGCCTCCCTCTTTTAAATTTTCTGTAGCCACCAGACTGCGTCTTATTTCCTCCATTCTTGTAGGGTTCCCCGGTCTGTAAGCTTCTTGGGGGCAGGGTCTGTGTCTGGTTCCTCTCAGTGAGGCCCCCCTCGTTCATTCTGAGGACTCCACGGATGTGTGAGAGCACTGAGCATGGAGGCCTCTACCCCGTCTTCCTGAGCACGCGGAGGGGGAGGTCTGGGCTTCTGTTGGTGGCCCTTGGTTGCAGTGGGGGTAGGGCAATGTACCGCTCCACAGCAATGGCTGGTGTCACTGCGGCTAAGAGGCCCCTTGAGAAGGTGGTGAAGATGTCACTGAGCCCTGACCGGCTCTGCAGCTCCCCATGTAGTTTGTCATACCTGCTTGGGTCACCTGCAGAATCTTTCCTCCCAAGTGCTTCAGCACCCCTGAGTAAGGAGCGTCCTTAAATGCTGAATGTCTCCCAAGCAGCCCCATCAGCTCAGGGAGGGTTCAGTCAGGATGCCCTGCATCTTCAGTGAGTGACAGGAGCACCTCATTTGTCCTGATGTGTTGACGGAAAGGCTTGAAGGGCAGCCAGAGACGACACTCCAGCTCAGCCCCTCCCTAATCTGCAGGACATGCTCCTTCCGGCCTCCTTCAAGCTTTGAGCTGACTCTCCTTGGCTTTCCCTGGCATGCTGGACGAGCCCCAGCCCCAGCCCCTCCAGCGAGGCAGTGACGGGTCAGGAATGTGGAAGGGAAGGCGAATGCAGCAGGCACACGGTGCAAAGTTAGTTGGACAGTATTTGCTCACGGAGCCTCAGATTTGTTTGTCATCTGTATGACAACCCCCAAGTTGTCCAGAGTCAGCAGCTTCGCTGGCCTTGTCATAGAGCCAGAGAACAACACAGGTCCAACTTCAAGAGCCTGGGGACTTCAAGTGTCGGGGTGGGGGGGGGAGAAAGAGAGTGAGCGAGCACTTTAGGTTCCTCCAGGCAATAAACTACATAGTTCTCACCCTGGCAGGGCCTATAAACTCCTCATCCTCACCCCCTCTTTCATCCCCTTTACTGGGTCTTATTTATTTATAGCAATATATTGATAAGTCACTTATAGAAGCCTTGTTGCCCAGCCCAGGTTACCAAATATTGAGAAAAGAAAAGTCCCCCCAGTACAAACAGTACCATCACTGAAGGAAATAACCAAGATGTGCTCCTGCCACGCGCACACCCATGGGCAGTGTTTCTCACACCTGTTCCACCTGTTCACATTGACTGTTCACAATGGCCTCATGAAGGATATCAACTCTTCCATTCTATGGACCAGGGCTCGGAGTGGGTAAGTAGCGGCCAAGGTCACACAGACGGAATTGTAAGGCTGTCAGGTTCCGGAGCCTGTTCCTTTTCATTATACCATGGCCCTGGGAAGGGGACTGGTTAGGAAGCTCGTCCAGAGCCCTGCTAGGGCTGGCCTTTGTTGTGGGCAGAAATGGAGGTCTAGGTAGCGTGATTTTTAAAAAAACTGAGATATAGTTCAATACCATACAACCTACCCTTCTGAAGTGTACTATCCAGTTGTTTTTAGTATATTCACGAAGTGGTGCAGCCATCACCTAGGAGGTGTGATGGAGCCTTTTCAGAAAGGTCCCTGGGCCTTCATCATCCTCTCCCCCATCAGCCTCCTGGTGGGCCTGATGTCTGCTATAAGTCACTGGTGGGATAAAGCATTTAAAGCCCCTTTCACAGTTCAGCTGGGTGGGATCAGATCTTCATCAGCCTTTATTGCTCCCAAAAGGTTGCTTTGTCATAGCCTGACAAGCCAGTCATTTGGTAGTCCCTGAGTGAGAGAACTTGAGGTTAGACTATGAGCTTCTTGAGAGCATCCATGGCCTTCCTTAGCAGGACAGGGTGTGGGTTCAATGACAGGTAAGCCAGGATGAGGGAATGCCCGGGACACAGACCCTTCAGAGCAAGACAGAGGCAGCTGGAGGGTCCTATGGAGCACTCTCAGAAACAACTGGGTACCAGGACAGGGAGAACTGAAAACTTGTTTTATTCCTAGCTCATTTACCTGGATCTGGTTAAAGCTGGCAGACATCCGAAGTCTAGTTTCTGGACTGCTTCTCTTGGATGAAGGATAAATTAAAAGAGCTTAGAAGACTGTACATCTCCAGCTTTCTCTGGTCTCAGAAATATTCATGAAGCTTCCTGAGCATGTCCTGTGTGCAGGGTCTGTAAAGGATTCTAAGTGGGATATGCTGGGCTTTCCAGCCAGGGCCACAGTGGGTCTCCTTGTGGGCCAGGACTTAGGAGACCTGGACTCTCCCACTACCCACTGGTAGGTTCTGGAATTCCTCCCTTGGTTCCATTTGTTTTAGTGAACCATTTGGAGTGCAAACTCTGCTCTTGGCACTGTGCTAGGGGCTATTCTCTCTCTCTCTCTCTCTCTCTCTCTCTCTCTCTCTCTCTCTCTCTCTCTCTCTCATTGTTTTCCTGTGGGTCACTATCCAGGTTTACGATTGGGGCCCCAGCTAGAGCATATGGTATCTTGTGTCATATGGCACAGATTAGAAATAGGGCTCCATTCCTCAAGATGCTTTATTTCCGTTTTTGGAAATTCGTCTTAATATGATGATTTTGTTAGATCAGGATGCTTTACTGCCATCTGCCAGACAACCATCGTAGTGAACATACAACTCTAAGATGTTTTCTCTATGGCTGGTGCCCCCTTAATGTGACGTCTTTGTCAGCACATGGCCTGCACAGCTGCATGCGCCCCCTTGGTTAGGGGAAGTACGAGAGTTCAGTATTGACCCTTCCTGGCTGGTACCTGCTGCATTTCTTATCCAGCAGAGCAGTGCCCTTACCCTGACTAGGACCTTTGGTCTTTGCAAGTTTTGGAATATGAGAACAGAGATGGGAGCCCTGGGGAAAGAAGACATGAGGAAATACAGTTCTGTCTAGATGGTGAAAGTCTCTGTGACGCTATGCTCTAGCTCACTCCTGCATTTTCCCAGGAGGCTGGGAGCCTTGCAGCCTATCAAATTCCATTTGTCATAGAATGACTTAAAGGCCAGTTCTTCAGGCTGAAGTGCTAAGAGAACTCCCGCCCTTCATGAAATCAAATGATCTTTCAGTGGGAGGGGACCTTCCGAGTTCAACTCTATCATTTTATAGGTAGGCAGGAGGCAGGGGCCCAGGGGGGCTCAGGTGTGACATTCCGAAGGTACCACAGTTGGGAAGTGCAGAGCTGGCTCCAGGACCTGGGACTCTGTGCCTTATCAACTTGTCCCTTGTCTCTTCCACAGCCCTAGGGGGCCGAGCAATGCTAGAATAGTGTGGGCATAGATGAGCAGGAAAGACCGAGGGCTTTCTTTCTCCAGAGAGCTCTCAGAGCAGTGGAGGGTCTTGTTGGCTTGGGATATAAGGAGCTCTAAAAATACCTTCATCCACTGGCCCTGAGGGAGATTTTCCAGCCCGTTTGGCTTTTTACTTTCCCCTCCTAATGTCCCTGATGCCAAAGTAGGCTGTGCCTCAAAGCAAGTTTCTGGTATTTGCTTCTTTCATCCCTTAGAACGCACATGTTTAGTGAGAACTGTGGTATTCTTGGCTTGATGAGGGGCTCTCGCCTTTTTTGTAGGAACTTGACTTGACAATGGCCCCAGCAACAGTTAAATTTCTCTCCAGGGCCAGTGAGCCTTACCCAAATTCCCCGAGAATGAGTTTTACCTTATTCTCCCAACTGTTACTGATTATGAAGTTTTCAGCTGAAAGGGGGCAGGTGCCTCAGGGAGCCCACTGGTGGAGCAGCCACTCCCTGCATCCATCAGAAGAGTCATCCGCACATCAGGGGGCACACGCCTGCTCGTGTTCCCCACACTCATTTTTCATCTTCTTTTCCCCTGGACCCTGAGCGACCTGCGGTGTGTGTGCTGGTCTGAATAGGGCTTAAATAGACATCATGCATTTGATTCAGAGACACCTTACAGGAGGCCTGCACCTGCATCGAGGGCCTAGAGATAAAGACGGAGAAGCCACAGATACATTCTTAACTCATGAGAGCTTTGAGGGAGAATTTCTTCTTTTGGTCCTGTTATTTGAGATGATAGCAATCCTTCTTTTTGTTGAAAACCTACCAGGGTTATCACTGTGGTGATGCTGGGAGGACTCGTGAGTGGCAGTGCCGAGTCTTTGTCCCTCTGGAGATAAAGGAGTCAGATGTGAAACCGTGCCCACAGTCAGTGAAAGGCAGAGCTGCATGTCACAGACGAGTGACAAGTGAGGAGACTGGTAACATGCTTTAGGAGTCTGGAAGGGCTTCCTGAGGCAGGTGTGACTTGAGCGAGAGCCTCACTGGAGGATCCCCTTTGGAAGTGAGCCTTATATGAGGCTACCTGCCCCTGCCTGAGGGGACCTGGGGCTCCAGCTCCGCGATGGCCAGCCCATTCTCCACCTGGCCTCACCTGTAGGCCTCTTGACCCCTACTTGTTGCTCACCTCCTGCTGCCTGTTGTATCACTTGCCACCTGTCATCCACCCTACCCCAAGCCCTCATCTCCTCAGCCTTTTTCCAGCTCCCTCTCCCCACCAGTGTCTATGTTTCTGATTATTCCCCCCAGTTAGAGTTACTTGCATTCTTCTGCATTGAATCTCATTTTGTTATTTCCTGTCCCATATTTTCTAAACTCCCCAGGTCCCTTCTCATTTATTTCCCCATCCTCTCTGGTGCTGTTCGCAGTACCGCCCAGTTTGTTATCATCTGCAGATTTAATTAGCATGGTTGATGAGCCCCTTTCTTCCAGACTAGAGGCTATGGGGAGGGACGGTGGTCTCAGGCAGGGCCCGCTTGACAGTGGTGTGTGTGACAGGGTCACGGCTGTGGAAAAGCCTGTTTTGGCTGCATAGATGGGACATGTTCCAAATCGGGCTCTCGCCTCATATAGGGGAAAAAATGCCCCAGGAGCCAGGTTTTTCTGGGAAAAAAGGGAGGATGCTGGAAACTGGATTGCACAAATCCTCTCAATTCAAATTCCTCTGGCCAGAGACATCATCTGCAGAATCCAATTATTATTCGCATTGAGCACCTAGTATGTGCCAGGCGTTGTGCTGGGTGTCTTATATTATTGCTGATCTTCACAAGCAGCCTGTGAGGTCACTGTTGTTTCTGGGTTATTATAATATTTTACCAAAAAGGCAAGAGTCGCAGAGAGAGTACATAATGTATCCATGATCACACAGGGAGTAAATGGCAGAGCTGGGATTTTAAGCCAAGTCTCTCTGAGCTCTTCCTTTCACACACCTTACTTCTCAGAGGTGCCATTAACTTCATCCCCTGGCCCCCAAACCACTCTAGGCTAATGGATTGTTTTCATAGCGCTCTTGACAGATGGGCTAATTCTGGATGTTTTTGGAAGCCCACGAAATAATGGACTCCTCTGTTCTTTCTTATCATTATAGTGATGAGTCTTTTCCTGAGAGCATCTGATCAGCTTGTCAATATCAGATTTAGATCTAGATATTAGCTAACCTAACAGCCTTTACTCATCAACCCGTGTCTTTAAGATCTACCTTAGTATCTCTCAAGTCTGAGTCTGGTGGGGGAGTAGAGGACTGGTGTGGTCCTCGCTAACTCTGGCTTTTATGTCAGGTCTGATAGATCTGTGGGCAGCGCAGCGGTTTGCACTTCAGCTCCCTGAATCCTAAGGCAGTGATTCTGGATGGCGTACTATAAATTTCAGGAAGGATCATTTTTCCTTTTGTGGGACTTTCCAGTACATTCGTTGAAGCACGTTTGGTATTCCTCCCACTAAATGGTTGTGGTGCTCCCTTATCATTGTGACAATCCAAAGCTCCCACCCATTTCCGAAGGGTGGTCTCAGAGACAAAGGGGGGCTGAAGAGGTAGTACCTTGGCCCTCCAGAGCTCAACTAGGGTAGTGCCCTGAAATACTGGGGGAGAAGAAAGGGTTCTTTAGCTCAAGTCCTTTGTAACTAATGTTGTAGAAGGTTTTACAACTTCTTTGTTCATGTTCAAAGTCAACCCTGTGTCCTGATATAAGCTCTCTGTTATGAAGGATTAATGGCCCTTAGAAGGAAGAGCCTTTAAGAAACCTGCCTCCTCTAACCTGGAGAAGGTCACAGTGGCACATGGGGGGCTTGCTCCTTTTTTCTGTTGACCACAGCCCGGACCAACCCCAGAGCAGATGGATAGTCACTGTCCATTTATTGCATTTCTTAATCTCACTGGAGAATGGGAAGAAGTTCCCAATTGAGCTCCACCGCGAAAGGGGAAAGGCATTCTCTCAGGGTTTCTGACAAGGGGGACTCTTGTCATTCTTTTATCTTGTTGAAGATACATAGCATCTGGGTGAACATACAGGGTTGACGCCTCGAGATCACTATGGTGAAGGTCATGGACAACAGCAACCTAATGGGCAGATTGGTCAGGACAGGCCACGTCTCAGCCCTCTGGCTCCCTCAGCTTCCACCAGGCTCGTTTCCGCAGACTGCACTTACCCCTTCTTGTACCTTTGTTCATCCTAGTCCTTCTTTTCCATGCCACCCATTCCCCTTTTTGCATATGTAAATCAATCACACAATGTTCAAAGTTCAACTCAAGTTCCCTCCCCATCGCATCATCTCTGGCTCCTCTAGCCTGCAGTCAGCTCTTCCACTAGGGTCTTATATCAGTGAGAACTCTTGGTTGCATTACAGAAAACCCAACTCAAACTGGCTTAAACAACAAAGGGAATGTATAAGCTCCTGCAACCAGAAGCCCAAAAGTAGGTCTGGTGAGGCTTGATCCAGCAGCTCACATGATGTCCCCAAGGACTCTGTTTCTCCATCTTTCTGCTCAGTCTTTTTCAGGGTCCACTGAATCCTCTATTTATTCAGTGGTCCCTTGGCTGACCCAGGCCTTCCCTTTATGGAGCAGATTGCCTGCCACTATTCTCCCTAGTGTTCTGGCAGAAAGAGAAAGCTGCTTTCTCCTGAAACTCTGGCCCACATTTCCTCATATCTTATTGGTTTTCACTGCATTACAAACATATTTCAGAACCAATTGTTTCGGCCAGGGGGATGGATATGCTGATTGGTTCAAGGTAATTGGGCCTACCCCGGAGTTCGTGGGGTCGATTCTACTGAACATATGACTGAGAACTAGGAGGAATATTTCTCTCAGAGCAAAATCTGGCAATTATTGATGAGTGAAAGGGGAGACAACCAACAAATGAGCATTCGTTAGTCACCCAGTCCGTTTGAACATTAATCACCCCAGTCATGGTGTTATTCATCTGTCTTATGTGTTAGGTATCATTTATCTGGTTTCCAAAGAAGGTGAAAGCCATGTGATGCTATGATGGCTTATGTTTCTTCTGTATACCCTTCACTCTTAGCACATTGCTGATACACAGTTGTCCCCCAGTAAATACTTGTTGAATTGAAATATGTTGGGATGAGTGAATCACAGGAAATAGTAGGGAATATGCTTAGAGGAGAGGCAAGTCATCGCTAAGAGCAGGCCAGGGTTCATCTGTGGTGATGGGGAGTTAATTACTGATAGCACGAAGGTTTTATAGAAGTGTCTTGAGGAGAGAAGAAAAAAAAAAATCACATAAGTTTTGAGTTAGGAGGGACATTAGAGATATGGGCACTTTTAGAGGTAATATGATGAGTTTTTAAATGCCCGGGAATGCTTTTCTCTGAATGGGTCATTTATCATATAGGCCAAAGGAATGAAGGTCAGGAAGGAGATACTGGACATTCCTGCCCAAACATTTGATGGCTCTTGATTGTCAGTGGTGATTATTGCTGATCCACAGGAAACTCTATAATTTATTGTCCAATCTGGGACAGTTTTGATAATGCTAAAATGCTAAACTGGATAGGATGAGGAGGCAAAGAAATAAACTGGGACTGTCCCAGCCCAACCAGGACCAACCGATCATCCTTGATCCAAGTATCTATCAACCACTCGATGAGGGACCTTTTGCCCACCACTCTGCATCTGCCTTCCTTTCCTCTGGGCACTGACAGGGCACTGACAGGCTCACAGTGTGCTCTTGGGGGCACTGGGAAGCTCGCACATTGTGGAGAGTTAGCATTCTGCAGCATCTGATTCCACTTGCAGGATGTCCACTGTCCAAAATAGTTTTACTGTGACAGCTTGGAAAGGGCAGCATTTTCCTCTGGTCTTTCCTCATGGTTTATCTCCGACCTTTTCCCCTCCATTTTGGGCTGGGCCTGTGTGCCCGAAGCCTAGTCAGCTCCCTAGCCTCCCTTAGTTTTGGGAGCGGTCTTGTACTTTCTGCCAACATCTTCAGGGTTCATGGATTTTTATCCTCATTTTGGGTAGAAATTTGGTCTCTGGCTCCTGGATTCTGTTTAGCCTTTTACTTTCTGCATTTTAAATTCCAAATGGAAACATTCTCTATTATCTTTAACCTTACTTGGTGTTGTACATGCCAGGAGCTATGGCTCAGCTATGATTTTTCTCTAAGAAGCATGATAGGATCACCATAGAGGTCAAGGGCATGTGTTTCGTGGTCCAAGGAACAGGGACATGCTTTGCACTTTCAGTGCCAAGGTCAAGATTTGGCTGTGGCTGCCTATGAGCTTGCTCTTAATACAATCCTTTTATATATAGTTTATAGTTTGCAAAATACTTTTATGTATATAATCTTATTTGACTCTGAGGTATAATGGAATTATTATTAATTTTTGAAAATTTATTAGCTAATTAAAACTAAAAATATATAACATTGTTAAATAAACAACATGTTTATTTAACATAAATACCATTTTAATGAAAAATAATGATGTTTTTCAAAATAAAAAAATTGAGAGAAGCGTGGCATTGTTTTACATTTTTGCAAGTCTTTCCCCCCTAGACTTATTGAGGTATAATTGGTGTGTAATAAACTGCACATATTTAAAGTATCTAATCTGTTGAGTTTTGACGTCTGTACACACCTGGGAAGCCATCATCATAATCAAGATAATGAACATATCTTCCACCCCCAAAAGATTTCACGTGTCCCTTTGTAAAGTCCATCCTTCTCTCCTACAGGTGGTATTATTATGAATCATTACAATCATTTTCACATGGGCCTGAGTTTCAAGAGCTTTGATGACTTGTCAAAAATAGCACAGCTGGTAAGTGGCCGAGCTGGGGCCCAAGACCAAGCCCTCAGGCCCTAGTACCCAGGGCTTTCCCACCATCTCTCCTACCTACATGGTGATGAGTATTCCCCATTTCCTCTGTGGGACTTTTAAAGTAGAATGAAGCCCAGAGGACACATAATCTCACTCTGTTGCTAACTCCCCATACGGTGCTTTTTCCAGGGTACTGTGCTGCCCTTGGGGGCCCCTGAAGCTCAGAGGTGAGGTGGGGAGCAGGTTCTCTCAGCCCTGGGTGTGTGAGAAGGTCTGGCTCCTCAGTGCTCCTCTCGCCACTTCATCTTCACCTGGGCTTTGAGCAGAGGTTTTCTGGGTGGCCCCTGTCTGGAGTACAATGATGTGCGATGCACAGAGTAGAGACAGTGGTAGCAGGTCCAGAGAAAATCTCTTTTGGGCACCTGCCTATTTTGGTAGCTGCCCTAAGGGATCCTCCCAGCTGGGAATGCCCTCCCCTTCCAGGAATTTTGGTGATGGCCCTTTGCTTTGGAAGAAAATATGCCAAGAGTGACTGAGTTTTCATTTACACAGGACCCTGGCAGGGTTCTCCCCAACTGTGGTTGGGGACTCGGTGAAGCCTTTTCTATGAGAGGGGTCATGCTGCTGGTGTTTTGGGGTCTCTGGGATAGGGTTCAGTGAGCATTTGCTCCTGCCCTCCACCATTGCTGGTCACTGACCCATTCTCACCTTAGCCTGGGGAGGAGAGGGTTGGAGAGGATTTTCCTTGGCTCTCATCCAGGGCCGCCCAGGAAAGCAAGTTTTCATCTGTCCTCCTCCAGTCAGGACGTTCCTCCCTGTGCTTAATTCCAAGTCACTGTGTGTCTGGGAGGTCCAGGCAGAGCCCGCTCCCTGTCACAGGTTGGAAGTTCCTGATCGCTGAAGGGAAGTTAAGACTTTGCTTTCACTGATGGCACAGGCAGGCCATGGTGTCCCGCAAATGGAGAAGTTGTGAGGACCATCTCATTTCTTGCTCTCATTTCAAAAGTCTCAAAGGTACACCCCACTCTCCTCCTTAGTGTTGCGCATGGCCCCTGGCCACAACCTGAGCACCCCCTGGTAGAACTCCTCCAGCTGAGAGCATGATCTGAGACATGGGAGTCCCTGGGGGTTTCTCTCCTGCTCCCTGTGCGACAGCACATTGGTCCTTGCGGATCCAAGATGACCTGGCTTGCTTATGTCTTAGAGGAGTCTGTCCCTGCTCTGCCCCTCTCCATCGCATAAAGCTCACCCCTCCACCCTTCCTCGGGCAGCCCTATTCCTGGGCCACAATGTGCTGCAGCTGATGTTCTCGGCTCACACCAGGGCCTGGACCGGAGTACACTCAGGCGTCTGGGGTCAGCGTGGAGGTGGCTTGGCAGGACTGTGTGGGAAGGAGGCTGTGGAGTATCAGTTTCCAGTGTTTGGCTGGGGCTGCCTCCCATTCATTCTTGTTTCTCTAGAGGGAGGTCGTGGTCTTATGCAGCCGTATGCAATATTTGGATAACAACAGCAAGACATAAACAATAAGGGTAATCTCACCAGGAGGAGCGTGTGTCCTCTGGTCCCTGCGGAGGGCCTGAAGAGGTGGCTGGGGGCGTGATTCGCCCCTCCCACTGCCATTCCTCCATCCCTCAGCTACCTAATCTCTTGTGAAGGGAGGGGCTTCAGGTTGCCCTTGGATGGGTTGGGAGCCCCCAAGGCCGCGTGATGCTGTCCCCCACAGGCATTATGGGATGAAGCCTGGTGTCAGGAGACGTGGATTCCATTCCTGGTTCTGCTACTCATTAGCTGTATGTCCAGGTCCAAGCAACTCAGCTTCCTGAGCTGCAGGTCTGCGTTTGTTACTTGAGAAAGACATGTTGGGTATCTCTGGAGGTTTCTTCATCTCCAGAGTCCTTTGACCATATCAGTTCACTCTTCTGAAATCCACTGTGCCCAGCAGCTGGCTCTGCTTTGAGCTGTCAGCATGCTGTTGAATAACATCATGGAAGTCTGATGCTTGAAAAGTAAAGATACCAAAGACTTTTATATTTGAACTACCTCATTTTCCAGAGCATCGCTGATTCTTCTCCTTAATGCTGCACCACTCTTATAAACCTGTAAGGCAGAGAGGTTTCAGGTATACCCAGCTGCACTTCAGTTCCGCTTGAAATTAAATTTTGGTTGTCTGATGATATTTGTAAGCCCCTCCAATCACGTCAGTTACTTACTTATAAAATCTCTTTTAGGGACGGGTTATATCCTCTGATGGCTAATTGCTTATATTTTATGTTAAATTTTGTGTTTCAGACAACAATGTGTTTTGATTTTGTCCTCAAATTCTGGAGATGCACTATATTTCAAACCTGTGAATTCCTTTAGGGTATGCGAGATGTTTTGAAAATCCTGTCAATAATTTTAAAACTTCAAGGCAGTAAACAAGCCAGGATTACTTATTCACAACTTCAATCTAATGAGAACTGTTTTTCCCCAAGTCTTTTCTGTCAATCACGGGAATTCAGTGAGGACTTACTGTGTGTCCAGCCCTGTTCTAGGTGCTTGAGGAACATAAAAGAGGTATCTGATACTGTCCCCGCAAGAAGCAGTCATTCTATTTGGTAGAACTAATCACCATAATAATGGCTGACACCTATTGAATGGCCCACCTTCCAGGTCATATAGCAAGGACTTAACATAGTTTATCTCTAATTCTCACAATAGTCCAGCAATGTTTCTTATATTCCTTATTCAGATCAAGAAACTGAGGCTCATTTGGTTAAGTGACTTGCTCAATGTCTCACAGCGGTAAAATCGAGGATTAAAATCTTACTCTCTTTGAATTGGAAGCCCTGCTATACCTGAAAGGAGCCAGATATAGGACAGAATGGAAGTCAGTTGGACTTAGAGAACAAGGAACTTTTTTTTTTTTATTATTAGCTTAAACTATATTAACCTTCAATTTTAGATTCCTGGGTTAGTAAAAAGGGCTTCTGCATTTGGTGATGGTTCTGTGCAGGGGGTTTTGTTTTTTCTTTGGGCGATATAACCAGTCACACCAGCTAATATTTCACATCAGCTCTCATATCTTCCTTTTTATGAGAGAGCAACAACATTACATGGCCTAAAAGGGACATGGTAGCTAGATGTTAGCACCACAAAATTGCATTCCAGCTGTTATTTTCATTTGAAACAAGGTCCATTTGAGGAGAATGGAGAAAAAGTGTGCTTTGCTGGAGACAACTAACGCCCCCACATTGAAAACAGTTTTGCATTGGTTACTATAAGGTTAGGCTGCCATTGATAGGGCATCTAAAAATCCCAGTGACTCAACAAGGTAGAATTTTATCTTTCACATAAAAATCCAGGAGACAGCCCAGGGCTGCTATGATAGTTTATGGAGTTAGGACTCTTAATACTTGGCTGTTTCTGGCCTTGACGTTGACCTCCAGGTCTAAGATGCTTATTTATATCCACGTTCCAGGAAGTAGCTCAGGGGTGGGGAAGAAGACGAAGGCGCAAAAGGCATCTACTTGCTGTCTCTGAAGAAGGTGGCCAGAAGCTGCTTTACAACACTTCCGCCTACGCCACATTGGCCAGCAGTTAGTTTCATGGTTACACCTAACTGCAAGGGAGATATCGTCTTCATTCTGCATGGCCATATGCTTAGTTGAAAAATGAAGAAAAAAGGACTGGCAATTAGGGGACAGCTAGTGGTCTGCCACCAAGGTGATGAGATTTGACCTTGGTCTGTCCAACCCTTCCTCAAACTTTGAAATATCCACTTAGTGGACATTTATTACACACTTGAGCCACCAATTCTAGACAAAATTTAAAAAGAGGGTTCATCACAAATAAAAAGTAAACCCACACAAAATATTTTAAAATCAGTAATAGTCACGATTTCATCTTCGTAAGATGGATGGTACTATTTGCCATTTTCACCAAAAACATCGTTTCCGGGGTCATGATGGAAAGCTGGGCTGTAGGTCAGCTTCACAGATGTTTCTTTTTTTATACTTTACTTTCACTAAATTAGAAAAGCTTAAATTATGGTTAAAAGTAGGAGCAAGTGATTGATGACTCTGTCTAGTAGTCCTGGATATTACAGCCATAGATGGATATAGAAATTGGGATTTCTCACTGAAGTCCACTTCCAGTGTTTTGTCGTAACTATGTCCACTTGGCAAGTGGAAGGTGGTGTTTTATCTTAAGACAGTCTCATAGATTCCTTATCCATCCTTTGATTTAATGTTAGTCTAAAAAGCATGTCTTTATATCCTGTTGCAGCCCTTGGATGTGGTTTTGAACTCTGCTAGGTAACAGACGAGTATCATATCTGTCTCTGATGAGAGGAAATAATAATCAGGTAGAGCACAGACTGCCTGGATTCAAATACTTTTTCTTTTTTTTAAAAATCACACTATCTGGGTAACTTTGAATGAATTACTTACAATTTTCCTGCTTTGGTTTCCTCAACTGTGAAATAGAAATGGTGATAGTATCTGCCCCCCCGCCCCCAACATAGCTGTGAAGATTCTGTGAGCTACAGCACATAATGCCCCAGCTCTGTCCTAGCACACGTCAGTAAATAAGCATCATGTTTACTGTTTTTATTTTCAGGTGTTTGTAGACCCTAGACTATCTAAGACTTTCATACCACAGTTCAATTTCTTGTGAAGTCCTTTTTTTTTTTTTCCCACCCTTATAAATCATCAGCTTTCATTCCCGAAGTGGAGGTAGGTTCTAGATATTTGAATTACCGAGTATATTGTAGAGCTGCCCTTCAGGATCATAGAAAAAGTCTTCACTAGCATTATGAGCATCCTAAAATATCTTTTTATTTTATTCATCATTTCAGAAACGTATGTGAGCACAGTCATGCTCAGTGTACTTCAGTGGGGAACGCAGTCTCTCCTTGTCACCTCTTTCTCTGCCTGGCACACTGGAAAAGCAGATGGTCAGAGGCTGTGCGTAAATGGCTTCCGCTATCACCTTAACACTAAACCAAGAACAGAGGGCGTTGGTGGGTATTGACCACCAACTGGTCTTTGTGGCTGAAACTGGGGAATGATTTTCAAAAGGGACAGCTGTTTTTATGTGAGCAGTAGCACCTTTGCTGCACACAGAGTGGGTGCCTTCTCAGTACTGGTTTCCATGTATCCTGCTTCACAAAATGCACAGTAATTCAATAAAAACCTCCTTTCTTCTGTAGCATGTGTCTTCAGGGGGTACATGGGATAAGAGGCTGCAAGCATGTCTCTGTAGAGTACACTCGCTGTGTCTCGGGTCCCCCTCTGCCCCTCAGAGGCTGTACCCTAATGTAAATGGCACATTGGCCAGGATACCAGCATCTTCCCATGAAGGCTTTTGAGGTGATTTCCAGCAATTATTTGATGAAGGAATTTCGCTATCATTTTGTTCCACTTTCTCTGTGGACACAGTGCTTGTGATTAATTTTACAGGTAGTTTTAGAAGCTTCTCATAAATGATGAGGCTTTTACCTATTTTTCCTCCTTGTTCTGGTCTCTTTCATTCTTTAGTGATAAAATTCATTGGATTAGTGTCAGAGAGCATTTTTTTTTCCTGTATGTTCTTGTTCTGAAAAAATTTGCGGTTTTATTTGAAGATGAAGAGAAACTGGTGGCTTCGTGTCATAATCTGACCAATTTTTATAACAGACACTGCGACCAGGGCCAAAGGATTGTTAAGTCAATAAGACCTAATTTTGAAATACTCATTACTGCATTTCCTTTTCTTACTTTTTATTTTTGGGTGAAATCCATATACCCACAGAATCACTTGTCCTGGGACATAGATTTATACTTTATATTCACAGTGGAGCCCTGTTCATGGTTTATGTTTATGATATTATTGTGAGTTATGCTATTTAAATTATTATTTATATCATTTCTTTTAGGTTTAGATGAACCAATTTTGTGATTTCGGGTTATGACAAAGCATAGTAGTAGAACAAAAATATAAACTTAATAAACAATGAAAATATGTGCAAGAAGGCAAATTGCACGCTGTTTACTGAATGCTGGCAGAAATAAGCTGAGTAACTGCTGTTAAGAGTGGATAGGATATCTGTGAAAATCATAACTGCTCACTTTTCAAACCTGTGAACACTATGGTTTTAACTCATCTTTTCTTCCAAAGCCGCCAAACTCCAGGGACCACACTTCGGGAACACGGCCCTATGGGTTTTGATGAGAGCATTTCTGGAACAGAACTGGTGCATGGGGTCTGGGTCGGAGGGCATGGGCTCCTGGTGAAGCTTAAAGAGGAGAAACCCAGAAACTGAAGAAACAACAGGTTGGGAAAGCTGGGGAGCCAGACATTTAAGTTATGTCCTTCTAAGTTTCCATTTCTTTTTCCTTTGTACCTTACAGAGTAAACACCAGGGATCTATCTTTGTCCGGATACACGCTCCGTGGCAGGTGCTGGCCAGAGAGGCAGAATTCTTGAAGATCAAAGTTCCTACCAAGAAAGTATGAACATATTTCTCCTGGGTTTGGGGTCCCCCTGAGGGCTGGATGGAGGTGAATAATTTGGGAACAGGGTCAGGTGGGGCATGGGTTTTATGGAGTTGAAATCACAGTTGACTCACCAAAGATCCTAAACATGGGGCAACATGTGGGTGGGACAGGAAAGAGAGCTGGGGTGGGGAGAGGGGCTGGGTTTGGGAGATGCTTTCCCCTCAGAGCTCCTCCTGGTTGTGTTCCAGGAGAAGCCAAACAGTTCTCTGATCCAGCTTCTTTATTTCTCCCTTGTACCTCCTTTCTCTCTCCTCTTGGGGTCTCAACACTGCCCAGCATTTCTTTAGAGTGAATGTAGTAATGAGAATAGGTAGCAAGCCATGCTGAGCATGTCAGTAGCATCAATAGCAAACACCTCCAAAGAGAAAGGCAACATACACACAGATTTAGTGGAAACAGGTGGGTATTGGCTTTGACCATTTAAGGTATCTCTAGGAAGTGTCCTGGAGCAGATGATCTACTTTAAGTGATCTATAGGTGATCTCTCTCTGTCTCTGTCACACACACACACGTGTGCGCACACGTGCACACACACATTCACACCCATAATATCATTTTACAGTGGTGGCCTAGCTTTGCAGAGATCATCTCCATCATTCTAACAATTTCCCACGCTCCCCATCATTAACAGAACTGCATATCTGTTGCCACCTGCACCACCGTTGTCACCAGCCTCCATCACCTCCTGATGGTCAGCAACACCATTCTGATTGGCATTATTGATCATGCTTGCACCATCTTCACTATCAACAGATCCACTGGCCCCATCAAAAGTCACTCATCAAATACCACCATGTGTGATGTCCTCATGAATCCCCTACTCGAGAAGGATAAAGTCTGAGCGTTCTGTCCTTATAGGTTTATTAAGATGGGTAACAGCTCCATGGCAGGTGGACACATTACTATTAAACAATGAACAAACGTAGACATGAAATTTAGCTCCACACATTCTGCCAAAAAAAGGTCAATATTTCGGGGTCACATGCCTGAGTGTCTTGGTTTCACACTGTGATCTTTTCCCCTTCAGTTGCACTGCTGTGTTCTTGGTCTCCTAGTTTTGATCTCTCACTCCTACTATCACTGTCCTCAAATACAGTGCCTCACCTTTGTTCTGGACCTTTGCTCCTCCTGCACGGATGTCTTCCCAGTCTGACGGCAACATGATCCAAGTGTTAGCCTTGGATGGAGGCATCTGCTTCCCACCGATGGCGTCCTAACTTGGCCAACCCTTCCTTTGTCTTCCTTCTAACTTTTATATATATATTTCTTCTCCTTTCTCTAGTTTATCTGACTATCCGATATTCTTTTAATCTCATTTTATTTGTATCTCATTTCTTATGTTTTTATATCTGCTGGCTGATCCATGGAAAGAAGGTGAGCAAAACTCTAATGCCCATGCTATTGCTTCTGTCCCCTAGAACGATCCTTTGAGCAGGAAACCTAGAGGCACAGAAGAAGTGTGCATTCTGCTGCGCTCCCCTTTTTGTCTCTCTTTCCCATCTTTCTTTCACTCTCATGCTCTTCCTTCCCTTCTTCCCTCTTCTTTCCACTTCTCTCTCCTCATGCCTTCTCCCAGCCTCCCTCTGTTCTATGAACACCCCACCACACCTCTGTTTCTCTGCCACCTTCTTCTTCTCATTCTCAGGCTCAGTCCCCAAGTAGTGCCTGCCTCTTGTCCCTCTGGTCTCTGCTTGTCCTTGCAGAAGTCATACCTTGGAGAGCATATCTGCCTTCAGAGTTTATGTGCCCCCATACATTTAGCTTATTGGAACTGAACCATTATTGTTGAGATGGTACCTCCACTTGACTTTGTAGATGAGATGATTAAGGCGAGGACATATTATAACACAGCCATTTCTGAGTTTCCCTCCTCCTTTTTCTCTTTACATTTATTATTTTTTTTATAATTAAAATATATTTGACATATAATGTATAAATTTAAGGTGTACAACATGCTAATCGATACACTTAAATATTGTAATTTGATTGCCATTATTGCAATAATTAGCACCTCTATCATGTTATATAATTATCTTTTCTTTTTAGTGGTGAGAATAATTAAGTTCTAGTCTCTTATTGCAAGTTTCTACCCTTAAACAACATCTGTCCTATTTTCCCATCCTCCATTCCCTGGTAACCACCATTTTACCCTCTGTTTTAACAAGTTTAGATTTTTAGGTTCCACATATAAGTGACATCATACAGTACTTTCCTCGCTCTGACTTATCTCACTTAGCATCATGTGCTGAAGGGCCATCCGTGTTGTTGCAAATGGTAGGATGTCCTTCTTTCTCATGGCTGAATAATGCTCCATCTTTATCCATTCATGCGTTGATGGGCACTTAGGTTGTTTCTACCCCCCCTTCCTTTTCATTTTGGAGGCATGGAGTGGTAGGCACTGCACTAGACGAGTCCTCAGGAGACCAGATTTCTAGCTTTTGTTCTGTACTTATTTGCTGTGTGATTTGGGGGTGTCGCTTGATCTTTCAGAGCCGTAGTTTCCTCATCTGTAATATGGACATAATAACACCTGTCCTATTTTTCTTAGAAGCGTGTTGTAAGAATCCAGTTCTTAGCCAGTGCTGCGGAAATACAGGAGTTTATCACTGTGTCTGTGCTCTCAAATATTTTTTATGTCCATTCTCAGTTCCTAGTCCCCCAACCAACTTCCCTGCTGATCCAATAGGCAGCCAGCACTGGTGGAGCCGCCCTCATAGGAATCTTTGGAGAAGCGCTGCAAGACACAGAAACAATCCGTGCCCTCAGAGAGCGACAGCCAAGGGCACGACAGAAACACACCTGCCCAGACGTCAAAACACTAATTAAATCCTGTGTCAAATAGCAACTCATTAGCATAGGACAGATTCTGCTTGTAAATCTGTTGGATCAGGGAGAGCAAAGCCAGGGGGTGGCTCCTACAAGGCTTCAGATACAACAGAAAGAATGTTCCCACAGGTTTCTGGGCCCCAGACTCAACACAGGTGGGCTGTTCTGGTGTCCATCTGTGGGTTCAGCCACATGCCCCCGATAGTCCTTGTATTCATGGAATGCAGTGGCTTGTTGTTGACCTCACAGTGGGTGTCATAACCAGGAGAGGCAGAGATAACTTGGTGTGTTGGGTAGGATGCATATGTTTTTAAAAATTAATCTGAGAACCTGATCCCAGGCGTAGGGGTAGGGGTTAAGCCCAGTTTCTGAGATGAGGAAGGAGCCTAGGGGGGAGGATGAAACACAGTTTGTGTGTACCTCAGTGCTGGGCCCAGTGGCATTTTCCTCCCTTTTTAATGGGTTTGGGAAGTGACTACAATGAGAATAAACTGCATTTGCAGAGAGCACATGCTGGCGGCAGGGGGATGTGGAGGACGACTGAGGCACGGCGTGGGATCAGCTAAGCCGGTGGAGGTTTGTGTCATAACTCAGCAGGGTCCGGAGAGACCAGGAAGATGGGGAGGAAATCACGAAATCGAGATCTCAAACCTGGACAAATCCGCAGTAATGTGTCCAGGGACTTGGAGTCCCAAGCACAGATATTAACTGGGAGGGGGAACCTTGGAAGGAAGCATTTGTTTTCCAAAAACAACAACAGAGGAGCCAGCATTTTGCGAGGGACAGTCATCCATGCACAGGAAGCGGGTGGGAAGGCCTGGCCTTTGGCCCTGAGCAGCCTGGGAAGGTTTGAAATGGGCGCTTTCTCACCTCTGCTCATTACCAAGGTGGCCCTCCCAGATTGTGGTCAACATCTATGTTTATTTCTCATTCACTTTCATTGTCTATGTATGGACACCCCCCTTCCTCACCCCGTACATTTACTTATTCTCTGCCTGCAGCAGAGACAAGACTGGGAATGGATGAAGGGGGGCATAACTGCATCCATGCTTGTCAATGAAATCATGTTAATCCAGCCAGAGCTGACTAAATTTGGAAGAAGTGACATGCTTGGGATGGGTGAAAATCACTTTTGTCCCATCTGTCCAAGCTTTTGTAGCTATTATTAATAGAGTGACTAATATTGCCGGGGTCACGTATGCTGCTCCCAGGAGCCTATAAGGACTTTAGCTTATGAGTCCTAACCATGCAAGTGGATGCTGTGGACTTCCAGGAAGTCATACCTTTTCAGGAAAGTAGGCTCAGAGCTCCCGTCGTGTCCAAACCAGGAGTAATAAATGTCGCAGAGGGCGGTTGTAAGGAGCAGTCACGATGCCTAGCGTAGAGGCACGTGCAACACAAGATGACTGTTGTTACTGTCGTTGGTGTGCTGGTTCCTCTGTGGAGTGTGTTGGGCAGCACAGTTGGCACCGGATCGGGGCTGCTCCTTCCTGCGAGTTCCCTTCACAGCCAACATCTGCAGTTTGGGGGAGAGCACAGGCCCAGTCCCTTAAATCTGCCAAGCCAGCCAGAAGCCCAGACACAGAATCAGTGGAGAGGTGGGAACAGATGGCCTTTGGACTATGTGCTGGGGGATTTCTGTTTCCTATAGCATGAGTCCTTGGGGCGTCCGTAAACGTAATGGCTCCATGTGCGAAGTCTGTGATGCCGTCACTGGGAAAGCCAGCAGGAAGACTGCTCAGGCCCCCAGCACGGGAGGGACAGCTTGAAGGCGTCCATTTCAAAGGATAGACAGCAGGTGTGACAAGTGGTGACCGTGAGTTCTGCTCCTAGCTCGAACCCCATGAATCTGGGGTGCTTTGATTCATATCTTAGCCTATGTTCCAAAACAAAGACTTGAGATGGGTTACAACCAGAAGCATAAGTACAAATGGATCATTTTTTAAAAGGACACATAAAAAAGAATCATGTAATGGAGGGGTAAGGAGGGAAGTACAGGGAAACAATGACAATTAAAATAAAAAATAAGAGTGATTAAGGCAAGTGAGACAAATTTCATTCTGAGTTTCCTGGTAGCCAAGGCAGAAAGGACCGTGGCTCACATACTCCATAGAAATGAGCATCTGTTTTTTGAGAGGAGGCAAACTTGTTCCTGTTGTTAAAGCCTAATTGTTATATAAAATACATGAATAATGTAAGGGACATTTTTTTCAGTAATGAGTTCATACAGGGTTCTGGAATTTTCTTTGTATGACCATTTCTTAATTGATTCTGGGTTAAAACTGAGGATGTAATGTTCAACTGTAGTTCAGGGAGGATTGTATTACACAGTAATGTAGGTAAATTTCTGATGAGGTAACTTGATCCAAAGATAAAGGTTAGCCATTCTGACAGGTATGTGGTGGTATCTCATTGTGGTTTTAATTTGCATTTCTCTGATTAGTGACATGGAGCATCTTTTCATATGTCTATTGGCCAACTCTATGTCCTCTTTGGAGAAATGTCTGTTCAGGGCCTCTGCCCATTTTTTAATTGGATTGTTGTTGTTTTTTTCATTTGTTTGTTTTGTTTTGGTGTCAAGTTATACGACTTCTTTATATATTTTGGATATTAACCCCTTATCAGATATATCATTGGTGACTATCTTCTCCCATTCAGTAGGCTGTCTTTTCATTTTATTGGTGGTTTCCTTTGCTGTGTAAAAACTTTTGGTTTGATGTTGTCCCGTTTGTTTATTTTTTTCTTTTGTTTCCCTTGAATGTCAATTATAATTAGAAAAAAAAATGATGAAGGTTAGAGTAGAAGTATCATTCATACTTTAATTATCTCCATGGAATCCATGTTTTGATATATTTTAATTTACTAAATTGCAATTATTAAAAAATAATTCATCTTCCCTTTTTAATTAACTGAAAACATACATAACTGCCACTAAGAATTTTCCGGTCAGTGTGAGAAAATTGGTGTTACCTTGATAAACTAATATAATTAGTTATATTATATTAGTTAAAAAGCAAAGAAGCTTGACAGTTTAGTTAGCCTGAGTGGCCCCTTAGGAGGGAAATATTAATTCCATTGAGCTTTGTCAGTGATCGGAAGTTGTTCTCAGTTGCCTATTATTGCCTCTCTGGAGATTTTGATTTAGTAACCATGACTTTTGCAAAAATTCCTTAGGAAGACCCTCCCCCTGGCTCATGGTGCCCACCCATGAGCTTCAGGGACTTGGCCTGACCAGGATTGCAGTACCTCTTGTTTCTCAGTTATTCAGATTTGAGGCTTGTATATTCAAGGTTCTCCAGAGAAACAGAACCAACAGGGTGTGTGTGTGTGTGTGTGTGTGTGTGTGTGTGTGTGTGTGTGTGTTATTTATTATAAGGAATTGGCCCAAGTCATTTCAGAGGTTGAGAAGTCCCAAGGTTTGCAATTGGCAGGATGGAGACCCTGGAGAGCTAATGGTGTAGTTCTAATCCAAATGCCGGCAGGCTCAAGAACCAGGTAGACGCCATGTTTTGGTTTGAGCCCAAAGGGAGGAAAAGACCAATGTCTCAGTTCAGCAGGAAGGCAGGAAGAGCTCTCTCTTATTCGTGGGAGATCAGACTTTTTGTTCTATTTAGACCTTCAACTGATTGGATGAGGCCCACCCACCTTAGTGAGGGCAATCGGCTTGACTCAGTCTACCCATCCAAAAACACCCTCACAGATATACCTAGAATAATGTTGGACCAAATATCTGGGTACCCTATATCCCAGTCAAGTTGATGCATAAAATTAACCATCACAAGGCTTATACTTTTAAGGTCCATAATTCTCTTTGTAGTGGGTTGAACAGTGGTGTCCAATAAGATATGCCCCAGCCTTAACCCTGGAACTTGTGAATGTGATCTTATTTGGGAAGAGGGCCTTTGCAGATGTAATTAGCTAAGGATCTCAAGATGAGATCATCCTGGACTTAGGGTAGACCCAACAGGTGTCCTTATGAGAGAAAGGCAGAAGGAGATTTGGGCCACTCAGACACACAGGGCAGATGGCCATGTGAAGATGGAGGCAGAGGTTGGAGTGATATAGCCCCAAGTCAAGGAATGCCTGGGCCATCAGAAGCTGGAAGAGGCAAGGAAGCTTTTTCTCTTACAGCCATTGGAGGGAACACAGCCTTGCCCACGTCTGTGTTTCAGACTTGTGGCTTTCACAACTGTGAAAGAATAAGTTTTGTTGTTTCAGGCCACACAGTTTATGGTAGTTTGTTATGGCAATACTAGGAAATGAATACACTTTTCCTCTGGGCAGGAAGCACGAAGCAGACAATTTAAGACCTGGGTCTCTGGTAGGCTTGTTGCCTTTCTCTGCATCCCAGAATCTATTTTGCATCTTCTACAATTGTTTGAGATAGGCTTGTTCACTTTTTGGTGCTGGGTCTGTGGTTGTCTGCAGAAGTCTTTGTGCAAGTATCTTCCTGCACGGCCTTGGCATGTCTCCATCTAGTTCACATTCCTGCTCGGATGAGATTGGAGAGTCTTGGGAGAAGCTCACCTTAGCTTGCGTGGTGGAAGGAGACCTGGGGTGGCTAAGAAAAGCTGCTTATTTGAATCAACAATCATTTCTGCATTTATGCTTCTATTTCCAAAGATAATCACTGGTTTGATTAACTTAAAGCTTCTGCCTGGGTAAGGGGTACCTATAAAATAAGGATGTTAGCATGTTTTAAAGTTTGCCCACATTTCATATTTCTTACATTTGAGATTAAGGAGAAAGGTTCATAAAACCACTCTCAACAATATCAATCAAAACAAAATATCTTAAAAAAACAAACAAACAAAAAACTAGGGGCAGCCAGTTAGCTCAGTTGGTTAGAGCACGATACTTGTGACACCAGGGTTGCAGGTTCGATCCCCGCATGGGCCAGTGTGAGCTGCATCCTCCCCAACTAGATTGAAACAACTACTTGACTTGGAGCTGATGGGTCCTGGAAAAACACACTTAAAATAAATTTTAAAAAATGCTTTAAAAAAAGCCTAAAAAACTATTAAATATAGATAAAAGTTGATAAATAATTAAATTGAGTTTTAAATATAACTGGTACTTCCTATGGGCTGTGCTGTTTGATAAGATCCTTACATGCATTATTTTGTTTTTATCCTCACAATGACTATGTGAGGTAGGTACACTAGCCTTAGCCCCATTTTATAGATGAGGAAACCAAGGTTCAGAGAGGTTAATAAACTTACCTAAGGTCACACAGCACAAAGGGGTTAGATCCAGGACTCAAACTCATTTCTGTCTGTCTCCAAAGCCATGCTTCTACCCTTTCACTTTACTGAAGAATCCTTAACTAGGGTTTGAGGTAGTGTGGTCTAGAACAGCCTTTCTTAAAGTGTATACTATAGAATGATAGTTTCTTGTTTTACCAAAAAAAAAAAAAATGTCTAACAAACTCTAGAAACACTAATTATTGCAATTTATTTGACCAGTTAAAAGTTCTGAGAAGGAGTGCAGTAAAGAAAATAGTTACATTTTGTTTAATTTGTTTCTTAGTGAACACTAGTAGGTTATTAATAGGTGTATTAATAGAAACCCTGGGAACCAATGATTAAAAGATATCCTGAGAACCAATGCTCTGGGAGAGTCCATCCAAGATTAAATAATGCTGGACTGGGAGAAGTAACACACTTAAATTTTTCTTTTGTCACTGCCATGGACCAGCCCAGGGAGTTATTTAACAGTCCTGGATTATAGCTTTCTCATCTGTAAAGTAAGGAGGTTGGGCCCTATATTCTCTGTCATAGCTTTAAAATGCTGTGGTCCACATGTAAACCAAATGACAATTTGTTCTTTCTCCATTGTTGACGATAGTGGAGGGACCTGAGGACAGATACCATTTGGGGTCATTCACACACCGATTGTGTCCAAATAGCTATTATTAGAGTAAAACTGTCCTACAACCGCCACCTCTGCAAGCTGTGTTTTAAATGAGGTGGTACACTTAGCCTGTGGATGCCTGTTCCTCACCTGGGGCTGCCCTTTGCGGCTGAGCCTGGTCACATGACTGCGTTTTTTCTGAGTTCTCCTGAACACGCCGGGCTGCTCACGTCCAAACTATGCCTCTCTGTGGTGCCTACATTGAGCTCCTGGATTCAGACTCTTGTCAAAAGGAGAGTAGTTGACTCTCTATTCCAGGTCCTGGAGCCTTTTCAAACGCTTTAAATATTTGCTGCTGGTCCTAGAATGATCTCCCCACGCTCCCTAGATAAACAATAAACAATAAACAAACTCAGCCTTTGTATCACAGCCCAAATCTCACTGCCCTGTGGACCCTCCTTTATTTCTTCAGCTGAACTGATCTCATCTTTACTTGTAGTCCGTAATTTTCATACCTGTTAGTTTTTCTTTAACTGCCTTGGATGCCTTCTTGTGTTTCCACATGTACTATAATCCCTGGGAGCAGAACTATAGTTTATTTCCTATGTATTCCCTGCAAACTAGATGATAGCTGCTCAATAAATACTAGAGTGATCGACTGATTGATGTCCAATCATTCTTGCTCCCCCAGACCCAGGCTCTTTTTGCGGCTGTGATTGTTGGTATAATAGCAGGGGTTTTAGCTCACAGCTGTGTACAGACCATGCAAAATTCAGGAACAGGCGAGGCACTTTTCCTCACCTTGACCAACTCCTTCCTTTATCAGGCAGTGCTTTAGGGCTATTTAGATGGTTTCGTGAATCCTTCCTGGTGATGAGAAAGCAAGAAGCAGAGAAAGACCATGAGTTTCATGAAGGATGGAGAACTTGTAGGTTCTGGGTCCTGGGCGGACGGTCACTGTCTACTCAGCCATCACAAGGTCTTTCAGGACAGATTCCTTTTATTATCATCAGCACTAACTTTCAAATGAACCAGAACTGTTGCTGTTTGCAGAGGGTTGGCTGTAGGTGGGGCCTTTCTCCTGTTGTCATTGTCTGTTCCTGAACATTTGTTTTTAATAGAGGCGCAGCTGAGAGGGGAGGGTTTATATTTGATATCTTTATGGGCTTTTTGGTGCATGCTCTTTGATTGCTATTGAAATCGGCTGGAAAGAGTGCAGAATACTTTGACTTCTTTTTTTTTCCTGTAATGCTTCTCATCTTCAAAAATCAGAAAAAAAATAATTGGTGCCACCTAAGTGTTGCGGTTTGAGTGAGGAACCTGAGATGGCATTCAGGCCTGGTATGACCACAGCGAAGCTGAAAATATGGAAATATAATGACACTTTCATTAACAGTGAAGCTGAAAAAAGTGAAGCTGAAAATATGAAAATGTAAGGAGGAGTGAATTTTTTTTTTATTAAGTTGCTTTTAGACTCACAGTTAAAAGACATTGAAATAGAAGTGGTGGTTTTCTTTCTTAAAGCCTCACTTGTGTCTATCTGAATTGGGGTAGCATATGCCAGGTTGGGGCTGGCTGGGACCCAGGCACTGGACCCAGTGCTGGTGGGGCTGAGAGTGGGGTATAGGGCATAGGCTGACCATTGAATGCATCGTCCAAGGTTGGGCCCTTTGAGAGTGAAAGAGCTATTGATAACCATGCCAGCATGCAGTTGTAAGCTGGGACTTTCCTGAGTAACTGGGATATGTGGTCGCTCTCCATGGTTGCCCAGCTTGGCCATGGCTGCCTGTGTGGATGTATGGGGAAGGGCTGGCAGGAGGGGAGAGGCAGAGAAGCAGTCAGGGGCATTTGAGGCTCATGGGCAGAGCTCTTCTTACCAGTAAAAACCGGTGTCAGCGGTGTGCTGGCTCATAACAGATCTCGAGATCTGATTATTACATTTTCAGGAGTTTTGAAAGCTGGTTGTTATACCAGTGATAGCTTGCAATTGGCCACAGTGGGTATGCAATAGTCCCCCCTTATCCGTGATTCTGTTTTCTGTAGTTTTAGCTATCTACGTACAACCGCAGTTTGAAAATACTAAATGGAAAGTTCCCGAAATAAGCAATTCATAAGTTTTAAATTGCACACTGTTCTGGGTAGCGTGATGAAATCTCACACCATCCCACTCTGTCCCGCCCAGGACATGAATCATCCCTTTGTCCTACCTCTCCACGCTATGTATGCTCCCTGCCCATCAATCACTTAGTTGTCGGCTCAGTTATCAGTACAATAAGGGTGTGTGTGTGTGTGTGTGTGTGTGTGTGTGTGTGTGTGTGAGAGAGAGAGAGAGAGAGAGAGAGAGCATGCGCATTCACATAATTTTTATTATAGTATCTTGTTAAAATTGTTCTATTTTATTATTGTTAATTTCTTATTGTGCTAATTTATAAGTTAAACTTTAGCATCATAGGTATGTATGTATAAGAAGAAACATAGTATATATAAGGGCTTAATACTATTGGCAGTTTCAGATACCCACTGGGGGTCTTGGAACATATCCCCTATGGATAAGGGGCAGGGGCTTTTACATCATAGAAATCAGCACATGTTACAAATCAGCCACCCAGACCCCTCACCCAGGGTGGTGGGTGAGTGTTTTCCAGTACATGGATAAGAGCACTGAACAGGGGAACGTTTGAGTGGCAAGGCAGGGTGGGACCATCGACCAGATCTGCCCCATGGGGGGCAAGGTCAAACCTGAGGGTGTTATGTGATTCCTGACATGGACATTAAAGGTCTATTGGTCAGAGAGGAGCCAGAAATGGCAGCGTCTATGTCAGGGACTCTAAATGGATGCTGTGTCTGCCACTTCTGATACAGAAATTGATTTCCCACCTCTCATCACTGGCTGACTCTGCTCAGCCACACTGGCCTCCTTGCTGTTCCCACAAAATGCCACACGTTTCCATCGCAGGACCTTTTTGCTTGCCCTTCCCTCTACCTGGAGACCCTCTCCAGATACCCGTAGAACTTGCCCCTGCACTTCACTGGGGTCTCAGCTTCAATGTCCCCTCCTCAGGCAGGCCTCCTGACCACCCTGTATGAGGCGAGCCCCCACTCCCCCACCACTCTGCATTCCTTTCTCTCTTTTTTATCCCTAACACTCAGCACTTCCCCTACTGAGTCGCATGTTTGTATCTTTGTTTGTTGTCTGTATCCCCACTACACTGGCAGCTCCATGAGGTAGGGATTTCGTCTGGCTGTCAGCAACACCTAGAACAGGGCCTGGTATAGAGCAAGTGTTAAATCAACATTTGCTGATGAATGAAAGAACGGGTCACACCCCCCTGACCTAATCCACTGGTGGTGGCTTGCCGGAGAGTGATGCTGAGATGGGCCCTGAGGCCCCCTCCAAGGGCATTAGGAAGGCGTGTGGTGACCACTTAGGGCTGCTGCAGGGTGAGGGGTGGCTGCACAGTGGTAGATGTATCTTAGTAGCCCTCCCTGCTCTGGGTCTCCTTTAGTTACCAAAAAACATGTAGAAAGAGTCTAATTGTACCTGGAAGGGGGCTAGGTTGTGTATAAGGGTTCCTAACCCTTTGAAAGTTCACATTTTCCTTCTATCCATCCATCCATCCCTCTATCCATCCAATGAATATTTATTTAGTATCACTATGTATGAGATACTCTGCTGGGGCTGGTATTCTGTGGGGACTGTACTGGTCCTGGCCCCATGTGGCTTCAGTGTGGTGAGGATTCATTTGTTAGATAGCTGGCTACGAGCTGGGAGGCATCCACAGAAGAAAAAGAGCTAGGTGGACAGAGAGCCAACCAGAGGAAACTAATTTAGATGGGGGGCAGGGTGCGGGAAGGTGCCATTGGAGCTGAGACCTGAGGGCTGAATAGGAGTTTGCCAGGTAGGGAGGGCAGGTGAGAACCTTCCCAGAAGAGGGAAGGACCTGTCCTCCAGCCCCAAGGTAAGAAAACCCTGACCTGTGTGTGGAACTGAGAGGAGGCCAGTGTGCGTGCAGCATAGAGGCTGCGGCAGCCGCAGGAGGCACAGCTTGTAAGGGCCTAGTCAGCCATGTAAATAGTTTGGATTTTATCCCACATTTTTAAAGTCAGCGAAGATTCATTCATGGGTAGAAGACATACTGAGACAGAATTAAAAACCTTAAGTGAATACAGAGTTAGACATCAGAGCATGTGCATTTTATAAATACATTACTGTCTGCACTCAGCATTGCTATAGACAGGAAATCGACCTGTCGGCATAGGTAGGGATGACGAGACTGGTCAGCTTCTTGCTGTGCAATCAGAGCCTGCCTTTGGGCTCTAGGATGCAGCTGATCTCAGCAGCTCTTAGTGCTGTGTGCATTTTGATTGGTGAATGGCTTAGCAGTCATTCGCAAGGGTCAAGGCGCTTATGCGTGGAACTTCTCAGGTCCGGTTTCACGCAGGAGTGAGTATGTGCGCTTGTCCCGCCCTCTGCCCTCCCAGGCACCAACGGGGGATGAGAGCAGTGGACAAACAAACGCTGCGGCATCTTTAGCTTCTGTTCCTCATAACTTCTTTCATGCATGGGCTTTCACCTTGCAGTGCGGCCATCCACTCTGTGCACCTCTCTGTGTCTGAGCCTTTTGACGTTAAAGGTGTGTAGGTGGGTGTGATGATAAACTTTAGCTCAGCTCTGCCTCTCAAAATGAGCACGATACTGTAAAGAATAACCGTCGACCCTCAGCTACCCAGTGACTGGAGGAGCAGAGGAAAGCACAAGTAAATTAAAAGAGACAGCTAATCTGAATTCATGTCTGGTGGGCTGTGGGGTGTTAGCGGCACACATGTCCACAGCTGGGTTCACTCTCCATCTTTATGCTTCATCTGTGTTCTTCCTGGTGATTTTTTCCTGCCAGTTGCAGGGAGAGACCCTCCTGGTCACTGTAGGGAAGTGACTCATGGGTAATCAAGATGATATTGTTTATATCTCATAGTGTTGCCCATCTCCCTTGATCTCTGGGGTCATTGGATTGCTAATTGTTTATCTGACATTGGGCACGTTAGTAAGCTGTGCCTCAGTTTCTTTCTCTGTAAAAGGGGGCTAGTAACAGGTATGTGTCCATGACAGACATCACTATAGCTTTGGCTCCCTGCAACCCAGAAAGGAACATGATTCCAATGTAGGAAGCAAACAAACCAGCCCTCAGACCACACTGCTGTGCCCCTCTGGAGGGGAGAGGCAGAGTGAGACAAGGGGAAAAAAGAAGTAAGAAGAGAAGGCATCTCAGTAAATCTCATAGCTGTGACAATGAGGCCAAAGCGAGCCTTTATGAGAACCACATTTGAGCCCTGGAATACAAAATAAGAGCAACATACTTTAAAAATTATTTATGATTTTAAGCACATGAAAGGCGTATCATGTACCCAGGGAGGGCATGATGGGGAACAGCTGGCTAACATGTGTCTTACCGTTTCTGAGGATGTTCCTAATTCTCTGATGTCCAAGAATAACAGTAATAATGATGCCGCTGCTGATTGTATTAATAATAATAAAGAGGATCGGGTGGCTTTCCTGGATCCTGCTGAACACAAGGGAAGAGCCCAGGCTGCCGGGATTGGTGGGGGCTGGAGGGGAGCTTCAGCCTGCTGCTTTCTCGGGGGGTCATGGGGCCCTTCCAAGAATCAGAAGTTTAAGGAAAGAGCCTGGATAAGGGAATTGGGAAACCTGGGTTGCAGGCCTGGTTTCACCATGGACTCGGGCGACTCCCTGCCCTCTGAGTCTCAGTTTTCTCATCTGTAAAATAGCAATGTTAACGCTACTTGACAGGCACACCTTGCAGAGTTTTTGTGGCCTCCTGAAATAGTGCCTGTGGAAGGAAGGGCGGGGTGCATTGCAGAGCATTCTCTATATGGAAGGTGCCCCATCATCTTTGTACTTCTCCAGCACCAAGCTCAGTGTCTGGCATCCAGGAAGTGCCTAGAAATATCCATGCTGTGAATGAATGTGTCTTCTTCATTACATGTTTAAAGCCGTAGAGTATTAGACTTGGACAATACTTTACAAGCCATTGAATCCACTCCTCTCTGTTATGGTTTGTTAGGTGGGTCAGGAGCAGTGCTAAATCTTGGACTAATTAACCCCACTACTGAGTTGACCTGAACACTCTATCCAGCGCTCTGGCAATGATGAAATTTTCCATTCTGGCTGGTGGCAATAGGTGCTATTCCCAATCCTTTCAGTCTTGGGTAGTTTCCTGACACCCAAGAGGGACTTTTTGCAGATCTCTGGTGTTCTTTGTGAAGTTTTCTCTTGGGTATCTGTCCTGTGAACTCCAGTTACCCTGGTCTCCCCAGACTTAAAGTTCTGTCTCCACAGCTCAGGAAATTTGCTGGCTTTTGCCTATTTCCCCTTCCTGCATTGGGGCGTAGAGACTCTCTCAAGGTGGGGAGCTGGAGCAATCATAGACTTACCTTGTTTGTTTCCTGTCTCTCAGAAACTCCTTGTCTGATGTCCAGTAGCTTGAAAACTGTTGTCCTATTGTGTTCGGGCTGCTATAACAAAATAGAACAGGTCTGGTGGCTTATAAACAATAGAAATTGTCTGAGACCAAGGTCCAGCATGGTCAGGTGAGGGGCCGCTTCCTGGTTCCTAGCTGATGCCTTCTACTGTGTCCTCCCATGGCGGAAGGGGCTAGGGGGCGTCCTTCTGTGGGGTCTCTTTTATAAAAGCACTAATCCCATTCACAAGGGCTCCCCCCTCATGACCTAGTCACCTCCTAATAGCATCACATTGGGGATTAGAATTTCAAGATATAAATTTGGGGAGGACGACACAAACATTCAGACCACAACAACCATTCTTCCTTCCTTCCTTCCTTCCTTCCTTCCTTCCTTCCTTCCTTCCTTCCTTTCTTTCTTTCCTTCCTTCCCCTCCCTTCCTTCCTTCCTTCCTTCCTTCCTTCCTTCCTTCCTTCCTTCCTTCCTTCCTTCCTTCCTTTCTTCCTTCCTTCCTTCCTTTCTTCCTAAATGCTTTGGTTGTTTCAGGTGGGGTAAATGTGGTCCCTGTTACTCCATCACAGTGGGAAATATGGGAAGTGGAAATTCCTCAGTTCTTTCAAGAGATGAAGAACCTGAGAGGGGGAGTGACTTGCTCAAAGTCACACAGCTAGTTTGTGTCAGCAAGGACCAGGACCCAGGTCATTCATCAACAGACATTATTGTGTTCCTGCTGTGTGCCAGGCACACGGGATGTGGTCCCTGCTCTATAGAAATTTACAGTCTGTTGGGGAGACAGATAAATGAACCAAGAATAAGAGAAGAACATGACACATTTTATGACACAGGTATTTGTTCACTGTGTACTAAGGAAGCATGACAGGAAGTGAGTGGCCAAGGAAGGTTTCCTGGAAAAGTTGATACTTGAGCCTCGTGATGAAGGAGAAGGAGGAGTAATCCAGGTGAAAACGGAGGGGAGAAGTTCGGGGAATAGATGCAACACATGAAAAGGCATGGAGATAGAAAGCAGGTCCTTTGTCCTCCAAGCCTACTGGCCATGGTATTGTGCCATGGGTCCACCCATTGTGTCTTATTGTGGGTATGTGTCTGGCTCCATCCTGCAAAAGTCCCCAAGTCTGGGAAATCTCTTTCCAGCATAAGTCGGCTGTGGTGTTTCAGCCTGGGCATTTTCTTTTGTGCTGGGTCTTGGTCAGGGCTGTGGAGTGGATGTTACCTGGAGGTTTCTGGTGGGACGCTGGCCTTCTACACCTACATTTTTCCTGGAAGCAGACAATATTACTCTCAGGGATTTGTAACACCCCTCCACCCCCCATCAAGAAACAGTCACAATTTATGCCTGTTTTTCTAAATGAGCTCTACCAGATCCACTTCCAAGATGAGAGTCAAGAACGGCTTGGAGGTTCTCAGCTAACCTTCTGCCAGAACAAAGCCTTCAGATAATTGCTTGGTTATTAATCTGTACCAACTGAATACATTCCTAACCTCTGCCAGGGCTGGGCTCCCGAGCGCCTTTGCACTGGGGAAGCCTTTCAGCCAGCCAGAGGCTTTAGGCTTTTGGCTTTTTTTCCAGCCTCGTTTATTTCTACCAAGATCTGTTACCTAATGGCTGTTCTGTCCCCAACCTGGGCTCCCCCAGTGGTAGCAACTGCTGTCATTCATGCTGGTGTCCCAGACATTTATCATTCATTCATTCACTCATTTAAGAATAGGAATCTCTGTCCTTCATGGAGGTTATGGTTTGGTGGAGCAGCTGTACGTTACTTAAATATCACTCAAATACATGTAAAATTACAACTGTGGCAAGTGCTATGAAGGAGAGGAATTTGGACCCATGAAATACTGTGAAAGGGGGACTTGACTCTGTCAGGAAGTTGGGGAAAGATTTCCCCTACAGGTGACAACTGAATGAGACCTCAGGTATGAACAGGAATTGGTGAAGAGGGAGGGAGGAGAGGAAGCGTGTAGAGTGCTCAGCTACCGGAAAGACTGCAAGAGGGCCAGCTGCTAGGTGCAGTGAGGAAGGGGCTGTGGGGCCAGGACCATGGGGAGGCTTCCAGAGAGTCCCATGAGCTGTGTTAAAAATGTTGGTCTTTATCAGAAGAGTGATGGATAATTGTTGAAGGCTTTTTCCTAAGGAGGTGACATGATTAAATTTTTGCTTCAGAAACATCACTGTGGATCCAATATGGAGACTGAATTAGAAGTGGACCAGAGTAGGGTTGCCAGATAAAACACAGGATGCCTAGTTACCGTCAAATTTCGGATAAACAGTGAATACTTTTTTAGTATAAATATGTCCCAAATATTTCATGGGACATATTAATCCTAAAAATTATTGTTGTTCTTGTATAATTTTTAAGTATGTCCAAATATTGCATGGGACATACTTATACTGAAAAAATATTTATTGTTTATCTGCAATTCAAATTTAACTGGACATCTTATATTTTTATTTGTTAGATCTGGCAACTATAAGCAAGAGAAAATGTAGGGTGACCATTTATTGCTGTAGGTGAAGGCTCGTTAGAATAGGAAACCAGAAGTGGAAATGGAGAGAAGTGGACAAATGGAGAAATACCCTTGGTTGGTCCAAGTCTGTCATTCCAAGGCATCTGGAAGGCAGAGTCCATCAGCGTTCCTCCCGCTCTGAAACTTTAATTTCCATGCACATGCCATTTAAAGACACATGGTTATGGGTGTGATTAGTACACTGCAATCTCAGTGCAGGGTCCAGGCCTGATAAGACCCTGCCCTAAATGACCCGTGAGACGTGTGCTGGGACAATATCATCTACCTGACCCGGTCCCTCCAGGCCCAAAGATGCCCGAGGGGTGGACTCTGCATTGCAGTGACTAATGTGTGTGAAGGAGAGATTTGGCAGAGGCAACACTGTAAATGGCACATTGCTTTTTACCCACGATAACTGTGTTGTAGCTAATGAAGCTGGAGGATAAAGCAGTGGACATAGGCTTTGCCAGGCAGTTCAGATGCTGCAGCATTTATTATCTGATCTACACTATCTGTGTGATCTTGACTGAGATGCTTGGCTTTGCAGTGTGTTTCAGATTAGTGCTAATGTACATCAAGAGCCAGGCACATCGGTCCTGCTTACTAAATGGTATGTGCTCCTAGAAATACACAACCCTCTTGTTTCAGAGAGCTGGCTCATTCTTCTTACACAACCCCACTCGATTATCTTCTCGATTCACAGCTCTGGTTGTGTCATTGTTCAAACCCTTCACTGACTTCCCATTACCTTGTGCAGCACAATCTCCATGCACTGATCTCATCTTGCCTTTCTGCCATGACTGTCACTGTGTCCCCATCAGAACCCCGTACTCCAAACAAACCAGGCCATTTAATCCTTCTTAAACCTGCCTCAAACTTCTATACTTTTTTGTTTGTCTGGAATGTCTTTGCCTGTATCTGTTCAGATCTTATTCGTTAGAAGTATTTATAAGGTAATGTTAATAGAAGTATGATCAAATAGGATAAAGCATGTGTACAAAATAAAATAAATGCCCATCACTAGTGAAATGACAAAACAAATTAGGATTCACGTCTACTGCGTAATATTTTGCATTCATTAGGTAGCTCTACAAATATCTATCTATCTATCTATCTATCTATCTATCTATCTATCTATCTATCTATCTCTATAGATAGGTATAGATATAGATAGATATAGATATAGATATAGATAGGTATAGATAGATAGATAGATAGATAGATAGATAGATAGATAGATAGATAGATTGTTAAGTGAAGAAAAGCAAATTGTGGAACCATATGTGAAATATAATCACAGTTTAGGAAGGGATTCAGTTATACATGTACTTCGGAAAGAGTTGGGATAAAACATACTCAAATTGTTAATAGAAATTTCCTCTGGAGAGGAGGATGGGATTGGGTTGGAAGTGAAAAGAAACTGTTAACATTTAGTTAATATACTTCTGTGTTTTTGGTTTGTTTGTTTACTAGAACTGTCTCAATTTTGTAACTGAAATTAAATCAAAATGCATAGAAAAATTTATTAGAAGAAATAAACTGTGGTTATGTTTTGGTTGTTAGATTGGGGAGGTTCTTTCCCTCCCCTTAACATCATTATTTTATTAAAGAATGAAATGATAGCAAAGGAAAGTTTTCTTTCTGTTACAGTCCAATAGAAACACTACGCCCTCTATGACACATTTTTCTGATTCCTCAACTGGATGTGCTGTCTCCTTTCTTTGAACCCTCAAAGCACTTTGTATGTCTTTTGGGGCTTTTATCTCTGTCTATCTTAGAAGTTTTTCATACATGTTTTACTGCCTGTCTACATTTAAGCAACTCGAGGATATCGTGATAGTGAAGAAAACTGGCTTTTAAGTCAGAAAATCTGGATGATGGCTCTTGTTCTGATTATCTATCACAGTATGACAAATTAGCCCAAACGTAGTAACTTAAAACAGTCATTTTATTCTGTCTTAGGAGTTTTGGGTCAGGAACTTAAGCAGAGCTGCGTTGGGTGATTCTTCTGCTCCATGTGGTCACATACCTTATGACTGAGGTCACTTGGTGGGATTTAGCTTGGGGTTGAGCTGGACAGGCGAGTCCAAGAAGGCTTCCCTCACATGCCTGAAGCTAGGCAGTACAGCTGGAAGGCTGGTCTCAATCTAGGCTTTTCCCTTTCTGCATCCTTTTAGCACCTCTCTGCAGACTTCTTACAGGTGGCTCAGGGCTGCAAGAGACCAAAGCGGGAGCTGCCTATCTTCTCTAAGGATGGAACTGGTATAGTGTCACTTCCACTGTACTGGTCAATCTGCCACAGAGCCCACCCAGATTTAAGAGGGTGGAAACAGAAATGCCACCTTTTGAAAGAATTTGTGTAAAAAATTACTGGTCATCATTAATCCGTCACAGCTTTGCTATGAGAAGTACAACCCCTGTGTCTCAGTGACTACATCTGTGAGTTAGAAAGACCAAAAACTATAATGTATGTGAAAGTACTCTGTGCTTATACTCGTATAAAGTTTTATGTACTATAAATATCAATGATTATCTTGGTACTAGCTCTATGCCTTACTCAAGGCAGATACTCATTAGATGTTTAGTATTTTGAAAGCAGACTCATTTATAAGATAGTTCCTAAGAGGAACACACAAAGAAAGTGATGCTACATGATGTAGTTGTGGAGTATAGACTTTGGATTAGGTTGACATGAGTTACATCTAAGCTGTCACCCAGTAACTATCTGTGTGACCTTTGCTGGCTCATCTCACCTTTCTAAGCCTTAATTTTCTCATAATATGAGACTAATATTGTCTATCTAGCTGGGTTGCTGTGAGCATTGGAGCAAATATGTATAAAGCGCTTAGTATGGTGACTGTCACATAGTAGGTCTTCTGTTTCCCTTAAGATGATATAACAAAATCGTTTAGAAAGTTTGGACTCCTCACTCATTTCTTTACACTGGTCACCTCCATTCACATCGAGGGGCCCAGAGCTCATGTCCTGGTGAAAGCAATGGGGAAAAGGAAGGACCCTATTTCTTGTTTCTCCCAGGCTCCTCCTCTCCCCAGAGTGGTCCCCTCCAGACGACCTGGACCTGGTGCAGCTTTGGTTGTGAAGTCACACTTGTCTGAATGTTGGGTGTGGCCTCCTTGCAGAGCTATGGTTCTGCCTGTTTTTCGCAGATGTACGAGATCAGATCAGAAGGCTCCATTACGAAGAAGTTCAACGAGATTCTGCAGAAGCTGAGCTCGCCCCTGAAGCCCAGGGTTCCAGAGCACAGTAACAACAGGATGAAAAACCTCTCCTACCCATTCTCCAGGGAGAAAATGTATCTGTGAGTATTAGAGTTGTGAGGGTATGGACGTGAGGGAGGATGGGAAGGAAAACCAAATACCACTCAGCTCATAAAGTGAGTGTCCCATGCTTAGGAGGTAGGGGAGGAAACGTGCATGCACGATGAACTATTTCCTGTGTCTTCTTCCCTAGGTGAGATTATCACAAATAGCTACTGACTATCACCCCGTGATATAGCTTATGGGGAAATCTGCCATTTCAGTCATTTTGCATGATGCATGGAGGCTCAGGGAGCAGACAGCCATAAACATTGGGACTCAGATACCTGTCTACCTTCTGTGGTGAAACCGTTCTGCCCAGTTCCAGTCTAATAGGGTTTCAACATACTGTGATAAACCAGAGAGAAGGTGGATAAAGCTTCTGGATTTCTGTACTTTCAACTGCCTACATGCACTTGTTGACTTTGAGGAGACTCCTTCCCTACACCCCACCCTGGAAGAGGGAATAAGAGCTCCTCACAGGGACGGCCATTTGTGAAACTGTTGGATAGGAGAGTCATGGTCGGGAAGTGGGCGCTGCAGCAGCCAAGCATTTATTCTGTTTAAGAGCTAATGAGAAAATAAAGGACTATCCAGAGTGATAAGAAAATCAAGCAAGAGAGGAAAAAAAAGGAGCACAGAAAGGTAGAAAAGATATAAGGATCTTTCTCTTTTGAGGAGATGGCATTCATGGAGCTGACTTTCTGCTGTTCATTGGATATTATCTCCTACCCATTTCCGCCATGTTAGATAATTCTATACACAAGTATATGCTGTTGCTTTTGCATAGGAGGTGTGATTAAACACTATGGTGAATGTTTAAATAAAAAAAAAATTTACAGTAAAAGACACATTGCCATTGATCCCCCTCAAAATAGTCCCCCTCATTTCAAACACACTTATCCCATCATCCTTGCCACTTTCTGAAGCAGTTCTAGAAATCCTCTTTCATGAGTGTCTTTAGTTGCGCTGCCGTGGCTTTCTCGATGTTTGAAACATTTTGATTTTGGGGAAGAGCCAGAAGTCACGTGGTGCTAGATCCAGTGAATAAGTTGGATGAGGATACACCTTAATTTTTTTTTTTTTTTAAGTTTATTGGGGTGACAATCGTTAGTAAAATTACATAGATTTCAGGTGCACAATTCTGTATTACATCATCTATAAATCCCATTGTGTGTTCGCCACCCAGAGTCAGTTCTCCTTCCATCACCATATATTTGATCCCCCTTACCCTCATCTCCCACCCCCCACCCCCCTTGCCCTCTGGTAACCACTAAACTATTGTCTGTGTCTATAAGTTTTTGTTTCTCATTTGTTTGTCTTGTTCTTTTGTTGTTTTTGGTTTATATACCACATATCAGTGAAATCATATGGTTCTCTGCTTTTTCTGTCTGACTTATTTCGCTTTGCTGTATACCAGAAGCAATGTGTGTCACGGAGCATTTTCATGATGGAGGAGGATTTATGGCACACTTTAAAACACACCTTCTCTCAACCATAGCTCACACCCAACTGGCTGCACTGAAACTTGTCACGCACTGTTACTAAGGTTCAATGTGCCACTTCCTGTGTTGAAGATCGCCGCCTTTTCACTGGATGGAACTTGGCAGCAACATTCAGTGTATTTTGTGATCACAATGGAAAGGCTCCCACATCACTTCTGGTACGGCAATTTCTGTCAAATAAACACAGTACAGTGAGTCCTCTTCCACCTTGTTTACTGGATCTGGCACCGTGTGACTTCTGGCTCTTCCCCAAAGTCAAAATGACCATGAAAGGTAAATGTTGTGAATCAATTCAGGACCTTGAGACAACCATGACAGCTTAATTAAAGACACGAAAGAGGACTTCTAGAACTTCTTCAGAAAGTGGCAAGAATGATGGGATAAGTGCATTCGAAGTGAGGGGGAGTATTTTGCAGGGGATTAATGCAATATGTCTTTTACTGTAATAATTTTTTTTAACGTAAGCATTCACCATATTTTTTGATCCTACCTCATATATTCCCTCATTGAGTGCTTACTCCCCTAATGATGCTGGTACCAATTTTAGTCACCAATTCCAATATGTGTCTGGGTTTTCCCACACCACCAAGAAATTCTCCCACACCAGCTAGGTGATCTATCATTCAACTCAATTCTGACACTACCTGGAAATAGCATTAAATTTCCCAGATTGAAGGATCAGTGTCACAAGACTGTCCTCCACTTCAGATGCCAGTTGCAAGTCCAGATTGTTACCTGTGCTGCTGACCTAGTGGCTATAAATCAGAGGGTTCCCATGACCTCTCCTTGGGTTCAATTAATTTGCTAGAGTGGCTCATACCATGTTTCCCCGAAAATAAGACCTAGCCGGACAATCAGGTCTAATGCATTTTTTGGAACAAAAATTAATATAAGACCCGGTATTATATTATATTATATTACATTACATTACGTCACATTATATTACATTACATTACATTATATTATGAGATCCAGTCTTATATTATAGTAAAATAAGACTGGGTCTTATATTAATGTTTGCTCCAAAAAATGCGTTAGAGCTGATTGTTCGGCTAGGTCTTATTTTCAGGGAAACATGGTAGAACTCAGGAAACCAGTTTATTCACTAGATTACTGGTTTATTGCAAAGAATATTAAAGGATGCAAATCAACAGTCAGATGAAGACATGCAGAGGGCAAGGTCCCAAACAAAGGAACTTTTGTCCTTGTGGAGTTGGGGCCTGACATGTGACATGTAGGAGAATTCTGGTTCCCTGACGTGGAAGCTCTCTGAAACCCCTCCTTTTGTGATTTTATGGAGGCTTCCTTATGTAGGCATGGTGGATGAAATCATTGATAATTGATTAGTTGAACCTCCCGCCCCTCTCCCCTCCTGGGAATCAGGGGCTGGGACTGAAAGTTCCAACCCTCTATTCATGGTTGGTTCCCCTGTCAACCAGTCCCCCACCCCAATGTTTAGGGGATTTCCAAAAGTCATAACAAACCCAGGTGTGTTGGAAAGGGGCTTGTTATGAATAACAAGACATCCATTTCACCTTTATGGCTCAGAAGTGATTTCAGGAACTGAGGACAAGAGACCAAATATTGCAACAAAAGATACTCCCATTGCTCTTATCACTCAGGAAATTCCAAGGGTTTTGGGAGCTGTGAGCCAGAACAGTAGACAAAGGCAAAAATACATATTTATGACAAATCACAATATCATACCCGCCTTGTGAAGTGGCTGTCCAGATGCAACTATCTCTTTATTATAGAGAAGAAACCAAGGTCCAGGCTGTGTCCAAGGTCACACAGACTTAAGTGGCTGAACTGGAACCGGCATGTTGACCTCTTGGCCTGCTGTTCTTTTTGCACCCTGTGTTTCCCTTCCATAGGCTTTCCTTCATGTCAGTGCTAGCATATGAATTGCTATTCCCACACATCGCCATTGATTCAGCTTCTGTAATCTTTCAAGTCCAGTTCCTAAACACCTTTTTCTTGAAGAATCCTCTGTTCTTTTCAACCAAAATATGCTCTCTATTCTCTGAGTTCTTATAGCAATGGTCTACATATTATCACGTTCTACGCTGTATTAGTTATTTGGAAACACACATACCCCAGTGAATGGGCTCCGGTGTGTATGGGGGTGGCAGGAGGCGGGGAGCATGTTTCCTGGCTCTGTGTGTCCTCTAGCACATTGCCCTAAGCACTGTTAGCTCTGCACAGTGTTGTTTTTATTTTGTTTTGTTTTGTGTTTTCTCAGTGAAAGGCCGATATTTGAAGTTTAGAACAGACATAGGCCTTGCATAATTAGGAGTTTGGTATCTAATTGGTATGACATGGTGCCAACATTAAATGAAATTTTGAAAAACAAACAGTTATAATCCCAACATCCTGAAACTATATTCATTTGTTGTTGTTGTGTTTTTATTGTTTTGGTCCATGCACAGGAATCCTTTGTGCATACTTTCAGTTTTAAAACTGATCATGGTATAATATTTTTCTATCATCGTCTAAAAATTTTGTATTTATAAAGTTTTCATAATTGTAATTTTCAATGGCTGCATGATAAACTATCATATAGATTTTGGAATTGCATCTGATCTCTATAACTTTATTATAAGTAACGTTGTGATAATATTTTTACTTATGGAACTTGTTTCCTCTGTTGAATACATTTCTATGATAGATTTTCAGAATTACTGGGTCAAACAGAGTATAAACATTGTGAACGTGTGTGAGTGTGTGTGTTGTACACATCTTGCTATGTTGCTTTCTAAACATTTGCTCTGGGCCTGGGTGACAGTGATCTCAGAACAAGGGTACTGCAATGGGTTGACCTTCTGCTTTCTTGGTGTCTCCAGGTACAACATCCAGGATAAGGACACTTTCTTTGATAATGCCACCCGTAGCCGCATTGTAAGTAAACAAGTTAATCAGATGCGTAACCTGATGTGGCGGGCCCAGGAAGGGGTGGGGAAAGACCAAGTACCCAGTTTGGCAGGGCATCCTCTTGTCCGCCCTGCTACCTCCCATCCTCATTTCCTTGGAGTTGCCTAGCAACTGAGAGGCATGTCCAGGAGCTTTCTAATCCCAGTAGCAAAAGAAATAGCAAACAACTGCCCTCACTCAGTGTTCAGAGGAGTGTCTTCTCTCTAGAGTTGTCCATTTAGACTCTTTTTGGAATCACAGAGCTTGTGGGAACTTTTAGCTAGTCAGGTGACACCCTTGCTTTACAGTTGAGGAAACTGAGACTCTGAGAAGCAATGAATTGAAAAAAAAAATTCATGCAGATTGTTAGTGTCCAAATGAGGGCTCATTGCTGGGCCGTCGTGCTTCTTTCTTCACCCCGAAGGAGTCCTGTGCATTTCCATGGCAGGTAATTCTAGAGCTAGCCAGTTTGTCCAAAAATAGAATTACTGGACCGTTCAATAGAAAGTCAGAATTCATGATCGTAGTTGTTCTTCTATAGTCTGTTTGATTATTGAAGTCAAGTTTTTGCATTTGCGGGATGATTGACTCCCATCAAAATCTGTATATGGCCTGTGCGCCCATGGCCCCAGTCTGAGCTGTAGGGTCTTCATTCACTGATCAGTTTATTCTCTACCCACCTAGAGAGCATTTATGGACAAAGGAGAGAAAGAGGAGCCCAAGGAGACTGCTACTGTGGAAACACGGCAGTGTGTTTCCATTAATCCTTAGGAAAGAAGTTAAGTTTTAACAGCAGGGGGAATAGAGATTGGATACCTGGCAGGACTTTGGAGTCAATAGGGTGATAAGAAGGATACGAAGGAACAGGTGATCAGAGGCCGCTATGACCATGTCCAAGGCACACTGAAAATATGACCTTCGCTCTGCAGGATGGTCAAGAAAACACCTCAGGTCCCTTAACCTAGTGTTTTAGGCTAGATTAAAATGAGCATATGATTTCTTTCATCTTTTTATGGAAAACAGCATAAACTTCTCATTTTTTTGGGTTGAAGTTATTATAAGCCATTTAAATCTCCCTGTGGCTTGGGTCTCAAGTCTGTGGGATAGTTATAGGGTGTTGTGGAGATTACCCAATAATTGCTAAGTGCTTGTAAAATAATACAATGCCGCATAAATACTGTTCTTAATTATTATTGCTGTTAAATGACTGTACTGTATTAAAAGTGAATTAAACATTCTGCTGGAAGTTATTTCCTTACCACTTCTCTTGGTCTGTGGCTCGAATATGGAAGTGTGAAAGATGATGGAGTAACACAGCTCCCATTCATCTCTTCTGGAAGCTTCTTCCTTCCCCTCCTGCCCTTTTGCCACTCCACCCCACACTGTGGAAAGGGGAGAAAGGGCCTTAAGTTTTGTCTTGGGGTCTACTCTGCCCTGGGGACCTCACCCACATGTGTAAACATCTTCCCTGGGCCCCCATCTTTGTGGGCATCTGAGCAGCCTAGCTGTTTGTCCCAGAGTAGATTTCCTTGCTGGGCATCTCTTTATAGCCAGGGACAAGCTTGGGACCCATTGGAAGGAATGTTTGGCCAGGAGGTTTACGCTGGCCCACCTGTGTCCGTTTGCTCTGCAGGGAGTTCTCTCAGCACCCCTCCTTCCTATGTGAGAAACAGAGTGCCCTGCAAGCCCCATAGTCCAGGGCTTTGTTGGTCCATTTAGGCATGCAGTAGGCATGGAGCAGGCAGCCTGCTGTGTGCCAGGGTGTGCTCTGAGACATGGAGCCTTGGGGAAGTGTCTGACATATTCTGATTGGGGAGGCAAGATGAGGACTCAGGAGAAAAAGAGAAATAATAATACCAATGGCTAACATGTAGGTGGCCATTTTCCAGTTTACAAAGTGCTTTCATGGTTCCTCAAAGTAGCTCTGTGACGTAGCTCCATTACAAAGGAGGCAACGGACCCCCAGGGAGCTGCTCAAGACCCCTCTGCTAGGAGCCAGGACTAGAACCAGATCCATCTGCTCCCCTGTCCTGTGCTTTCCCCAGCGTGTACTAATCAGGCCTGGTGGACAGGACACCCTCCTGGCTTTCCCTGAGGTTTCCCCAGGGCGTGCAGACACCGGTCCCAGGGTTGACCCAGGCGCCTCCTCCCTAACCCTCCAGGGGGCGCTGTGGGTCTGGGCTCCCTGGTGGGTTTTCCTTACCTCGTGTAACTGTAGTCAATTTATAGCCCTTTCCTTTCTTAATTTTTTCAGGGTGGAGTGGAGCGGGGGAGTGTGTGTGAGGGGGTTGATCCTTTGTTTCCTCAAAGCACTCAAGTTTGAGTGGGTTTGACATGCCATCCATGAGCCTGGCACATGCTTGTTTCCCCCCCCGCCCCCTGGAAATGGGTCCAGCGGCCTGGTCCCCCGCCCGCCCCCCACATGTGGTGATGCATGTGGTCAAGGCCCTCACAGTTGTGCTGTCATCCGTTTTAGGTGCACGAGATCCTGAAGCGCACAGCCTGTTCTCGAGCCAACAACACAATGGGTAAGGACACCTTCCCCCACCCGTGGGCCCAGTGTTGACGGGGTGCGGAGGGGGCCACAGCTGTCTTTTCAACAACTCACTTGGTGGGCAGCAAAGAACAAAACAAGCCAACACCCCACACAGAGGGGACGAGGCTGCTTTCATTTAGGCTGGGAAACCCTGCTTTGCCCTCCAGGAGCAGGGGGCGCCCCATTTCTTGGTGGGGCTGGGGCTGCTCCCCACACTGCTATATAACTTCTCCCAGATCTTCATTCCAGAAGAAAGACATCTTAGAGGCCCTTTATTCAGCATCCCCCCTCACTTTATGTATGAAGAAACTGACTCCCAGAGAGGGTGAATGACTTGTCTAAGGCCACACGTTAGTCTGAATGTGCCTCTTCTAAGTTTGACTTTCTTGTCAACCGAATCTGGCTGAGTCTGTTTGCCTTGTGGTTTGTTTTTCAAACTTGAGGATATTAGTTTCTAAAGCAGAAACCTCAGCGTTTGGGAACTTGCAGTGTAAGGCAGGCAGTCCAGATGCTGATGGATTATGTGGAAGATACACGTGATGGCAGAGGTAAAGATGTGAGCCGACATCCATAAGTGCATGTCCTTTCCACAGGAATCACTATGCAGGCTGAACTCTCTTTCCAGAGGTGCTACCATCACTCAGAATTGTTTTTGAGAGAACTTCCTTCAGCGTATACTCTGTTGTGACAAATCTTTGTTTTTTGAGGCAGCTTTGAATTGAAAAAGAGCCCAAAGCCATTTAGAGACAAGTCTAGTGAATAAGGTAGGCAATGAAGCTGCAGAATAATACTAGCGATGACAGCAATAATAGCTAATATTTGAGAGCTTGTTGCAAGGTTCATAAGCTGCCTCCGTACAAGGGAACGGTATTGAAGAAGGAATCAGAATAGTGCAGAACCTCTCAAGGAGTCTGTTCTGTATGACTGTTTGCTTTGATGTCCTTATCTTGCTACAAAATTCCAAATAATACTAAGTTTTAAAAATCAAATCTTCTATGTGCTGTTATTTGGAGCACGGTGCTGCTGAGGCAAGGACGTGAGTCAGCGAGGTAGATTATCCAAGTTCCATTTCATAGAAAGGACTGAAGCTCTCCGTTTGAGCAGCCATTTGTCCTTGATTACAATGACAACAAGAGGAGTCAGGAAGTCCTAGAAAGTATTTTGTATTTTCTTATGGCCGCTATCAAAGTTCTTAAATTTGCCCTCACTTCTTGACCTGCCTTTTGTCCTCTCATACCCTCCCCAATTTGACCAAAACTGCACCCTCAGATGGCATAGGTGGCTTCTTCCTTCCCACATTTCATGGCCTTTTTCTTAGTGTTCACCTTCCTTAGCTTCCTATATCCTTCTCAGCTTTCTTTTACTGAACCTCCGTCTTCTGAGTGTTGGTATCCAGGAAGGGACAACTGATCTAATGAGCTGCTATTGTTCTGTTGCTGCCTCTGGACTACGTTTTCTTTGGTTCCTCGCCCCTCTCCCATGTTGTAGATGTTTGTCTTCTGCATGTTCCTTTAGCCTCCTTACTCTCTATACACTTGCCACCATGCATTTCTAGTTCCTGCTTCTCCCACCCGTTCCAGCCCGGCATTTCCAACTGCCAGATGGGTAACTCCACTGAGATGTTCACCAGAACCTTAAAATCAGTAGATCAACATGTCCATTTATATCCATTGCCTCTCTCTCCGTTTCCCTCTCTTTGTCACTCCTGCTTCTATTCCTGTTAATGTGTCTACTATCTTCTCTGTTTTGCTCATGCCGTTGCCTTTGCCTGAATGTCCTTCCCCCGGTCTCACCCTTGCCCATCCCCAGACAAAGAGCACTGTCCCACACGTTCTCCTTTAATGACCTCTCGTCTGAACTCCTATCAAACTCAATCTCTCTCTTAATATCATCTCCTTGATTATCTACGTCCATGGCTTAGACTCCCAAGACAGTCCTTGAGATGTGTCTGAATCATCTTTTATGCCCCAGTGCAGCTTGCTGTCAGCCTTGCACATTCTGCTTAGTCGTTTTGGTTTAGTGAGCTAAGCATGCCGAACCGGCTAGTCTCATAGCAGTAGCTGATGAGTTCCTCACTTTGTGTGTCCTTGGACAGATGACTTCTCTGCAACTCAGTTTCCTTTTATGTAAAGTGGGGATAATAATATCAAGTTTGAAGATTTTTTTGTAAAAATTAAATAGGAAGCTGTTAATTTGTTTTATAAATGGGAAAGTCCTTAAAAACTAAAGTTTATTTGGGGAGACGGTCTCCAGAGTGTTGTAAGGTCAGTAGAGACCCTTTTCTTTTAACACTGAATTTTTTTTTCTTTTGAGGATCTGAGCTTTTTGGTGATGTCTCAATGTCAAACATCTTAAGGATTTTGTTGTTGTTGAGTAATTTTCAATTTTTTTTTCTTTTTTGACATTCATAAAACATTTCTTGAGCGCCTGCTATGTGTCACATGATGATATAGAAACTGACAGATGCCAAGATGGATTTGACCTAATTTCTACCCTTAAGGGGCTCTTAGTTTAGCTATGTGGACAGACATGTAAACTGATAATTATGAGATAATCTGGTAGGTACAATAACAGAGACATGTACAGAATGCAAAGGGAACACAGAGGAGGGAGCAATTAACTTCCATGTACACGTCTAGGTATCAATGTAAGTTATCTAATATCAGTTTCATAGCCTGAGAGAAAGTAGGCATGTCAGTAATTCTCTTCTCTAATTATAACTGATAAGTGACTTGTCCAGGGTCAAATACTGAGTTACTGTCAGAATTGGGTCTAGAACTTGGATTTCCTTGTTCCACTTCTATTTCCACCGTCTTTGGGATGCTACGAACTAGGAGCGGAGTTGGGTTGAGTCTTTGAAGTTTGTTACTACAGAAACAACAGTTATCTAGTCATCAATTTATAGACTCTAGAATTGGAAAGGATAGCCTACCTTCGTTTGACATCTGATGAATCTGAGGTCCTAGGACACTTCTGCTAGTACCTTGGCAAGGAAACATGGAGAAGTGAGTTTAAGTTCTGTCTCCACTAAGTTGTTCGATTGTGGTAGGCTGTATTGTGTCCCGTAGCCTCAGTTTCCCTTCATTTACAAAATGATAAAACATGAGGCTAACAGATATTGTAAAGTCTCTTAGTGCCATTTTAATATAATTTAAGGCTTAAACAAGCAACTCACTGTACAATACATGTTTAAACCCTATTGTTGATACCTGTATTTCAAGCATGGACGTTATGAAAATTAAGTGGTGAATTATGTTCTATCTAGATTCTCCATCTATAAACTCAACATCTTCATGCAGATGCCCTGAAACCATAATGTGAACCAAAAAGAACATAGAGATTTTACTTTGGGAGAGCAACACAGCTCCCATCCATCTGACCCAAATCTCAATAGACTCGCTCTCTCAATGTCTCAAGCCAGAAGCTATAACACAGTACTGTTGGGTTGACCTCTCAAACATCTCTAAAATTGGTAAAGGTTTCTCTTCACAGCCATTATCTTTGTCCACATCAACTGCATTTTTTTAACCTGAATTACTATCCCAACCACTAAGCCGTCTTTCTATCCCAAGTTTTGCCCATTTTTAACTCATTCTACATAATGTAGCCTGTGTGAGCTTTTAAAAATGCAAATCTGATGATTTACTGACCTGCTTGAAATGGTAAGATAGATCCATATTTCCCTTAGACACAATGCAAACTTCTTAGTAGGTACATATAGTTATGGACGTGATTTTTATTTTCCCCCCAAATTCATACACTTGAGCCCTATCTCTGACCTCACACCCCACATAAAGCAAAGTCTGGCATTTCCACAGTAGCTGCTGATGATTTACTAGCTTTGTAACAAGGGACATATGACTGAATGTCTCTGCTTCCCAGGAGAGGAGAACCCTGAAGGCCAATTTTCAAGTTGTTTGACTTCTGCCTAGGAAAACCAAGTCCTTTCTAAGCTCTTTGGCCAATCTAAACCATCTTACCGAGAAGATCAGGAAGAATGAGAAATATGATAATACTGTGAATGTCATGATAACATGGACCTTTGAGCCATGGGGTAAATTTCGATTTTGTTGCCCTTCTCTCTGGTTGTACAGAGAAGCACAAAGGGCATAGACTTGACTTAGATTCCGCCAGACAACTGTTGCTTCATAAAAAGAAGGAAAAAGGGAGAATAGGACAGTGCTTGGAACTGTTTCCCAAGGTATTTTTATTGATCCTTCACCCTTGAAATTAACTTTTATATGGTCATTACTTTTGTGAGTAACTTACAAAGCTTTATTCCCCTTCCCATTGTACCCAATTACAGTGGAAATTAAAGGATGGGAAAGATAATAAAGATTAGAATTAGAAGGTGGAAAATATACTAAAGATAAATCAGAAATACTCCCATTTATTTAGTATTATGAACTTTTTCAGTGTAGAAAATACATTGTTTTGAATGCCTACTTTTGCAAAGCAATGAGCTATATACAAGTTGTATGTATTGAATTATTTATATTCCTGTCTTGTTCCATAAAATTTCTGAAGTGGCTTACAAGAAAAACAATAAAACGGCAGAATATAAATAATAAATTAAAAAATAAGAACCAGGAAAAGCACAAATTAAAATAGAATGTCAGAACTCAGAGAGAAAAATAGAATACAACCATTCAAACCATAAGGCCCTCTTGTTTCCGCATTTGGGCTGCAAATTTGACATTGAGCCAAAGTGAAAGGGGAACATGATTAGTAGCACTTGATGTCCTCAGCAACATCTTTCTGTGTAGACATTTTTCTAAAATCTCTCATGCTATTCTCTGCTTTCTTATATAGATCAACATATATTCTGTATGTAAATGCACATACGACCTTTTCTGGATGATTCAGGATCATCACTAAAAACATAAGTTTATTTATTTATTTTTAAAAATATTTCCTCAAGCATCATCAAACTGTTACTAAAGTTGTTTGCCCCACACTCTCTGATTTCTTGAATTTTTGACTCTGGTAACCTCCCTCCTTGAGGTTTTCTATATCAGTTTTATTTTGTTGTTTGGGAGATAGAAAAACAAGCTTGTAAGAATTTGGGATAAAGAGAGAGTGAAACTGCATTAAGGGATGGTCTGGAGGATTCTACTGTGGTTAAAGGTATATAACATTAGGAATAGGTTTTATGAAATCTAGATGCTTTTTCTTCTGGGTTCTCTGTCGTGAGGACTGAGATAACCAGATAAGAGATCTCTGTACAAATAAGGTATTACTGTAACCAAATAATAAGGACCCCTTGCAAGTGTATTGTATGCTTTTCAAGGCACTTTCACACTTATTATCTCATTTGATCCTTTAAATTACCATGCAAAGTTCAACAGATGTTAACTAATTTCACAACAGAGAAATAATGGGATGCCCAAGGTTAGAGATTCAGAGCCATAATTGAACTTGTTTTTTATTTTTTATTTTGGCTTTTCTTCATTGTTCTTTAATCAGTTAATAAATGGATGAAGTTATTGGGGAAGGTTTCTCAGAGAGTTGGAAGCTGAGATCTTCCCAATGTTTCATCTATTCATTCAATAAATATTTATTGAGCACCTACTATGTGTCATTCACATTCTAGAACTAGGGAATAGAGTAGTGAATCCAACAGCCGCAACAAATACCAATCCTTGCCTTTATGGGACTTACTTTTGAGGTAATATTTGAGAAGAGGAAATAAGCCACATGGCTGTCTAGCAAGAGAGATACATGAAAAGAAAGCAAATAATAGAAAGGATATGCTGAGGGCCACTTCAGAGAATCAGTTAGGGTCCCAACAGGAACAAATGACACACGCAAATCAGGAAAATTCCGCATGGGACTATTAATAGAGAGACTATTTGTAAAGGCTTAGACGGGGAATTTCTCTCTTATTTACCCCTGGAAGTGAGGGCTTATGGACTAATGTACACATGATGTTCAGAGACTAAATATATTAGTGACTTTGGGTTCTGCATAATGGTGGTAGCATGTGAGGGATCACACACTTGGCCCAGACCCATGATGCCTTCTTCATCATGACGTAGGGTCAGCAGTCAGGACCCTGGGAGTTTACCCCATCACGGAATGCCTTTCAAGTGCACTTACCATGGAAAGAAATGCAAACCTCCTTGGTCATGTCAGAAGAGGACAGACACCTTTCCTGCTCCTGCATGTGGGAGTTCTTGTTGCCTTTTCATGGACAGAAAAACTACAGATTGATGGAGCTACATTTTCATAGACATTTTGGTGTCAGAGCATTTACACAAATGTATGCTTTGGGCATCTCCTCTCCCCACACAGGAGACGATGTCTTAATTATTTTGACCGAAGCCAGACCGTGTTGTGTGCTGTAAACATCTGGTTTATCATTCATCCAGCTGAACTGGTTTATATTTTGTTAGAAGAAAAGGCTTGGGATTAAAGGCATTTAAGTCATTAAGCACATGTCAAGACAATTTGGTGATGGGTAAATATAGTCTCTGTTAAATGCACCGTCTGGGGGCTCTGGTTTAGATTTATGTCCGGCTGGAGTGCAGGGATGAAAGCAGAATGCCGGGTGGACTGGGCCCTGTTCTGGGGGGATCAAAACCAAATGGGTTTTCAGGAGTTCAGCACCGTTCCTCTAAGTACCGGTCCCAACGGAGCAAAGTTTCCTTTCAGTTTGGCCTGGAGGGAATAGAGCTGTAGTCCCTGTCACCCAGTGTCACTTGCAGATTTAATGAGACTCTCTCTGGGAGGCAACCCATAAACTGTGCTTTGATTGAACCCTTGTGTCCGGGAAACCAGAGATGTCTTGGAAGCTAAATGCTGGGGCTCAGGTTTGTGTTGTGAGTGTGTGTTTGCAGGTACCAGTGCTGGGCCTGAGCCCACCCTGCTCTGTGCCTGGGTGCAGAGGACCTATGGGTGCAGAGGACCTATGGGTGCAGAGGACCTATGGGTGCAGAGGGCCTATGGGTGCAGAGGGCCTATGGATGCAGAGGGCCTATGGATGCAGAGGACCGATGTTGCTGGGCCTGGCTGGGTCAGGCTGTGCTGAACTGTGGTCAGGGCCAGGCAGCGAGGAAGCACAAGTCTTCCTTTGGGGATTACCATTCGAACAGCAATGGTATGAAGTACCTGGTGATTTGATGGGACTTAGGGATCAATGAAGTGGTCCTCAGTGAAGTATGCTTTGTTTGGGTTGAGGCACTGCTTCTGTCTGTGGGCCGAGGAAAGAAAAATGTCCTCCATGCTTTCTCCTTCTTCTCGGCCCCCCTTCTGGGAGTAATAGGACGAGAGTTTGGGTCTGTCTCTCCCTGGGTCTAGAGCAGAGAGGAAGGGCTATAGATGTGATCCTAATGAAGAAAGCTTTGCTGTTATGGCCAGATGGATGGTGCGTGATGGAACCAATTAGCCCATTTTTGCTGAAAAGAAAGGAAAAAATTCAGAATTTCAATTTTCAAAGCAGAGACTCTTTTTAAAAAAACGTTTGATTATTTTCTTCTTCTTTCAAACTGATTTCCATGCTTGTTTGGGGGTAAAATCTTGGTTTCTGAAGTCTGTGGGTGAATTGAGAGGCCCAAACAATTCCCATTCTTGGGTGAAGTCGTGGATGTATAGTTACTTTTCCACTTGCCTCCCTGCTCCCAGTTCCTCCCTCTTTTATGTCCTATTCCCTCGCTCTGACCTGTAGACGCTGATTTGGATCACCCATGTGACACCATCTGAAAAAGAGGAGGACATGGGGACAGAGACACATTCCCTGACAGTGTGTAGGGGCGATGGCTATCTGGGTAAGGATGGCATGCATCAGATTGGCTCCAAGGCAAAGAACCATCTGCTGGGCTTCCCCTCTTAAGAAGTGGCCTAATGACCTGAAGTTTGAAATCTCTGCATCAGCTTAGGTTACCAAAGAAAATGGGAGTAGTGAGGGAGGTGGGTGCCTGTGATAAATGGGAAGAGACACTGAGAGAAGTTTAGCCATAGGGTGGTTACTCTTAACAACTATTATCGCTCTGTGTGGCAGCAGTGAATTAGGTGCCATCAGAGACACAGGTGAGAGGGGTGTGCTCTCTGACCTCAGGTACCTTGTAGGCCTTTGGAGGCACAAAACAATCAGCAAAGCCCTAGCAGTGAAATGAGCTATTCCCTTGAGGCATGCAGCTCCGAGGAAGCTTTAGTTGAAATGGGGGGGGGGGGGGGGGATACACACAATGTTAGATCTCCAATGATCTTTTAGTGGATCTGGCAACAGGACCCAGGAGTTCAGGTTGTCAGCCTAAAGCTCTCAGACTGGGCTACTGTGCGTAGCACATCTGAGAATCAGCAGAAGAGTTCAACACCTGTTTAACTTTTCCTGTACAGTTTTGGGACTGTCTTCAGGGTGTACACCGCTGCCGTGGCAACCATGGGGTGTGAATGCGGGAGTGTGGGGGGTGGGGTGGGGCAGTGTGCTCTGGAGAACCATACCCGCCTGTGATGCTTCAGCCTCTATCCATGTTGACAGCCCTTTTGTAGCTTTGAACTCCCCCCACCCCCTCCTGATGTGGGACTGACTCCTCCCCTTGATTATTGTAGGGTGGCTTCACATGGCTGTGGTTATGGTTCTTGAACTGATTAATGATGCTCAGAGTGAAACTGTAGTCTTGTGAGGAGGACAAATCTGCAGCTCATTGAGCCTTGGGGCACCCCTCCCCCATACCGGCACTCACTTTACCTACCCTCTGATCCCCCTACTTTCCAGAGTTATTTCTGGTGTTTTATGTTTATGCCAAGGAAGAAGTTTAAAACCAGGAAAGAACTGGCCCTTTGGTAACCGTGCAGCACCAAACACTCAGCTCTCAATTCATTGGAAGATGGACACTTCCGCCGAGAGCCCCCTGCGGCTTCCCAAGGGATTTTGCTCCCACATGGGGCCCATGTCTGGTCTTTCTGGCATCGAGCCTCCTAGAATGGAGGCAAACAGGGGCACTGTTTAAGGAAGCGAAGGTTGATGGAGGAGAGAGGATTGTTTGAGCGCCTCTGTAGTTTCTGAGCTTGTAGGTGGGGCATTGGGTAGGAAGGGGAGGTGGAAAACCATGAATTTTAATGAGTAGCTGTTGTCTAGATTTGTTATTCAAACTTGTTCATCCAGACCCCTGAAAATGCAGATTACTTAGAGTTTGGACATCACAGTGTTTTCCTCCAAAACCAATTTTCTCATCTCATCTCACTAATATCACAGTCTCTCTGGAAAGAATGGCTCAGGCCAGAAAGCATGTTTGAGCTAAGGGAAATCACCAGGTACCAGAGACTTGCCCTCCTCCCCATCTCCGTGACTAAATGTGCCTCCTGGCATGGCAGGATCCTTGATACTGCGAGTTAGTGAGAAATAATCTCTCCCATCAGGGACCTAGTGACCCAGGACAGACTATCCTGAGTCAGATAGAACATACAGACCACGTCATAGTCTCCGAATCAAACCATGAATAAAACAAGTAAATAATGATGCCTCGATGCTGAGCAGAAGATTCTCTGTTGTGAGTACAATGGAGTAACAGGGGCAGAGCCATTCATTCATTTAACATACACAGGGTTGCTATGGGCAAGTGGTGTGAAATACTGTTGGGAATTAAAACATGAATGCCTCGTGTGGTTTTCAAACTTTGTGGTCTCAGGACTCCTTTATGTTTTAAAAAAATTATTGAGAGCCCCCAAAGGGCTTTTGTTTAGGAGGGTTATATCGATCAATATTTATTGTATTAGACGTTTAGACTGAGAAACTTTTAAAGTACAAGAATACACAAGCCCACATTCCATTAGCTGCCAAGGGGATGATGTCATCACATGTCACAAAACTGCACTGTTACACTTGTGAGAGAACAGGAGTGACCAAGCAAATAATATCTTAGTACTATTATAAAGATGGTTTTGACCTTCTGAATCCCCTGAAAGGGCCATGGGGACTCCCAGGGTTCCCCCGACCGCACTTTGAGAACTACTGCCCTACTGGCCCCTATCTCCAGGAGCTCATGATCCACAGACAAGTGAGGGACAGTAATAAGCACGGCTGTGACGGAACAGGAAGGTGCTAGAAATGAGTTCCGATAAAGTGCTGCGGGATGTTCTGGCATATACATTTATTGATCATAATTACAGTAATTCACATAGTCACTCTTACGCTCTCACTGAGCACAGATAGTCTCAGCTGACGTTGGTGGCTCTGGAGGTGGTGGTGGGGGACGAGAATTATTAGACTGGAAGGATCTGAGTGTGTGAGGACTGGAGGAATGTGAAGTTTGAGCCACGTGTCTGATATTAAAATATAACCTTTGAATTTGGGAAATGAAAAAATACTGCTCTTACACTAAGAACGAAAGCTCGACGAAAATGTCTAGACTGGGAGAATGTAGAGGAGAATGCATGCATGCTTCTCAGCTGAGAGGTGGGTGAGGGTTTACTATGCATCAAAAGACAAAGGTTAAGAGAGAAACCCCTGCTCTAGAGTTACCATTTTCATCTTTCTTTCTTCCATAGGTATTAACTCTCTGATAGCAAACAATATCTACGAGGCTGCCTACCCACTTCATGACGTAAGTACCATTTTCGTGGGCTTGCTCCCCATAGTCTTCCAAAGGTTGAAAACCACAGGCAACGCAGCGGGTAGATCTATGCAGGGCGAGGCAGGAGTGAATCATGACATTAAAATACGCGGGCTGATCCTGGACTACTCACGGCTGATAATAAGCCCCAGTTTGATTTTTGCCATTGTCTCACACTATTTCTCCAGTTATTTCCCCAACGGCAAAATGAATTGGTCTTGTTTGAGCTTCCCCTGTACTCCCTGCCTGAGTTTAGGGGGTGGGGTGGGGCCTGGGGGGAGAGGGAAGTGTGAGAAGACAGATATGATCTGCAAGTGGTTAAAGGAAGGAATTGGTGAAGGTGGGTGGATAGCGGTGGAAGATAGGTCTACCACCTGGGTAACACACAGCCTGGGTTGTCAGACCCTTCTATGATTGAAAGTGATGTTTTGTATCTGATAGTTCTATGTGGATGTGAAATTCCTCATCCTGAATGTGCAAATATGTGTCAGATTTTTTTTTTTTTTTAAAATTTTAACATTTTTGAAGGAAATCACTCAAAATTCCTTATACTATTGTTTGGTCAACTAAAGAAGACAGAGATTATAATTAAAGCTTTTCTTGAGTGGGAGTATTGTTAGAAACATGCCATAATACAATGCAAGGACATTCTTCAAGACAATTTGTGAACTTCACTGGCCTATGAACTAAATGCCCCCACCTCTGCACTGTTTATTTGATTGGTCACATCTTTAGCATGGGTCACAGAGTTGTGCCAAAGGAGGCCACCAAAGTGGGGATCTCTGAGTGCCTGAAGGAATTTCCCAGATGACAGCCTTCTCCTCGCTGACATCTTTGCTGTGGGCACATGCGAGGTTAGGTTCTGCCACTTATGGAAGGGGGCGAGCCTGACATGGCACAGGGTGGTTTCCTGTGATATGCTCGCCCAATTACAGACACAGCCTCTGCAGGTGCATCTGCTGTGAAGAAGCACATGCCGATCTCTGGAGCATCTGAGGAGAGCATGTTTGTGTGAGGGGCTGTCCACAGGAAACACTGCAAGTGTTGATGACTTAGGAAGTGGAACCTTGCTTCCTTACCATGTCATGTTTTTGACCTTCCTCAAATGGGAGTGAAAGAAAGGGATGACATCAGAAAATAAAAAGGACAATCCTTTATCTGTGTATAATAATTCCATCAGCTTTATCCGCATCCCTTTCTCTCCTACAGGGTGAATATGATAGTCCAGGGGATGCCATGAATGACAGAAAGGTAAGCCCGCCTTCTGCTGCACTGAGTGCTTGGAGCAGAGAAGACCATGGGTGGGTGTGGAACTAGACAGAAGTGTCCTATGTTCAATTTACCTGCTTATATATTTGTGAGCAGTTCTTCCTCAGCTCCCTGCCTTCCAGGCACTTGGGAATGTGAGGGTCGTTTCTGGTCATCGACGTAACCGTGTATATGGGGGAGCTGAGGGTATTTAGTGCCTGGAGGACCAGCGATGCCAACCATCCTGAAATATATCCAACAGTCCCACACAAAAGTGTTATGCCCACCCCCTGATGACAAGAGGGCCTTAACTGAGAAACAATGAAAGTCCAAAGTCCTTCATTTATAGATGGGGAAACTGAGACAAATAAAGAGTTGAGCACCTTCTCCATGATAACACGGCCACAATGAACAGACGTGGGACTTGGAACAACTCTGACTCTCAAGTCCAGCATCCCTGTAGACATGTATTATTACTCATTACCTTTTTTAGGGGGTCATCTTTAAGTTCTTTTTATCCTCTAGGCAGACAAGTGGGGTATTACAGATGAGAAATCTGAGGGAGAGGGAGGTTCATTCATACTGTGTATTCAGATGGCTAGGAATGAGAGGTTATAGTTAGGGGAGGGAAAAGGTCCCTTTGGAAGGCCAATCACAGCCCTGACTGGACAGCTCTCTCCCCAGCCCTCCACCTAGATCCTGGGTCTTCTGTTTGCTAATACCCTGGGACTATGGGCGTGCTGCCCTTCCCCACCATGGCATGGTGCTCTAAGGATCACCCAACCTCCTTAGTGGTGACTGCCCATCTGGTTGTCAGCCCCTTCATGCCATCCTTCTACCCAGCGTCTCCCAGCCTTCAGCAACTCTGATGAGCAAGGGTGGGAGGGGTGAGGAATTGAAGCCCAAGAAGTCTCCCTCCCCCCAACTCTGTTGTCTGGAAAATCATTCATCCCCCAAGTTGCCTTTTGAGCAGCCTTCTTTTTATCCTGCCTATTAGTCCCTGTTATGAAGTGTTAAGTATTAAAAACATAAAAGGTCTTTTCCAGAAATACTGCTGTGATTGCTTACACATGTCCCCTCTCTGCCTGCCCAGGGAATCTGCTGTAGTATTTCGATGTCTTAACCTCATCTGTTTTCTATCTGATGCTAATAGTCTCGGTGTTTAATTTCCTGAAAAGTCCTGGATCAGATTTAAAGGAAAGGAGGAAGCATTTCTCCCCACATCTCACCTCACTCACCCCAACCATTTTCTGCCCTCCCACTCTCTAATTTCACATTCCTCCCCTTTAAAAAGTGATCACCACCATTGCCCACCTATGAAACCTCCAGCTGGGTGGGTGGTGAACCAGCTTGTCAAGGTAGAGCGCTTTACAGGAACATTCCAGAGACCAGGAACACACAGCAACTGACGGGAGAAATCAGCCAGCCCTCTGTTTATCTGCAGAGGCAGAGAGAAGTAAACTGCAGATCATCCAAAATATATGTGTATTTGTCTTTGCAATGATGCTATATTATTATTAACAACAAAACCTTTTAACGAAACATTTTCCTCCAGGAAATGTTTTGCTTAGGCCAATAGAATTATTGCACCATAATTATTGCACCATAATTATTGCACCAGAATCACCATAACTTGTCAGATGGGTAGAATCTGGGAGGCAGGGAGACCAGCTAGGACGGAAATGCATCTTGGTGTGTAATTCCCAGACGATGTCAAAAAGATGTTCCTCGGTGAAGGTGGATGAGTGCCTTCGAAAGACAAGAGTCCTCTCTCTTGTGGCTTTTCTTGGGTTTGCTAGTCAGTCCTGGTGTCCTTGTTTTCCTCTGCCAAAGTCATGGTTAGGGAAATACACTGTGCTATGCTGAAGGATAAGACAAATCACGAATGAGAGACAAAGCTTTTTACCGTCCATGTGGGTTGGGAAATTGATACCCAGCAAGGTGAGGAGATTGGTTCCAATGTCCATACATGTCTATCAGATCAGGACTGAAACCCTGGTCAGTGCTCTGTAGCACGGTTGACACAACTTGTTATGTATGGCGAGGGGGGTTCTCAGTACATTGCAGGGCTCCTTCCTGCAGTTTCAGGGGTAGATGGGTGGGGCCTCAAAGGTAGCTTAAAGAGGAAAGAGCCAAACCCTCTGAATGCATTCAGCATATTTATTTGTTTGTATTACATTAGCATAGTGTACTCTTCTTTGGGAGGGCTGCAAGATTTTGGTTGGGTGCAAAGGAGAACCCTTGAATTTGTTGCTGGAGGATATGGAGAAGGTTTGGGAGCAACAGTGTGGGGTTTCCTCTCTGGGGGCCTTTAAGGATCATTTGCAAGGGCATCTCCAGATGCCCATCCTGCTAGTACCTGGATGTTTTCCTTCTCTCTTCCCTGCAATTTGTGGCTATTTCCATGATTTCCCTGGGGCCCAGGCTCCTTGTACGCAGATCCTGGGCCAGCCCAGAGGCCCTGGAGAATGCAGTCTCCTTCTCTTCCAGCTTGCCTCGTGCAGTCGTGCAGTCTCCATGCACTCAGCCCCAGCTAGTGGCTGGAGGTCTCTCTTTCTCTCTCCCTCCCTCTGGAGCACAGAGGTTTCCCACCTTCCTGGAAAGCAGGGCCGCAGGAAGAGGCAGCAGCGTGGGTGTGTTTGGGTCCCCCTTGCTGCCAGCAGCCACCCAGTTCCACAGTAGCCAGACCTGCCTATTTTTCTTGAGGATCCCAGGGGACTGACTGTTAGCATCCTCTGAGAGCTACGTGACCCCCCTGGCTCCCCGTGGCTTCCCCACCCACTTATAAGGGGAGCCCAAGGCACAACATGAGAATGTTTTTAAAACCTTGGTCCTGGATTTTCCAGCTTTTGCAAATGATTGTCTACTCTGTGGATGGTTATGAAGTGACCAGAAAAAGGTGTGCAAAGAATCAGTCCTGTCTTTGTGACAAAAAAGCCACTTTTCTTGGTGTCACTTGAGGATTTCTTTTCCCATCCCGCACAACTTCCATTGTACTAATGGGAAGACCTGGATAGTTGAGGTGACTTGCCAAAAGTTCAAACAGGTCATTGCAGGATGTAGGAGTAGCATTTCATTCTCTCCCATTGAGGGCCATCCTGTCCCATTAATGCCTGTATGTTGGCTACAGCTGGCATCTTTCTGTCTGTCACAGGTCCAGCTGCTTTCTGAGGAGCTTGTAGCCTCAGAGAATGCCATGAGTCTCAAATATCTTGCTGTGCTCTGGCATTGCAAATGGTTTTAACAGTTGGGTTCCTTTATAGTCTCATGAAATATTTAAGCCACCGAGGGATCACTGTCAAATATGATCCCTCGGGAGCAGAGCTGGCCACTTGTATGCTGTGATCCGTCAGGTGGGGAGGTCCCTGTGGTTTGCTGCTTCTTGCCATAAAGGTTTGCAGTCAGACTGACATGCCTGATTACTCCCGGGGCCTCTGAAATCAGGCACTGTCCACTGTCCACTGAGAAGAGCTGCAGACCCTTCATGCTCTACTTGCAGGCGTGGCCAGTTGGTGCAGAGGACATGGTGTAACTCTAAGGGAGGAAGCAGATTTGCTAAGAGCTTTGTTAGATGGTTCTAGACCCTGCAAGGTTGAAGGGATGGTTACAAGTTACTGCAGATGCCCTTCTGCACTTGATCACACCACGCTGATCACCATGGGGCTGAGACTCCAGAACATGCCTCCCTTCACCCTGACTGCTCTTCTGTGCTGGGGTTTAGCACGATCCGCTTGGTCTCTTAACTGTGTGTAATTATACATTTGTAAAGATAGGGAAGGGTCTAGAGCACTCTCCCTCCTTCTCCCTGCCTCCCCCGCAAGGATGTGTGAGCTGGCCTGGGCAGGGCCACACGGGCGTCCAGGCAAAACTGCTGCGTCACTTCCCAGACTTGCTCTGTAGCTCCATCTCTCCTGCAGGGCTGCCTAGTGACTTCCTCCTCGTGTCCATCCAGACTGTCTGCCATCGAGCTCAAACAGCTCTCTTGGCTCATCCCCATCTATCTCCACAAACAATGGATACAGCTCTGTGCTTACAGGGTACCACACTGAGAAATGGGCTTTCTGGAGGTTTCTTATAGCAGATCCAGGATCCAACCAGGAGTAAGTCTTGTGAGCTCGGCTCTCAGTTTGCGCCTGAGCCAGCTGAGCCATAGTGGCTTCTTGAAGCATTTTTAGTTTTCCCCTCCAGGGCAGTGGTGGGTAGGTGTTCTCAGGTTCAGGTTTTGGCTGGACAGGTGACTTAGAGAGGACTTTTCTCTAGAGGACAGAGCCTATGAGGCAGGTTGTGACATCCCACAGCCCTCAAGGGAGGAGGCCTTGCCCGTATCTCCTGACGCAAGCTGGCCTCCCTTGGGGCCACAAATGATGTCACTGTGACAACCCGATGCTGGTAAGTCCAGGGTTTGCACTGGGGTGACAGAATAAAAACCCAGGGCAGTAGAAACACTCAACATAAGGGGGAGGAGGAGATGTAATAATAACAATAAGATTTGTAGGAGCCACCTGCCTGGAATGAGCAGCATCTAAACTCATAAATTCAGACCTTCCTCTGCCCACCATGCTTTGTGTTATCCCTTTTGGTGTCTGGGTTTCCTACTTTGCAAATAGTGATAACTTTGGGGGCAATTTGCTCTATCAGGATATGTGTAGTTTCTGGTTCTATCTTTTGGTTGTTTGGAGAGATTATGACAGTAAAAGTCTATAGCCATTAAATAGGAATGCCAAGTCTTGTTTCAGTTTTCATTTCATATTTTTAAAAATTCTTAGGCTAAAGGATAGCTTCTTGTAGGGCTGATGTTCAACTGGATATCCAAAATGCCTGATAGGAGTAGCTTTTCCTTGGCAGAATTCCATGAGAATTCTGTGTGAAGTGTAAGGAGATGTGATGTGTAAGGAGAATACAGAACATAACAAGGTAGCAACTGTATTATGAATCTGTCAATTCTAGACATATGATTTGATTCTGTGCTAATATCTATTCAGCGTGGACATCTAGATGATGTCTAATGATGATTTATTACCAAATTACTCCATTTACTTGTGGATAACCTGTGAAGCTCACTGGCCAGGTGTTTGAAACGGAATGTGGTTTGCCCTTGGGACTGACACACAGGTTTTGTCCACATGCCAGTTCTGCTAAAGTTGCCATCACAAGATAGTATGGCCTGATGTGTTTGGTGCATCGTTTCCTCCCTGAACCTCTACAATGTGTTCCACTCAGGTTTTGTCCCCACCCTGCCACTGAAACTACTCTTGTCAAGGTCATCAATGACCTTCAAGTCGCTGAATCCAATGGGTGCTTCTCCATTCTCCTTTGAACTGACCCATCAGCAGATTTGGCACAGCTGGTCATTTTCTTCTTATTAAAACCCATCATCCCTTGGCTTCCTGGACACTACATACTTCTGGTTTTCCTCCACATCACTGCCTACTCCTCTGTCTCTTTTGCTCTTCTTTATCATCCCCTTGACCTCTAAGCCTTGGAACACCCAGGGCCCAGACATCAGGCCTCTTCTCTATCCGTTCTCCCTTCCTTGGAGAGTGCAGCCCTCGTTTAATGACTTTACAAATCATCTCTTCTCTGATAACGCCAAATTTGCATCTCCAGTCTGAACTCTCCTTTAAACTCCAGACTTTTATATCCCGCTGCTTACTCAGTATCCCCACGTGGATGCCTAAAGGGCATCTGAAATGAGCACATCCCAAACTGGTTCCATCCTTTCTAATCTATTCCGCCCACAGTCTTGATCAATTCGGTAAATGGAATCACGATTTACTCAATTGCTCAGGCCAGGTTCTCATTTTTTTTTCATTCTATCACCAATGCAACAGTAAATCTTGTTGACTCAACCTTTAAAATATAAGCAGAATCAATGACTTCTCACTATGTCCATGGTTCAAGCCATGATCAACTCTTCCCTGGACCACTACAATAGCCCCTCCACTCCTATGCCAGCTCTCAGTCTGTTCTCCACCAGCAGCCCTAGTGAGCTATCTATAATCTGAATCCTTTGTCTCCTATTGCCGCAAATCTCCTAATGGCTTCCTTAAAAGTCCAAAGATTTTAGCACGGCCTAAAGGTCCCAGACTTTCCGCCAGTACTTAATGCCCGTACTTTCTGACATTATCTCCCATTATTCTCCCCATATTCTGCCCCAGCCACACACTCCCCTGTTCTTCCCAGGACGTACCACATGTACTTTTTTTCAGGGTCTTTACAAAAGAAGAATGTTCTGCCTGGAACACTCCCCCGTTTCCTTCAGGTCTCAGCTCAAATGTCACCACTTCAGAGAGATCTTACCTTGTCCTTCTATCTAAAATAGCACCCAATCCTATTCACCTCCTTCACATTCTACTCACTTGTCTTGATTTATTTTCTTCATGGCATTTATAAGTCTTATATGTTTATATTCTATTTGTCCCCACATACTAGGGTGTAAGCTCCGTGATAGCAGCAGCTGTGTTTGGTTTACTGCTGTATCCAATGTCTGGACAATGCCTGGCACATAGTAGATGTTCAATAAATGATTGTTAAATGAGTGAATAAATGAATGCCAGGCTCATTTTGCTGGACTAAGCAAGACAAGGGAATAAAGAAGGAGGGGTTATGATTGCTAGGTGTAGCATTGCTCCGGAGTGTGATAAAGGTCACCTTAATTATTTGGGGAAGACGTCAGCTTCTGTAGCTTCCTGCCTTTGGACTTCTCCCTTGTGTGTCTCGTGAGAATTTTCCTAGAAGCTGGGCTTTGGGGGTTCAATTTTGACTTTCTAGTCATCCAGATGGAGCCGTTAAGATGGCTTTGGGAGGTAAAATCTTGACTGTTAGGATGGACAAAAATGGTGACCAGTTGCCCCACACCATCTCTAATCTGTTTTCCTATTTTTCTTGTTTAGCTGCTGTATCAAGAATGGGCATGCTACGGAGTGTTTTATAAGTTTCAACCTATTGACCTCATCAGGTAAGATGTGGGCGGGGTCTCTTGGGAGGACTGTAGAGATGCAAATCCTGAAAGATCTCTGTCAACCTTCTTGGCCCCTGCCAGACTGTTGGTTAGGCAGCGAGATCTGCTTTTCTAGGTTGTATTGTTCCCCTGCTCTGTGTCTTATGGATGGGGAAGCAGCTCAGCGACAGGGAGGAGAATGGAGGCTATGTGGGGCAGCAGAAAATGTAGACTGATATACCATAACTTCCGTTGTAAGTTCTTCAGCACTATGAGCTCTCTTTCCCTGCCTGCTCTTTTGTCGTGTGTGGGGGAGGGGCGAGTGGAGTTTCATCTCTTTTTGTTCCGTAGATTAGTCCTAGAAAGAAGGATCTGGGTGAAGCAGATCCGTGGGTTATGCCCAAGTGGCCACCGTGTTGACCAAGGGAAGGAAAGACCTTGCAAATCACATGAGGAATGAACTGGCTGGTCTGAGAGAAAGTGGGCTTTTTGTGGTTTCTCTAAATTAGAAGGGAGGAGATACTGGTTCCTGGAATCCCTTCCTTCAGTGCTCCCCCTAAAACGATGTCCTGTTACTTTGAGAATTTCTCCAGCTTCTTTAGAACATTGGTGAAAAGTCTTTTCAAAGAACTTACTAGAATGTGCTAAGTCTGACTAGCATAACATGGGTTGAGGGCTCTAGGAACCCAATGAGCCCTCAGAGTCCAGCTTTCCCATTGGAACTTGGGGAGGCGACACTGTGACGTGGGAAAGCAGAGGGCTGAGAGTCTGGAGACTCGATGCTCATCCAGGCCTGGCCGCGAAGGACTATTGTTTCTGTGGGGCAAGTTTCTTTGTCTGTCTAGGGGCAAGTCCCTCTTTGGCCTTCAGGATTCTCGTTGTCCTAACCTGGGAGGCTGAGTTGAGGGATCTGTGAGGAACTTTGATATAGCATGTTTATTTGGGAAAGATGGCTCTTGATCCCCTGACTGAAATAATGGACTCAATGCCACCCAGTCACGTGTGGCTCTTCGGATGAATGAATGAATCAGCAGGCAAACACAAAAGCGTGTCCCTGGCTGATTGCACTGGGCTGGGACTGTGAGAGGGGCAGCAGCCAGAAGGATAGAGTCCAGAGGGAGGAATTCCAGCTTCTTCTTGGAAGAAGAAAGCTGCCTGGGGGCCATAGTCTGGGCAGGTTCGCCTCCCACAGAGATGTGAGGGCCTCCCTGGGAACTGGGAGCTTGGGTGGACGTCTCTCGACAACAGGTGTTCGTTCCAGCTGAAGACTGTTAACCAAAGCACTTGGGTCGGGGAGCAGGGCCACTGGGTGCCTATGACCAAGGCTTCCTCACCCAGTACCTCCTCGTCCCTGGCTGCCTTTTATGAGGCACGGGCCACCTAGACTGTTCTCTGGGCCACACCAAGGCTGCTTCCTCCATGCTTGCTGGGCTTTGATCTTCCTCTCTGTATCTCCAGTGGCCACCCACTCTGTCGCCTGTTTTCTCCAACTACTCATTCCTTTTTTAAAAATATGATTGAAAAAATAAAAATTCTCCCTATCAGAGAGCCCTGTCTTTTCCCCAGAGACTTCAGGTGACTGGCTGCCAGCTTAAGTGGGAAATGGCTCCAATATGCATTCAGTTCTGGCCACCAAAGCAGCCTCACCTGCAAGGGAAGAATTGCCTTTGGAGCAGAGCCCTGCCCTGGGGCCTGGCGGTTCCCGAGCACAGAACTCAGATCTGTCTAGACGGGCACGGGGTGACGGAGCTGGAGGCTGTCTGCTGTCCTCACAGATCGGATGGCTAGGGAGCTCCCACAGCCCCTGGGTTAGGCCAGCGGCTTGGCCAGAGCGAGAAAGGCTGCAGCCTCAGGCATCCAGAGGGCAGGGGACACTGGGTTGTATGTGTCCCCTGGGGTGAGTGGCTATTGTCTACCCAGTGGTATTCGGAACTCTGACTTCACAGGGCTGCTAGATAGAAAGTGACAGTGGTGGGGAGAGAGGGGACGGGCAGGAGCATTAGAGACATAGGTGAGTAAGCAGAGACAGGGAAGCCAAGGTAAGGCGGCTGGAGGGCTTGTAAAGAGAAAACGGGTGGAGGGCTGGGGAACAGCTACCCACACTCAGCAGGCACCATCCTACACTCGTTTCACATCCCTTCCGAATGTCCCACCTCACTTTCTCGGATTCTGTCAAGGTCACCTCCTTCCTCCTCTTCCTCACCTGCCCTCCCTCACTTCCTACTCGCAGTCTGACACCGGGCCCTTGGGTGCTTCTTCAGCAGCGTGTCTCTCTTCCTGCACGACTTCTCCATCTTTCCTACCACCACCTACCTGTCAGGACTGCCCACGGCTGCCTTCCCTGAGCTGTCGCTGGCCCCACTCTGTGACAGGGCTATTCCATTTCTACTTACTAACGTGACTTGCACCCTCTTTGTGCCTCACGTAGAAATTGTACCCATATGATCTGTGTTGAAAGATGGACAGAAGCAGGAGAATCTGATACAAGTTGAGTATCATTCATACGAAGGCCTGGCAGAGGTTATTGCGCACCTATTTCCTTGGGTGCTCGGCTCCTCGTTTTTAGCACTGAGCTTCTGTTCCTCCTACGGAGCCCTAGTACTCTTCCCTATGCCAATCCTTTGGAACATTCTAAAGCACTGAGAGCTCAGCAGGGTGGGAGATCTGTTTGCATTCTGAAAGCCCAGGACTAGCTATCCTTCTCCTTCCGCAAGCCTTCAAGCCTGCACTTGAGATTTGGGCTTAGAGGTTCCTTTCCAGGTGTTGGAAGTGGGCAGTAGGGAGGCAAGACGCCCTTCCCTGCACCCCTCACCCCACCTTCTCCTGCTGCACCTTCTGTCATGCCCAGCAGGCTGCACTGTGAGACAGCGATGCGTCTCTCCCAGCCCAGCAGGGCTCTCCATCTGTGCTGTAGAAACCTCCAGGCCTGCAGACCTGAGCTGAGTGTGAGTGTGTGTGTGTGTATGTGTGTGTGTGTGTGTGTGTGTGTGTGTGTGTGTGTGTGTGAGTGAGAGAGAGAGTGGCCTAGAAAGTTCCTTCCACAGGAGGTACCCAGAGGGACTCACTCACAGTAGATTCTTCTGGGAACTTCAGCCAGGAGCACTTGTGCCTTGGCAGAAAAAAGGTTTGTGACTAAGAATGGGGGACATAATGTCTTAGCGGGCAGGAAATGGCTCTGCTAGTCCCTTAAGAGCCATACAAGGGTCCTCACAGCCAGGGGAGTAGATTCTGCCTGCACTCCTCTGGGTTAACACCCCGACATCACAGGGGGAAATAGCCTTTGTTTTCTGAGGAATCTAGGGACCTGCGGTCTTTTGGATTTGCATAGCTGTGGTTCAATATTAGTGAGGACCGTGACCTGTCTTTTCACTAAAATTAATGTTTGCTCATAAGCTGATTTTCTTAGCTTAGAGGTTTTGATAGGGATGAGACAAGATAGGCTTTAAACATCTGTTTGCTGTACAAACTCCTAACTGTACTTTGCTGAAGTTGCTGTACAAAAAGTCTGTTTTTAAGCACCTGCCACTGCCTGCCTAGGACCGCATGAGGGTCCAGAAATCTACTGGGTTCAGGGGGATTACAGCCTGTTGACTTGGGGGATTCACCAAGGGGATCACGCATGGGCAGTACTCTGTGCCAAATCAGGATTACAGCCTGGAGAGGGGTAAATGGCTCTCACTCATTCCCACTTCTTTTAGGGTTGCTCATGTCATGAGCGAGGCTTCCTACAAATCAGGCCCAAGGCATGAAATCCATCCATGTGGCAGCTTTGGAATTCTCTTAGGAATGTGCTGGCTTGAACCCTGGAGATACGAACACCTCCATAATGAGCTGAGAGCGGTGTTGGTGGGGTCCTACCATCTCAAGAGCCTTTGGGCATCATCTGTGGGCAGGAAGAGTGGTCCTGTGCCCCTATCCTGGTACATATCTCTACCATCTTACCCTCCCCGGCCTTTCCAGCCCTGCCTGTGGCAAGCCCGTCCAGAACCCTGGTGTCACAGGAACTAGCTTTCCCTCTTCCTACTGCAAAACAGATGTCCTTGTTCTTGCCAGAGTTCTTCAGGATGGGCATGAGGAGGCTGTGTGATTTGATCCATCCCTCTCTCAGTTGGTCTCTGAGCCCCACTGAAATGTGACCTATCTAATTCCTCCAAGAGGAAGACAGAGGAAGTCACCGTCTTTCTTAGGACGCTTCTTAGTAGATCAGGCTCAGAAAGGAACAGCCACAGCTGGTCTGAGGGAGGGAATGGGGAGGAAAAAATCTCGATCAAGCTGTGATTAATTATTTCCTGAGCCCTGCTGCCTCCTCCTTGATCCTTTACTGGGATTTATAAAGGCCATTCAGCTCACTGCAATAAACATTTACTGACACTTACAGTGAGCAAGTCTCTGTGCTCAGAAATATGGATGGTGCGGTAACGAATAAGGTGAAGTTTGTGCCCTAAGGATCTAGCAGTGATGTAGGGAGACAGACATGTGCAAGGCAGGATGAAGGGAGGGCTTTTGAGGACTATAATATAAGAATAAATATGACAACATATAAGTATGGGACAACAGATAAAGGATAATTGCTACTAGCAGAACAAGGGAAGACTTTCTGGAAGTATTGGCACTTAAAAATGTTGCCTTCTGAAGGACTGAGGTTAAAGGTCTTGAATGTGTCTTCATTGCCAGCCTGGGCTGCCCTGTATATGGATTTATTGTTCAGCCTGATATTAATGGCCAGAAATACCTTGACTCAAAGCCTGATCCTTCCTGAGTGTTGATTGGGCGTGGTGAGATCAAAACCTTGACTTGCAAACCTCACTTATATGGATTCTGTGCCAACCTGGCCCTTGTCCCTTGCTCTGCCCTGTAAGTTAGCAGAGAATCCAGGGTTGGAAGGAGGCTAGCTAGGCTGGATCCAAAAGAAGAGGCTGTAAAGTGTGGGACTGGGACCTTGATATTTGCACAGTTCTCAGCATTTGAAATACTGGATTTAGCTGGGAAGCATTTTGCAGGCTGGAAAGAAATAATGCTTCATGCCCTGGAGAATATTTGTCTTTCATCTCCGAAGGTGCGGGAGCAGAGTAGACAGAGCTAAAAAGCAGTCGGTAGCTGGTTGAGGCAAGGCAGACACGAGAAAAATAATGTTCTGTGCTGTTACATATATTCTGGCCCATTTTACAGATCAAGAAATAAGTCAGGCTGTCTATTAAATCTAACTGTTTATGAAATCTATCCTACTCTCCCTTTCTCTGGCTTCCCACACTGAGTGACACTCTTCCAGTTTGCACTCTCCCGGAAAGAAGGCAGTTGGCCTGTGGCTGGTCAGTGGACAGGGCATTGGAGTACGGTGCTCTCAGAGCCAATCCCAGACTGCACCCAAAGGCCGTCTTGGTCTTCTGAGGGTGGCGTCACAAGCCATAGAGCAGCCTTCCGTCAATGGTGGTTCCTGTTTTAGATAGAACTTTCAATCTTCCTGTAGTGTCAGCCTTATGGTACGGATGGTAGATCCCAAGGGACGAGGAGGCTGCACACATTCCCCATGGCTGCCTAGAGGTCCATGGGCAGAGTAAGAAAGGAAAGAGCTGTTTGGTTCACCAGCTCATTGCTTCCTATGTCACTCCCCTATGTCATGTCCTATTTCCCAAGGAGGATCAGAAGGTGATATTAGTCTGAAAATACATGACAAGCTTAATATTTTGTGTCCCCTTGGCTCTTGTGTGCAATAAATTCTGAGTGGTCCAGACCCCTGGGACCAAACCATATCATCACAGAGGTGGAACGAGCTGAGAGGTCAGCTGCCTCAGTGCCTGGCCCTGGAATGAAGGAAGGAAGAGTTCCTCTCACAGCATATTTATGTAGCAAATGCCCAGCCTCTGCTTGACTTGTCTTTTTGTAAGGAGCACCTTGCCTCAGACGCAAGGACATTTCCAGCCACTAGAAATGGTTACAGGGCCAGAGCAAGAACTCTGCTGACTTCCCTCCTTTTATGCCAGTTCTGTTCCCTGGAGCTCCACGGAACAAGAGTACCTTGTTGTGTAAGTCAGTCCTTTAATTATTTAAAAATAGCCATTTTGTGTGTGTAACAGTTCTCATCTCTTACGCTTTCTTTCTTTGACTCCCAAAATAGCCATCTGTGACGATGGGCTCAGGGGTATCAGCTATGCGTTAGGCAAAAATTGTTGGGGGTGACAGTAACTCTTTCTAGAAACATCCATGTGATGTGTTGTAGCACCCACAGACCCCGGAAATTCTCAGCAAACATTTTAGGATTGGACCACTGAAGGGATTTACCAAATCATGTTAACACCTCAGGTGCGCAACTCAGGTCATCACACCCAAAGAAAAACTCAACCAAGCTGGAAATATTTCAGGGAAGGAAAAGTAGGTGATCAAGGATTTGGAGAGGCATCCAGATGAAGACAGACAAACGAATAAGGGCTCCCTACTCCAGGAAGGAAATAGAGAGGAGTGAGGCCAGCACTTATTAAATTGAAAGACGGATGGAGTGACTGCACGTGTTTATCATATCCAGGATACTTCCTGGGGCTGTGCCTTTAGATGCAAAGCAATGGGTTAAGAATTAGAAGAACTCAGTTTTAGCTCTAGCTTTGTTTCTAGTTGATGTAATGTCTGGACAAGCCATTCTCACTTGAGCCTCAGTTCCTCAGCCATGAAATAGGGGTCGTAACACCTGCCCTACTTGCCCTATGATATTATTGCGATATTGTGCTGATAAAGCGTTGCACAAATATTGTGGTGATGGACATAGGCTTGGTTAAGTGATTACTTATATGATCGCTGGGGGAAAATTATAATATTCCCTAAACCAGCAGGATTTTATATTGTCTTCAGCTCAAGAGTTTTGACAAATATTCTGTAATCAAATGACTGTTATTATTTTTTTTTAAATTTGTTTAATAAACTCTTAGAGGAGAGGTCTTATTTATTTCTTTTCTTTTCTTTTTTTTTTTTAAGGAGGGCACAGCCCACAGAGGCCCACGTGGGGATTGAACCGGCAACCTTGGTGTTATTAGCACTGTCCTCTAACCAACTGAGCTAACCGGCTATCCCAAGACTATTATTTTTTTATTGTAAATCAGACACACTTTGCATGTGTGAGCTCTGCACCGCCCAGCGACCCTGCAGAGTGGGTATTCTTACCTCCTTACCTTCAGTATTATGGGGGTACTGAACTCAGTGAAATAAGGTGCTTCCCAAAGCTACGGAGCCAGGCCATCTGGGATTAAACCCAGGCCTGTCTGACCCCAGAAACTGTGTTTTCTCCCTTGTGTCATGTTGCCAAAGGTGAAACAGAGGTCCATTCAGCTGGCTATCAGGGGAGCTGGGTTTCTAGCTACCCAGTGTTAATCCCTCCAATTGGGAATCTGTGAGGGGAAACTGGTGCAGTCTGCTGGTAAGCAGAGCTGACTGACCAGTCAACCCCTGCTTTACCATGGGGTCACCATTGTGGACATTCTTCTGTGCTTAGCGGGAGTGAGGTATCACTCTCAGGACCTGTTAGCTGGGTAGAGTTATTTGTGCCTCTGTGAAGCAACCTCAGAATGCTATGATTTTGATTTCTCATTTCTGTTTTTTAGAGTCTCTTATTTTTCTGACTTCTTCCATGCTGTCAGGCTGTCAGCGGTCACTTTGTGCTTTTGTCAGCTGAGTAGCTTCCTTCCCGACTCCAGTTTGCTGCTCGGTCTCAGACGCAGGTTTAGCAGGCAGACACCAGGGCCGGTTATCAGTCTGTGCCAGTTAAGAGTCTTCCACAGCCTGTCCCAGGGTCTGGCTCCTGTGGCAAGTGGGGTTTTGTGGAAGGTTGCCTTTGTCGTGGAAATGGCTTCTTTTTGTTTGCCAGTGAGAGTGAGTTGTTGCTCAGGAGGCCTCAGAGATGGGACCAGACTGAGTATGATACAGCAGGTGCCTTTTCTGTGAATAGCTGCAATTTGTTCTCCTTATGTGTTTTGGGAGCTCATGAGACACCTCGATTATCAAAGGTTTTTCTTAAAATAGAGCTCAGAGTCTGTTAACAACACAGAGGCACTACCTGCTTCAAGGGTCTACTGGATGAAGGGCTGCATCCTGGGTATGGTGTCAAAGCTAAAAGAGGGGAAAAACAGGAAGCTTGAGGTGTAATCATGGGACACACAAGGGATTCATAAAAAACATTCTGATGGAGGGCACAGAACTGTAAAGTAGCACCCAATAAGGGAATGAATGCATACAGTTGTATGTAGAAGGGCAAGGTCATGGTGAAAGGTTTTGAAGGGGTTAGCAACTGCATTTAGTGTGGCTGATGATACAAAAGTGAGACTATGGGACAGGTGAGTTTTGAGTAGAAAGCAGAGATGTGAGGAGAGAGGAAATATAGTTGGGATTTATAAGATTCAGATTAGTGCTGAGAAAGGCTGAGAAGAAAGCACTGGGGCTACGGAAGGTGGTTGGAGGAGATATTTGAGACAGTGTAGGGGTAGGAGGCCTACACAACGCCATGATGACAATGGGAAACAAAAGGAGATGCTGTCAGAGTGGTTTCTCTGGAATTAAGGCAGGTGGCAAAACAAAGCTTATATACTCCAGTTGTGAGGTGAGAGTGAACACATCGGGAGTCAGTTTTTCACTCACCTTCTCGCGAAACTTTGGGCAAGTCATTCAGCCCCTTTTGGACTTGGTGCAGTTCCTTGCCCTGACAGAGAGAGTTGGAATTTTTGTGTCTCTTCCACAAAAACTCTAGGCTGGTGATGGCAGGTGCAATCCTGTCTGCGGGAGTCAAGGACCCGGGGTAGATTGGAGGGAGTGATCTTGCTCTAGAAGGAGGGAGGGGACTAGTATGTGGACGAGGGGTTACCATGGACACAGCCCAACTGTTTGATCCCATGAGCCACTGTTTCACCACATGTCTCTGGAACCCCATGAGCTCCCCGTTTCTGCTAATGATGTTCCCTTGAGTGATGTTCTCCACCCACACCACATGGGTATGTAACTAACATAAACACAAAACATCTTAATACACTGAATAACATTGGCACAACACACGTTAAACAACAACCGCAAGATAGCTAAATTTAATTAGCCGGGCACGCCCAGGCTTTTCACACAGGCACATGCCTCTGTTTTAGAAACGGAAAACCACAGCCTTTTGTGGGTCTGGAATTCACAGACATAAGCAAGGGGTAGGGGGTGGCGGTGGGGGGTTGTGGGGGGGAACTGCAAGGTCCCTGCCGGAGAGGTTGCTGTCCTCCAGTACTTTCTTGTGATTAGCTCAAGGTCTTCAAAGACATTGGTAGTTGGGTAACCCCCAAGGATTGCTGTCTGTCCCTGGCAGAATGGTTGGCTCAGTCGTGGAGGGGTTGTGGCGCTCAGCCTGTGTCACCCAGCCCATCAAAGGGACTCAGGAAACCCTTCTCAGGACTAAGGCCTCAGGGTTGTTGGTTCGACCTCCTTGGTTTCTTTCATAGAATCGGTATTCAACTGAACACTGTCAAGAGAGGCAGAGAGGGGATTGGAGGACTATGATTTTGAACTTGTTATTTGGGCCTTTTAGTCTGGAGGAGGGTAAGGACAATGGCTCACTTTCCAGCTGGTATCAATTCTAGCAAAATGGCGATATTTCCCTAGGCTGATATTCTGCCTGATCCTCAGCCTTGGGGTTGGAAGCCAACCTGCTCAGTGGAGACAAGTGAATCAGCCACAAACTAAGAGTGTCTCTTTGCCCCACTCAGGGGCATTCAACCTCTGAGAGGCCCTGCCTAATGCCTCATGTAGATTCCGCTTGTTGGGATTCGTTCTTTTTCACTTTTGCTCGTTCTCCATGCTTATCCCATGGTCATTTGCCCTTCCTACCACATCCTGTGAAATCATGTCCCCCTTTGGATATACTAGCCCTTCTCTGGACATTTAACATCTGTTGATGGTAAGGGTAAGCCCTCTGATGACCCAGCATCCAGCCAGAGCATCTCTATGGGTACAATGTGAAAGAAATAGAAGGCAGAGCCCCAAACTCAGACCTCTTACCATCCAGTTGAGAAGAAGACTCTATGTTTTGGGAAAGAGATTTAAGAGAACATGTAACTCAGTTCAGTTTAACCCAGCATACTTATTGAGCACCTTCTCTATTCCAGGCACTGTTTTAGGTGCTGGAGTTAAAGTGATGAAAAAGATAGATATGGACTGACCTTGGGTGATTAGATAATTTATCATCTAACCTGGGACACTTTTGAGAGTGAAAGTGAGCACTATTAGTAATTATGCTGATTGTACTAGTCAGCTATTGTCATAATAATGCTGTGTAACAAACCTTTCCAAAGTCAGCAGCTTACAACAATAGTCATTAATTTTCCTTGCTCATGTATCTGTAGGTTGAGTGGGAAATCCCTGCTTCAGGCTGAGGGTTGGCTGGGCTTGGTTCCAGGCTTCAGATTGTATTCGCTTCTCCACAGGTTTGCTCATTCGCTTTAGATGAGGAGCTACCTGGGGCCTGTTCCTTTCATGGTGAATCACAAGAGCAGAAGGAATGGCATGAAACACAGTGCTTCTTAAGGCATCACTGACATCATATCTGCTAGTATTGTATTGGCCAAAGAAGTCACATGGCCAAGCATAAATCCATGTTGCTGGAAAGTATATTCTTTCTTAAGGGCAGAAGCGTTAATATTTGCTGAACACCAATCTAACCCACTACATTGAGACAACAAGTATAAACCAGGACCATCTCAGGAATACCTGGACCTGTGGTCCACCCCAGTCTGATCCCATGGAGCTTATGACCTAGCAGAGAACATGGGTCGCAATGGGGGCTGGGAATATGATGGGAATACAGATATAGGGGAATCCTAAGGAGAAGGCTTCCCTGAGGAAGTGACATTTGAACTAAGATTTGAGAAGCATGAGTGAAAGCCAAGGTGAGCAGAAGAGTGATAATAGCTGACATTACATGGTACTTCCTGTGTGCCAGGCATCGTTGAAGCCCTTTGCATTTGCTAACTCACAACAACCCTTGAGATAGATACTATTATCCTCATTTTACAGAAGAGGAATTGAGACGCGAAGAGGTTGGTGAGTCACACAGCTAGTAAGTAAGAGGTAAGATTTGAGCACCTAAGTCCGGCTCCATAGTCGGTTCTCTTTGCCACTGTGTGTGCTGCCCTAATGCTGCCCTTCTGGAAAAGGGGCCAGGGTACTAGAGCATTAGGTCTGCAGTGGGGGGAGTGATGGGGACCAGGCCAGGGCGAAGCAGGGGCCAGGTACTGGAGAATTTTGAACTTTATCCTAAAGAAAAGTGTATGTCTGAAGCGTTTGGCTTAGATGGGTACACATGTGTCAGCAACACTAACTTGCTCTGGTTGGCTTTTACTTTTAAAGGACCTGAGGTTCTTTTGTGTGGGGCGCTAGAAATAACCTGAGACTATGTTTTGTGCTAAACAGGATGGAGGGACGAGGTGGAGGGAGGGCCTGGGGAGAAGAACTGTTTCTCTTCCTAGATGTCCTCTGTCTTTCTGAAGGATGTGTGGGCATTCTGGGCAGTGTGCCTCTGAGCTGAGAGTCTCTTTTCTTGTCCTCACCCCTCCACATCCTAACTAACCTGCAGGGCTCACTAGATTGTCATCAGTGGAAGGGAACCGTCCCTCCCTGTTCACCGGTTGTGGATGTGAGCAGGCATGATGATGACTGTCACTGACATAGCACTTACCCCACATCCCCATGTACCAGTTTCACCCCGCCCTGTGTGTGCACCATGTGGTTGAATCTTCATGGTAAACCTGTGAAGTCAGCAGAATCATGTCCCCATTTTTCAAGATGAGGATGCTGTAGCACAGAGTTGATAAGTCACTTGCACAAATCTCAGGGAGCATGACTCTAGAGCCATTATCTTAACCTGTTTGCTACACTTTGAGGGAGGGAAACTATGTTGGTGAGACACATGGGCTGCTTCCTGAAAGGGGCCCAAGGGAGATGGTGGGGGTTAGCGGACAGATGTGGTCAGACGTTCAGCTAGGATGGTGAAGGGACTCTAGGATCTTTTAGAATAAAACGATCCGGTTCCTTAATGGAATGTTGTGATAGTGGGGACTTAAGAATTTTAGATTTGGGGGTTCTTGAAAACCATTCCCTCCACTTTATCAAAAAGGAACCCAAATCCTCTAATAGCATTAATAAGGCAGAGGAACAGAAGTATCATGTGTGAGGCCACTTCTAAATAAGGAATCTTTAATTTGTACCCTGTAATCTGCTAACATTTAATACAGAGATGTAAACCGGGAGGTAGAAGGATGTGTAGGATTAGAGGTGATGGATGCTTCAGGCAGATTGGTTTACCTGCTACCTTCCTCACCCAACAATAAGGGGGTTGGGCCAGGTGAGCTATAACATCCCATCTGGGGCCAACTTCCTAGGCTCTACGGATTAGACCCTCAAGCCTGAGGCTGGTCTGGAGGCAAGACCCAAGGTCTCACAAGGAGGCAAGTGGAACTAAGGATTGGAACCCGGAAGCTTGGACCCCAGTTCTGGACTTTATCTGTTGGACTCACCCTCACCCGGGGCACTTCTGGTCCCCACTTCCTGGCTTTCGCTCTTCCTCCTTCCCTTCCTGAACACCCCAATCTCTGTTTTCTTTTGCCTCTCTGGCTTTGATCACATCTGGAGCATTTTGTAGAGTTGATGAGTGTGTGTTTTCCTGTTGGGACACATGGTGTATATCAGAGGCACTTAAGAAGCTCTGGATGAGTGGAAAAGTCTGCATGGCATCGCAGGGGCTGCTGGCCTGGAGGGTGGACAGCAGCTGCACGGCAGGGGACCTGGTATGAGGGCCGCTGACTCTCAGGGAAGGCCCAGAGGCCCAGCCTGGGGACTTCTGCTCCAAATGGCTTTGAATTGTCCAGGTGGGGTCGATGCCTGGGAAGAGTGTGTGTGTGTCTTTGTGTGTGTGTGTGTGTGTGTGTGTGTGTGTGTGTGTGTGTGTGTGTAAGAGGACTGGAAGGGACTCTCTGCCTTGTTGTCATAGGATACTGCCTTCAGGGCTTTGCTCTCCGTGGTAACTGGGGCTCTTATCTGCACGCCTGCACATCTTGTAACATAAACCAATGGGGTTCCCGCTATAGGTAGACAGTGGGTGATGAATGTGACATGGGGCAGAGAGGAAGAGCAGTGCTCTGTCTGTGAGAGGTGACAATAATTTCCATTGAGCCGCCTGGCAGGACCAGTGAGCAGTGAGATGCAAAGTGGGCTTCCCATAGTGAATAAGGTGGGAACATGCGCAGCCCTGCGTCCCTTGATCAGAATTCTCTTTGCTGGTCATTGCCCCCTTTCTTGGTGTTGGCCTTTAATCCTCAGAGTCCTAGGAGTAGGCAGGAAGGAGTTGGCATGATTCTATGTAGGTGAAGATGCTTTTGGCAGGAAGAATGGTGGTGGTTGAAGCAGACAGACTGTGTGAGAGTGATTTAGAAGGACTGAGGTCATTCTTGCCCTACTTTTCTTTCTACCTTCTCATGGGTGCAGGGGTGGGGCGTGTGCCCAGCCAACTCTGTTCACCATTCATTTGGAGTCTGACTTCTGAATAAGGTGTTTCTGAGCTCATCATGGACCCCCCGAGGCTGTCTCCTCAGCCCTTTCCACACCCTCCTAGGGCCTGAGGTTTTCATCACCAGGCATCACAGCTGTGTGCATCTCCCTCCAAACCTCTCTGGTCCCCTTGAACTTTGTCCTTCTCCCTCTTCCAATAACCGTCAAGCTGTATTATTTTTCCTCCCATCTTCTTTCCTTACTGGTCCATCCCAGCTACTCTATATCTGTTCACTTCTAGTGACGTCTTCCAGATTTGGGGGCAAGCTATCCCCGTCTGGACCTGCTGAAGGTGATTTTGGAAAGTGACGGAAGTATTTATAGACCCAGGGTAGGGGTGGTGCTGGGGAATGCCACACAGAGTTCAGCCTGGAAGGTTGTTTATGCTCTTGGAACTCTAACAGAGAACAGCCCTGTCTGTCCCTGGTTCAAATTACATTGCAGATGCTCCTGAAATCAGGGTTAGGAACGTAAACAACTAGTGGGTCAGAGACTTTAAGCAGTGAGCAAACTCAGCAGGAGAGAGGCCTGGTGAGGGCTGGCTGGGGGTGGATTTTCCAACGGATGTTTTTCCAGGATGTGTCCCCAACTTCATGGATTCCAGGCATCCGGGCACCTGTCTTGGCCAGCACACCTGGGAGTGTGGCTGCTCCCAGGGAGAGGATTCAGAGAGAGGGTGGAGAGCTGAGTGAATGGCATGGGGCGTCACATCAGGATGTCCGACATTTAGCCTTCTGCTGTGAGCCTGAGTCTGAGCTCAGGGTGCTGTGATGAGGGCTCGGCTTGCAGGCCTGGCCCGTCCCATGGTAGAGGCAGGTAGATACCCACCTGCTGTGACTTGCTCACTCATTGATTCCCTCGACATTCAGAATGCTCAGTGATTCAACCGGCACCAGTACTGTGGTAGGAATTATTCCAGGCAGTGGTGATGAAAAATCCTGCCCCGCAAGGAGCTTATAGTCAACTTGGGAAAAGATAATTCAGCAAATACCTATAGATGCGTGATGAACACTCTGACACAATATGTGCATGGGCCCCAGGAGGGACAAAAGAGAGGCTCCGAAATGAGTCAGAGGAGGCCTCCTGGAAGATGCAATGACTGAGCTGAGTTTTGAATATTGACTTGATATCAGATGGGTGTGGGAGAGGTAGATGGGCATTCCAGGCAGGGGAGAACAGCATGAAGGGGTGAAAACAGCAGTCATTTGGGTTTGCAAAGAGCTGAGTATGGCTGGAATGAAGAGTGCATGTGAGGGTGGGGTGAGATGGAAGGCAGAGAAGGCAGGCAGGCATCAGATCATGAAGTCAGCCTTAAATACTTAGCTTCAGTGATGTGGAAGGCTTTTAAGTAGGAAACTGGTAAGATCAGATTTGAAGAATGTTATTGGAAGGATAAAGTTCCCCTAATTACTTTTCCCAGAAGTATGTGATAGCCAGGGCAAAGCAAGGCCTTGTGGAAATGGAGCATATGCAGTTCTCTAGTGGGAGAGGGGGTGCCATGGTGGGAGGAGAAGCAAAGCTTCTTCTGGGTCCTTGTAGAGAGAGCCTTCAGGTGAGGAAACTGAAGCTCAGAGAAGACAACGTAGTAGTCCAAGGTCACACAGCTAATTAGCTGCACAGCTGGGGCTTCTGAGTGAAAGCCAAGCAAGAATAATGGCCCTACAGCCTTGCTCTAGGGTGGCCCTATCCTCTCCCCTTTCAACTTTACCTGTTACCTGTGGAAATGAGTGACAGGCGTATTCATGGGAACATTTATACAAAACTCACATGCTGATTGCAAATTCACCATCACCCTGGCGTTTTGCCATGATACTTTTCTAAGAGCTGGGTTTATTTGTGCTTCATCTCCTTCTGTTCCCTGTTCTCCTGGGGGTAGAGATTATGAAGAACAAAGGCAGCACTGATTGGCGAGCATCAGTCAAGGGGGCCCTGTCATGGGGTCTGGCCACTAGTTCTGGCTCCTTGCGAATGGGAGGCATGCTTAGATGATTTCCCACTGATACACATCTGGATAAACTAGTTACCTTGAAAGATAACAGAATCAAGATTCAAAATGTTCTTGACAAGAAGGAACCCCGAGCCAAAACCAACAAGGTGAAATTTAATAGTGGTAAATGTTGTCAGTCAATACAGTACAGGGCCAAGAGAATTTGATTTGGCAGGCACTTGTGTAAGAAATTGGGGTGGGTGGGGTGGCAGTGAGTTGACCACAGCTATACTTCAGCTCTCAGTTTATTGCCAAACATGAACTTGTCTTACACTGTAGTAATGAACTCATAGGGTATGTATTGTAGGTAATTGTGATGTCACCACCCTTGAGCTGTCAGTCCACCATGGAAGATTGTGCTCAATTCTAAGCACTCCATTTTAAGAGGTACATTGACACTTGAGTAGATTTGTGGATGTTACAAATTGGTGGGCCCAGGGAAGTTTTCAGCCAGTAGACATTTTTAAAAACTTGGTCCAAAAAATGTTTTAAGAACATTAAATGTAAATATTTTCAGTTGAAACCTATGCTTTCTAGTTCCCCACAACTTCCAACATTCCTTATTGTCCTGTATCCAGCACTCATATTCCACAATGGCCTTTACCCATTTAACTTATGGTCTTTGAATTAAAGCAATGATTCCCAATTCTAGCAGCACACGAGAATACCTGAGAAACCTTTTAAACACAGCTTACCACATCTGGCCATGGTGGAGTATCTGGCACAGGAGTAGCTTTTCTCCAAACAACTAGAAACTAGTTAAAATATATGTGATAACTGTTTCCAGACATTAGACACAGACAGGGACTCCCTGAAAAAACAAAGCCAGCCCTATAGTTGTTCTGAACAAGTACGAAATGAAATAGCAAGATGGTAGTCTTAAACTCAGCCATATTGCCAATTACATTAAGTATAAATGGCCTAAACATCAAATTACGAGGTAGAAATTGTTAGATTGGATAAAAAAGCAATACCCAACTATGTACTACCTACGAGAAGCATACTTTAAATATAAAGACACAGATAGGTTAAAAGTAAAAAGGATTAAACGAGATACACTATGTAAAAACTAATTAAAAGAAAGAAGAAGTGGCTTTATTAATAGCAGACAAAGTAGGCTTTAGCACAAGGAATATTATTAGAAATATGGGTAATATTTATATTGATAAAGGAGCCAATTCTTTAAGAGGACATACCAATCCAGTTTAGGACTGTGTGTAGCTGATAACAGAGCTTCAAAATACTTGGAGCAAAGATTGACAAAACAGAAAGGAGAAATAGACAAATCCACAATTATATTTGGTGATTTCAACTCTCTCAGTAATTGACAGGACAGACAGACAATCAGGAAGGACATAGTGGACTTGAATAATATTATGAATGAACTTGTCCTAATTGGTATTTATAGAACACTGTAGCCAAACTGCAGCAAACAGATTATTTTCACATGGACCATTTATTGAGCTGGACCATATATTCTAGCCCATAAAACAAATTTCAATGATTCTTAAGAATTGAAGTCATATGGCAAATATCTTCACACCACAGTAGAATTAAGCTAGAGGTCATTAACAAAAAGGCCTACCCACAGCTCATCTTTCCGCCTGGCCCTGTTTATGCAGGCTCACACCTCATTCATCTGTTGCAAGCTGACTTAAGCCAATTCAGTCACGCATAATTCTTTCTTGATAGAAATTGTTAGCCTCTGAAGAAGTTTTGAAATAAGTGACATTTTTTAACAAGCGTGAAAAAAGAAATAGTTCATACAACCTGTTCAGGATGTCCTAATTTAGTGTTCTTTTATATTTTTCAACCATCTCTTTACATGAAAGATTCTCTCCAGGCAAAAATCTCAATTCTAGAGACAAAACTTTGTCACCCTTATAACCAGTGTCAGGGAAACAGAATCCAGAGATTAAGCAAGACATGGGGCTATTTAGGGGGTTAGCCTAAGGCATCATCTCTAGGACAAGGGGTACAGGCCTTCATGGATATTTATAAACAAGAGTGGGAGGGAGTATATCTGAAATATGTCTAGCCTTTCCACATAATTTGAATTCCTCTAATTTCACCAAATGAGAGCCCTTTTCTAACATTTGTTATGCTAATCAACAGGCCATTATTTTTACCCATGAAAATCCATTTCTGACACTCTGTATGCTAATTAACCAAGCTGCGCTTGTTGATAGAGATAAGGAAGGCAGAAATGCCACCTGTGAGCATGGGCTTTCTGAACAGAGCGCCAGCTGAACACCTGGACCATCTTGGCTGACACCTGCATCATAGCTTCAGTCAAGTAAGACACATCCTCTTACACTTTGTATGCTGAAGTATTTTAAAGTAAATTCTACACATTGTAACATTTTCCTAGATGGTTTCCCCTTCTTTTAGAGATGTCCAGGAAAGGATGCCCGTTGGCGTCCCTCTTGCAACCTGCTCCAATATCTCACAATGTCATCGAGGTTTCCTTTCTCCCTTCCAAAACGACTTCCAGGAACATCTTTATTCTTGTTTTCAGAGCCTCCTTCAAAATATGCGCAGGCTCTCCTGCCTGCCCTGCCTTGTAACTTTGATTTAAGACTCACAGTTCCTGAAGGTAGAGAGTGGGTCTGGCCGTGTGCCACTGCCAGTGTGTTTACAAGGGAAGGATCGTCCTGCAGCCACATATATGGCCATTAACTTTCTGTGGTTGTCGCACAAACTGTTTTATGCACAGATAATTATTTCCCACTATCACGTTGCTCACTTACAGTCCCTGCTAAAATCAGAGGAAGGACTGAACATGTTGCAAGGTAGGACCTGCTACCAGACATTCTCTGTTTTCTGCTATGAAGGCTTTGGGCCTTTAGAAATCAGACATTGCTGCTTAGAGACCAGGGCCTGGGCTAAATGACTCCTGGAAAATGAGGAGGAATTGATTTTATTTGTTTTTTACTTTTTATTTTGAAATAATTGTTAAAATTCAGAAAAATTACAAAAATCATACAAAGACCTTCCTATTGTCAGCACTCTGATTTATCAATTGTTCATATTTTGCCACATTTGCTCTCTCGTTTCCTCTTTCTGTTTATATGACTATATTATTATTAAGCCACTTAAGACAATGTGGCAGACATCATGCCTCTTTATCCCTAAAAACTATGTATTTTCTGAAAATCAGGATTTTTTTTTCTTATGGTGTAATTTTCAAAACCAGGAAATTTAATATTGTGTTATATTATTATCCGTTCTACATTCCATATTGAAATTTTCATTGTCCCAATAATGCCCTGTATTACAACTTACAGCTGGTATATCTTTTTAGTCTCCTTTAATCGGTAATTATTTGTTTGTCTTTCATAACATTGACGTTTTTGAAGAGTAAAAGATCATTTTGTCGATGGTCTTTCAATTGGGTTTTGTCTGATTTTACCTCAAAGACGAGATGCAGATTGTGCATTTTTAGTGGGAATCCTACATAAGTGATGTGTTTCCTTTCCAATGCACCACACCAGGAGGCCCATGTCTGTGTGTGTCCCTCTTATGGTGATCTTAGCTTTGATCACTGGGTCATGGTGATGTCCTTCATTGTAAGGTTACTGGTTTTCCTTTGTAATTGTTAAAAAATTTATGACGAGAGCCTTTGAGACTGTATGAATAGCTTGTTCCTCATCAGATTTTTCAGCCATTGCTTTTAGCACGCAGGAATTGTTTTCGGATTATTGTACCTATTGAGACAGCATTTTGAGGGAAGAAGAATCAGAGAAACTCCTTATTAAATTCTCTGCTTGGTGTGTGATCATTCTCTGTCCCTGTCCTTTAAAGCCATGTAGTACTTCCTAAAGAGAGGAGGCTTTTTAGATTATTTGAATTGAGAATAGAGAAGGGAAATTAAATTTACTTTTAAGTGTGTGTGTGTGTGTGTGTGCGCGCGCACACACACACACATTTGGGAAGGGGGGAAGGGAGCAAAACATGTGGAAATGAGAGAAGGAAGCTTGGCTAGAGAGAAGGGAGTAAAGAAAATCTTGTTGAATGAGCACTTGATTTGATACTGTCAATGCACAGTAAGTTTCCATATTTAATCAAATGAGCAGCCAATCAGCTTTCTTATTTTAGATGTAGAATCCCAGGTCTAGGAGGGGTCTCCAGAGGCCATCTGATTCAACCCTCTGCCTCTGGGCAGGAATCACTAGGAATGTCAGATGGGTTGGACTTTCCTTTCCTTTTTGATACTTCAGAGGAGATATACCCCCATTCCTTCTTGCATAATGCAGAACTGGGAACTTGGGGAGCAAAAACGAAGGTCAAATGAAGTCCCTGCCTTTAAGAAAACTATGTATTCTTCCAAGGGAGATGCCTCAAATGACCGTTCCCCACCATCACCAAAATTCTATTGGCCTTTAAATCTGAAATTGATTCCACAGTTTTTGGACTGCTCTGTCTGGACTGTGACACTTACCTTATTTGGCACTTAACATTCACTGTCTGAAAGTGTTCCCAGACCCAATTCTGACATGTTCTTGGAGGCTTCACCATACCAACAAATAATTCTCAGATGCCAGCAGGGTGTCTGAGAATTCAACTCAATGCTGACACTAGGTACCTGGAGATAAATTCAGATTCCACAGGTAAGAGCTCAGTACCAAAGGTCCACCCTCTACTTCAGACACTAGTTACAAGCCCAGGTTGTTACTTGTGCTTCCGACAGGCGACAGGCAGGCTACAAATCAGGTGTTCCTATGAACCCCTCCTTTGGTTTGATTAATTTGCTAGAGCAGCTCACAGAACTCAGAGAAACATTTTACTTACAAGATTACTGATTTATTACAAAGGATATTAAAGGATACAAATCAACAGCCAGATGAAGAGAGACATAGAGTGAGGTCCTGAACAAAAGAGCTTCTGTCCTGGTGGAGCTTGGTGCTCAGCACAGTGGCATGTGGAAACATTCTGGTTTTCTGACTTGGACGCTCTCTGTAAAGGACTAACGAACTGTCCTTTTGAGTTTTTAAGGAAACTTCATTATATAGTCATGATTGACTAAGTCATTGGCCATTGGCAATTAATTCAACCTCAGGCCCCTATCCCTTTCCTTGAAATCAGGGGGTGGAACTGAAAGTTCCAACCCTCTAACCTTGTGCTTAGCTACTACTGGCAACCAGCCCTCGCCCATGGGTGGGGTCCAAAAGTCCCCTCATTAAGAATAAGAGACACCATTGTTGCTCTCATCACTTAGAAAATTCTGTGAGCCAGAAACTGTGGATGAAGACCAAATAGTGTACCTGAGAAATATATTTCAGTCATCTGAATGACCAAATATATATACATTTTACATATGTATATATATAAATTTGTTTATTTATTCTTATTAATCATAGTATCTCCCTGTCCAGTATTATTCATTACACATTCATGTGGAACTGGTTCGAGACTTTGATTTTTTTTTTTTTTATTCTAAGAGTCTGCTGATTGTAAGGTACACATTTACATCATGTAATACTTTTAAAAGGTGAATGTTAAAGTTGATGAAATATGGTATAAGAACATTGGTGGCAGAACCTATCATTTATGCTCATTCATTCATTCATTCACTCAACATTTATTCAGCATAAAACGATGTGCAGTTTTGGTGGGAGGTACAAAGCGTCTCCTTCAGAAATTTTAAACAGTACAGAAAAAAATTGGAATTGGATGAACTTGAGTCTGCTCTTCCTTCTACCATTTCCTAGCTTTATGATCATGGGAAAATCATTTAGCTTCTCTATGTGTTGGTCCTCATCTATAGAATGCAGTTAATAATATCCATCTTGTAGTGCTGACGTAAGGATTGGTAATAATATTTGAAAATCATTCCACGTAGTGTCTGACACATAATGGAGTCCTTATTAGAGTAGGCGCACAATAAACATTTGTAAATAGATTGATTTATAGGAACGCAATTAATATGCATTGTTATGAGTGAATTACAACCGGCATTCCTTTTGATGTTGAAATTGCATTCCCTCCACTCTAAGGGAAGACTTTTTTGTTCCATTTCCAGTGGAGATGGAGAACAGCTGGACACTAACCCTTTGATAAAGTCTGAGGACAGAAGTGGATTTACCCCTACACGTTGGTCTGGAAACTGTAGGGAAATGCTGTGTCACCTTACCCATGGAGGTGTTAGATATCTTTCTGGTTCTCTCTAGCAGACCACATGTCTGCGCCCACTAATGGTGGTTACATTCCTGGTTGTCAGTGTCAGTGACAGGGCTGGGTGCCACTGCCATTTGGATTTGTTGACCAGCAACAATTATTTTCCTAACATGTTCCAAGCTTGCTTAAAAGCATACTCTGCTCTTTGGTCCTTGGCTGTTCTTTAGTCTTTTTCCTTTTCATTTTGAAATCTGTATGCGTTTTTCTGGCATGAGAGGAAGATGGGGGTGGGCAGATACAATCAAATCCGTATGTTTGTGATGGCATTTACCCTGAAACCATAAGAAAGCAGGGTTGGGAAAGAGCCTTAGGATGACTTAGGAGCCACTGTTGTAAGTCCCACATTAGTTTCTTCATCTTCTCAGCCTGTGTTGCCACTTGACACGCTCTGAGAGGGTCAAGTTCACATGCGGACACTGCTGTCCTCTCTTAACCTCTTGCTGCCCTTCATCCCTAAGACCTTGTCTCCTTCTCTGTATCCTCAACGTGAGGTGAAGGACAAATGATTGCATCTTCTCTCTGGAGGCCCAACAATCATAGCTGATTATTGCTACCATGACCTCCTATCTCATGTAGAGACTTTTTAAAAAAAATCATCTGCAATGTTGAGGATTCTTGGTTAATGCTGGTACCTCAAGCCAACAGCTAAGTGGCCCCTGTGAACTCCGTAACTCTGATGGCTTTTTTATTTCCTTCAAGCATATGTCAATTTTCACATCTGATTATTTTAAGCTCATTTCCTTTCTTTCACCTCAATTCTTTTTGTATGTATTTTAATGAGATGTTTGTCCTTTTTGTATGTGCTGTCATATGTCCAGGGCTCTGAAAGCACTTTGGGGGAGGTTTGGATAAAGGATTCATGACCTTTCTCTAAGATCTGGAAGCTGAATTCTTTGGGGCCTGCCATATTCAGGAGCATCTCTCCTCAAATTTTGGAGTGGTCCTCTGGGTTATGGCATTATGCTGCCCTCCGACGCCTCAGGATCAAGCCAGTGATCTGAACGCATGAGCTCTTGGACTTAAGCCCCAAGTTCTGCTGGGATTCTACACTAGCAACCAATGAGAAGAAGGCACTGGGACCAAGATGGAGTCTAAGCTCAAAGAAGCTCCTCATCTTCTAATTCTTAAGTTAAAAGATGCAGGGAGAGAGCTGATGAGGGGACAAAGGCTATCCACATGTAGATTCTTCCAGCGAATCAGGAGCCTGGTCACAGAGACTGGCACTGCCTCTGAATGGCTTTATTCCTAAATGGCGTCCATGTGAGTCACCTGAAGCTTTCTTTCTTCTACTTGCCAGTTCACTTCACATGTTCATCAATCATGCATTCAGCAGGGATTTAACAAGGGCTAGGAAAGGGCAGAGCCTTGTACAATGCCCAGGTGGGGAGAATAAAATATAGAAGCCCTTGAGGTGCTTGCAGGAAGGCTGGGGAGGTCAGACACAGCCACTTAAATAACAAGAGAGTAGAGCCGAACGAGCTCGGGCAATGGAGGCAGAAGACACGGTATCGGTCCCAGCACCCCTGTCATAGATACTTAGCTTTGGGCCAATTGTTTAAATTTGTGGCCTTCACTTTCTTTTCCAAAGAGTGGTTTGGAGGATTGCATGTGTGAAGGTACTTTATACACTATAAAGTGCTGTGCACATTTTCAGGATTATTGATCATAATAGTAAAGTATCAGTACAATGCAGAAGAACTACAGTGCAATTCTGGAATGTAACGGGTGAGGTATGAAGGTGTATGTCCACCAACAGTGCTCGCTGCTGGGGAGGGCTCTGAGGAAAGAATGATTGGGCTCGAGAGATGGGATAGGCTTGGGGGAGGGTTCTTTGATAGTCTCCCCTGTAGCCTTGGCAACCCTAAACTTCTTTACCCTCAAGCTGGATATGTGAGGATGGGGTTTAGACGGTGTTAGCTTTGACTACTTTTCAAGTTGCTTTTATGTCAAAGTGTTGAGTCCACGCTCCTCGGTTCACTACCACCATTTCCTGCTCACCACCCCAAGTCTGCAGTTGGTGCTGGGCAGGGCATTGGATAGAAAGGATTTCTGAGCTAAGGGAATGGACATTCTCAGAGGCAAAGGAGGTCCGCCCTGAAGAGAATAGAGGGGAAAAAACTCTTCTGATAAACTCCTAAAGAAAAGATTTATGGTGCTCAGGCTAATGCATCTTAATAGGTGGAAACATGACTTGAAAGTTTTTCCTTTTTATTCTTCCATAATTTTTAACATGACTCATATGGGCACATAGTGATCTTCTGGGTCAAGATGAGACAATGGAGATTATTCCTGTTTTGTGGGATTTATTTTTCTGTATGTGTGTTATATACAGTTATCCCTATTCTCTTATCCATTAGTCATATTCTAGTGGTAGAGGAGGGAGGCACAATTAGCAGTAGAACAAAAGGGTTTAGAATTGGCAAAACCGTGGGGCAGTAGAA